>NW_019641630.1:29079-629079 GCF_000599845.2 Trichogramma pretiosum
GTAGATATTAGTGTACCAATTCTCGCTCAGCTAAATTAATAAAGAATATTGACAAAAAAAATAATAATTAATGTAAAGATACATTAATAAACATGTTTTGAATCAGATAAAACATTAACATTAACGATATGATTTATTTTAAAGCACAGTAAAACTAAATAAAATTGCTCATATCTTAGCCTAGTTCTTAAGATGCCCGTAGTTATAACTCGTGTGGCAAAAGTTGATTGCGAATTGATTTTTTTTCTAAAATTGTAGAACTTAATTTAAGTATATAAATATTGGGTGTACATCTCGAAATGTTTATTTATAAGCCTATATTTTTTTTTCTTCATTTTACTCACTTTAAAAATTAATATAATTGATTGATCATAAAAGTGAGCGAATATAGGTACATGAGCGAATATACCCCCGTTGACCTTATAGATCCAGCGTTGTTCTGACTACGATTCAACGGTCGAACTCGATGGAAAAAAATATTGGTGGCGCCGTGGCGGCTCAGTCTCACAACTTCCAGTCGAGCAGACAGATCTTGGGGCGCGAAAAGAATTTCGAATTTTGACATGAAACATCTTTATCGGCGTTTGGTATGAGGAGTAAACCCGTGAAAAACGAGCGTCCGTTCGTCCGAGCGAACGCAACTTTAGTATCATAAGTGCCTATACAGCTTCGGTTTGCGCTACGATCGGTTTCCGCGCTATTATAGTTACATCGAACTCGCTGATTATTGTTTGCTGCTGCTTATGCCGAGACTTGCCGCGCGTGTATCTTTCTCTGACTGTGTTTTTTACGTATAACACACGAGGCAATGTAAGAGCATAAGCAACGGCAGTCAGCGTAGCTCGCGGATTTGACTACGTCGAGTAGGCCGGGGATTATATAGCTAAAAAAGAGGTAATTTGTGACTAAGAAAATTCCTGCAATCGAACTCGGTAGATGTATAAAGTAATGAAAATGTGCCATTGTGGTGAGAATGTACGAAACCAATTATTGTTTATAACGAAATGGCGTCCGAAAAACTGAAAAAATAAACAGATAGTGTGTTTTTTTCGTGCGCACTCATTGCGAGTGCAGTAAGTAAGTTTCAGGTAATCGCAAGACCTTTAAAATGATGTAGATTGGTGATTTAAAAAATCACTTTTCATCGAGATATTCACGAAAAACCAAATAAAATTCATAATTCTTCGAAAATTCATATCACCCTTGCTTTTTATTTTACTGAATTAAGATTTAGCGAGAAAGTATTTTAAATTATCTTCAAAATACATAAAAAATTGAAATCTCTAAGTCTTATATTTTTCTCGTTATCGCTGATTCAAAATTTAATTTTTATTTTTTCGTGTTTTCTCGAAGCTCATTATTGCCCAACGAAAGAAGCAATCTTAATTTAATCACCGGTTTAAGAAATTACAAATGTCATAAATACCCAACGATGTCCACTCGATGCGCTAGGCTAATATTTTAATTCATCCATAAATAATTTTAAAAAACCTTTAAAATACCATAATTCATTTTATTTATTTGAATGACATGATAAATCTGCAGAATTTATGGACATGAAACATAAAAATTGTTGCTAATATGCTTGTCAACGTCACGAGCTTTGGCCTGCAGCCGCCAAGCAAATATGATATAAATCTTCATTATTCAGCTTTTTGATAATTATTTCACAACAGAGAATAGGCAGTTTATAGCGTGTCAGCTCCACGAAAGGATCCAATGCCCAATCGCAAAAAAATTGTCTCGCCATCATCTCGGAAAGATGCAAATTGTAATAATTTGGCTTCCAAGGCCTGCTGATACGGTTGAATTCTTTGGTATGTACAAACTCGTAAAACTCCTGAAATGTTAGTTTTCTCGTCGCCTCTTCGGGTCGTAACAGCATCAAATCGTAGAGCGACAGATTCGGCTTTATCATCATCGTTTTTGCCTTGCTCACAAAGTCCTCGTCGCTACGCCAACGTCGGTATAACTCGGACGGATCGCGTCTAGCTAACAATTTCATGATGATCAGGGCTTCGCTTCGGTCCAATTCGTATCCTCTTTTCTCGAGATGCTCGACGACCAACATGGCCCGAGACACTAGTTTCAAGTGGAAAACCCTGCGCATGTTACTATTCGTGTATCTCTCGCGTACAAAGCAACTCTCGTCGGGAAAAGTGAAACTCGACAAAGTAGCTCCGTGATCCAAGAGTAAATCGACGGCATTCGGCATAAGACTCGCCACGGCATATTGAAGCGGTGTTCTGCCCAACTTGTCCTGAGCATCGACCTGCACCAGCTGATTTATTTCGTCGGTGACCTTGAAAAATAACTTCGTCAAACCATCATCGTGATAGCTCTTATCTTTTCCGTGGAAAATGATGTGCAGAGCAGTCGAACCCTCGACGTTGGCCAAGTTTGGGTTGCACCATTTCTCAACAGCCCTTCGGCCATCGCCTCGCGTCTGTTATACAAAGCCAAGTGCAACGGTGTGTTACCCATCTTATCTAGCACATCGACTCGCGCTCCATAACTGATTGTACCACTCACATTACATAACGTCTTCGACAATTTATATTCATCATAGAAATCTATTGTCATAACATGCCTAGGAGCCAATTCTGCCTTATTGGTTAAATACGGATCCGCCCCTCTCCTCAGCAGCAATTCGGCGACCTTCCTGGAACCTTTTTTCGTAGCCAAGTGTAGTGGTGTATTACCTAAGTTATCCCTGGCGTTGACCTGCAACGGTTGATTCAATTCGTCGCTGATTTCAAATAAGGCCACCGCCGATTCAATTGCGTAGCCGATAACGTGTAGAGGTGTCATTCCTTTCAAGTTGGCCAAATGAGGATTGGAGCCTCCCCTCAGCAGCACTTCGATCATATTTCGATTGCAAGATTCCATAGCCAAGTGCATTGGAGAGTCCCCTGTATTTTGCACGAGGATATTGGGATCCTGTCCGAACTCGAGAAATTTCTTGACGACTGCTTCGCAACCAGACAAGCAGGCCACATGGAAATGAGTGTATCCACTATCATCGGTATAGTTCACATCGTATCTGTCGTAGATTTTAAAAAGATCTCTGATGACGTTATCCCATTTATAGGGCCTGCATTTGGGCGTAAGATGCAGTGCTGTTGTGCAACATAACAATGGTTTGCCGTCTTTATCAACTTTTGGCTCGTGTCTGTAGCCGGTGCGAGCTATGAAATTTATGATTACACCTCCTTTATGAAAATCGTCATCGTTTTTGTACATGTAATCTACGATATTCACGAGAATAGAGTCAACATCTTCTCTTTGAAACGTGTCCGTGAGATTTGGGACAGGTCCCGTCCAATTTACGATTGAAGAATGAAGTCGATCAAGAATTTCCCGTATTCGTTCTATGTCCACATTATGAGCCTTTAGTTCACTTGAAATGTCTCCAAGTTGAGAATAAAGCTCGAGCGTAGACATCGCTTTACGCACCTACACAGCACCAAGTCGCTTCTATTTTAAGATATTAATTTTTTTCACGGCGAATCGCTTGACGCGATCTTTTTTCATGTATTCGAGGCGATATCCTAGCAAACGTCTGAAAAATAGAGAAAACCAATTTTACTATGTGATTTTCACGTATCAATTTGTTTCAATCGATTTTGTTTAACAAATACGCAAGATATTAAAATTCAGGCTTGAAACTATATTTTCTCTAAAATGCATATTTCCCGAGTTAAAAGTAATTTGAGGTAAAAAAAAATCTTAATTTTACAATTTTAATCACGTGTAACTACATGAAAAAACAATGTTTTTGATGTAGTCAAAGTTTTTATTAATCTTTGAAAATCTCTCTTCAAGTCACTTTTTTCAGAGCTTTTAATAATAAAGATGAAAAAAATAAAAAAAAAGATAAATTTTACCACGCAACTACACTGAGAAAAAAATTCATTGATTCAATGAAATCTAATTTAATATTTTATTTACTGTTAATTTAATCAAATGATTGATTGAAGCAATGAAACTTTGGTAAAAATAATTAAATATTTTGTAAGATGAAATAAAAAAAAGATTAATTCAATGAAATTATTTCATAGATTGTATTTAAATAAATATTTCATTGAATCAATGAATTTTTTTTCTCAGTTTATGAGCTCTCTCTCAGCGTACATCATTGTCGTGTCATGAGAGTAGCAGACGAATGGGCTATCTCGTACGCGTTGAATATATCGAAATAGCGAAAATATATTTACGAGGTAAAAATGCTTTATCATTAAGAAATTGATAAAGGGATGTTCAAAAATTAATAAAAACACTCTGGTCACATTGAAAACACTGTTTTTTTATTTTGTAAAATGCGATTGAAAATTGCAAAGTTAGCGTTTTTTTACTATTTTACTTTCAACTAGAAAAACATACATGGCAAATGACCATTAAATGGCCATTTTATATGAGAAAAAGCGTTATACTAGCAGTCAAAAAATGTTGCATTTCTACCAGGGGATATTTTAGAGAAAAATTTCCAAAAATATAGTGTACTTACGAAGGTAAGGTCGAAAAATTATTTAGTACTTTATTTTTTCGATTTTTGAGAACAACGCCACGACTAATATCTATTTGTGTGCGCGGAGTGGTAGCGTACATTATACTGACTATTTTCGTATGCTACGATCTGTGAGAGAAAATAAATGCTTGGGCGGAAGTGAAATAAGTACACAAGGGCCAGCTGATTCGACTGATCAACTCGCGCAGACTTACTGTATTACGCGGGCAAATGAGTTTTTGTTCAAAATATGTAAAAGTCGGAATCCCTTTGAAAAGTTTTTGAACGACAAATAAAAGTTGTATATTTTGCGCGGATGCATAATTAAATTATAGGATTTTCTTTCTTTATCGAATTTTTTCAATTAATTTGTGATCATGATTAAAGCATACACATGATGAGAATTAGTTGGTGTGTATAGAATAGAAATGTGACACTGTAATAATTGATACGCTGAGATACAGTTGAGTCAATATGCCTTTTAATTTTTGCCTCTGAGTTCATTTAGATATCTTTGTGCTCCGGGATAAAGAAATGTTATAAATGTTTCTACAAAAGAATAGAGTTTCAAAAACATTAATAATTTCCTTTTTTAGAATATGAACGAATCAGGCTCATCCTTTTCATCTTTCGTAATGAAAAAATCCACGAAAACTTATACGAGGGAAAATAAAATACCAAAACTTCATTCAGAAGATCAAAACGTAAGTTGATTTCATCGTGGCGGTAAAGAGCACGTCTCAACGCTTGATCAGAGGTGGGCACATTTCACAGATTCACCTGAACGGCGGGAGCAATCTTAAATTTGATGTGAGATGCGTCCTACAGTAGCCGAGTGTTCAAATATCCCTTTTATCACAACAGTGAGGATATATTTTTGAATTGAAAATGTAAAATTGAGAATTATTTTTCAGCGCAAAGTAGTGGATTTGGAAAATTTCGATAACTCGGAGCCTTCTCTACAAGGTTTGATCGATGTTTTGGCTGCAGACAAATCGTTTCAAGAATCACTGCTATGCTTTCTTCGTTAACTTCTTCACCTAAACTGTTTTTATAATTGATTAACAAATTTGTTAAAAATAATAAAAAGTACTAAAACAATCAATTTCACTAATGAAATAAGAAAAAATATTGGTTGTTTTAATTATTTCGATCTTGCTAAAGGTCCTAGTAGCCGTATCAGCCGAAAGTGTCCCCTGTAGCCTTGTATCGTAAAGTACTATTATTTGAAAATTTAGATATAAATTATTAGAAAAATTCAGAGTTCAATCTGCATTTTTGCACGGCGCACTCACGTACAATTGGGTGCTCTAGGGCAAGATATAGCTCATGGCTAGAATGACGTGGTACACCAATCGAGCACGAACGAGTCAACATCCTCGGATTAATCGTAGAATTTTCCGATTATCAATGCGAAAAAAAAAGGGTGGCAAAAGTATATCTCCGAATCTATAGCCACACTTTTCACACATTTTTTTATCTGTACGCTTTTCCTTCCCGTAGTCTTTTTTCCACGCGAGCACCTAAGCGGACACCCGCTCTCTCGGTGCGGAAATACCACATCAGCTATATATACTACAATTGGTCGCTAACAGTCATTATTTCCGCATCCAGCTACACCCGAGCCTTTCGCAGCGTGTCGAAGCGCGTCAGAGGAGTATCTTTGCCGCTTATAATCCAATTGTCAAAGCGATCGGTTTTCACCACCCAGTCGTTACGCGCGTTAATAAAACTCGCAAGGATTCTCCGAATCATTTACAATTTATCTACAAACAAGCGCACATTTTACGATCCTCGACGTCTGAATCGCGAGATTACTTATATATTTTTGAAATTGATATCGAAAAAATCTAAAAGCTTATATTCATAAAACTTTCTCGCGAGGAGCAGCGGGCGCGTACGGTACCTCCGACACCGGATCCATATGCCCCGAGATCTTTTTATCCGATATCGATAAATTAATTCTCCGATCGAAGCTCGATAAGTTTTGCAAGTTTGCTGGGAGGAATATTGACATCTGCGCGTGCTTTACTCCGGGAGTCGATAACGCTATATAGACCAGAGAAAGAGAGACACTCTTACCTTCGATCATCATTCCGTTTTTAATCCTTATCAAAGTTCGACTTTGCGGATTTCTTCCTTTCGTTTCTCTTTCTTTCATTCTCGTATACCCCCGGATAATTTATTATTGAAATTCAATTTTGTAATCTACAAACGAATAAATTCAATGTTTCAATGGAATAGCACTCGTAAAAGGACTATTTTATTTTTTGCATTCATTTAAAATACGTAGTTTAATTGCGCGATCGTGTGTGCATTCGAGGTTCGAATTTTCTGTACAAATCTTATCGTACTCACTTGCGCGTGTAGACAACGTCGTCTTGTAATAATTGGCAAAGCCCAGAGTTCATCATTCGGTATCAGAAATCCTTGATTACGTTTATGGTATATATATCGAACTGCGACGTCGAGCGACGAATCGACTATACACCTTGATTTCCAGAGACGGCATGCGACGAGCATACGTAGGAGGGAATCTATCTATTACGCGATAGGAAGTACAAGTACAAGTCAACTTTCCTTGCTTATTATCGAATTCTCGTCGATATCTGCAGCTCCTCGCAAGGCGCGCGCCGATATCTATACGAGAACTTCGTATCCCTCTCCCCCTCCTTTACTTACTCATCTCCTCCTAAATTTACTTCGAGAGACTGTCTTAATTAGTCGGTTTAACTGCACTGTTAAAAATATTTACCTTAAAATTAACGTAAAAGTTTATTTTTAGTGAATTGCAAAGAATTGCACTTCTTTTGCAAACTTTTTATCAAGACCTTATACATTTATTTTTACTTTGCCACTTGCAGATTTACAGTTATAGAGGTACTCGCCATCTAGCGGCGGAGGCTGACTTTAATTATGATTGTATTTTAAGAAAGATCGTTTACAACTAAACCAAATACTCAATTAATATTGAAACATTAATTTTCAATCAAAATTCATGCGGCTGAATTTTCAGACATTTAGTATACAATTTATGTAAAAAACATAAATCAGTAGCAAAGATTACACGTGAAAGTATCTTGAATAAAATTCAACATTGGTTACTTTACTTTTAATAATTTAATTTACATTAAATCTGGTTTAAATTTAAGGTTCTTTTTTAACAGTGACATAGAAACAGCTAATAAATGAGAGTTGAGAAAAAAAAATAAGTGAAGCTAATTTTTCTAGTTGTTTATTAAGTTAATTAATCTCATTGAAATGCGACTTACCTATATTAACGATGACTTATTAGCGACGAGGAAAAAATTAATTTTGTGTATTGAATACAGCAGACTAGTTCATTTGAATCACGTCTACGAGCTGGGACCAATCGTCCTCTCAACTACGGTATCAGAGAACCGCACCCAATCTCATGGCAAGTTTATCTTTCAATCAAGCGAACTCTCTTAGTATCTCTCCCGGCCCTTAAAAAATACCTTCGTCTTCGTTCGTCCGTCTGCTATACATAAAAGTTACAACGCGCGTTAATCTCCAACTCATCTAAAACTTCGAATCCTCGAGCCCTGGTACATCGCGGCGCCCTGCGCGTACACAGCTTTGTCCTATTATTCGCGTTGAATCGTCAAAGAAAAATCACCGATAATCCGCTGCAATTTCAATCGACGTTCGCGTATAATACAGCGCAGGATGAAAGCTGGAGGGAGAGAATTCACTTTCGTTTCCTGGGCAAAAAAGAAATGCCATTAGGAAAAAAAAAATTTTTTTTTTTAAATACAGGTGTGCGTTGGCAGCTGCAACGCAGGGCTGTATACTGCTCGTCGAAAGCTGCAGAAAGAGAGAGAGAGAGAGAGAGAGAGAGAACAAGAGAGAAAAAACGAATGCGAGCGAACGAGAGCTTGTATATACTCGAGGTAAAAACGAGGACAGGAGTGCGAAATTCAATTTCACGCGCCGTGGCACCCATGACTCGTCCCGTCGCGTTTCCCTCTCTTTCCCTCTCTCTCCCTCTTTCTCTCTCTCACTGTATGTATGTGTGTGTACGCGCAAAATATTCGCACGAGCATCTTCTCTTTCGCGCACGAAATTTCACCGCAGGGAGTAATATTAAGTTTTTTCTTGGCTTTATATACGTATACGTCTGGCACAGAAAACTTGCCTCAGCAGCAGCAGCACACACATAGAAAGAAGAGTGAAGGAGAGCCAGAGCATAGCTGCCGCTGCTTCTGCGTTGTGTTTGTTATATTACCCACAATAGCGTAAAACCGCAAGAAAATGTCAACGAACAACTTCGTCAGCGGTGAATTAGCCGCTGTTTATATGGTCAACCCGAGAGCCGTATACGTGCGCGCAGCAGCTTCGAAGCTTTTATATATAAACGCGAAATATGCCGTCGCCACCGAGCCCGCCGAGTTTCGATCGATCTGCTGCCGCTGCTGCTGCTTTGCCGTCATTATGCACTGCGACGCACCGAATTACGAATCGTCGTCGTCGTTTCGTCGGATGTACCACGTACTGTTTTAGGCGTGTGTACACACGCGTTATCATATACAGAGTGCGCGTCGCGGAATCACGAGAGCTGCAGATAGCCGAGCTTCATTCCGTCGCGTGTTTCTGTATTTTCGACAGAAAAAAAAGAGATAGAAGAAAAATTCCAACCAACGAGAGTTAATAAAAAATTCTCTCTCTGTCTCTGTCTCTCTTTCGTTTTTTCGGGGGCCGACATTCAAAATGAAAATCGCGCTCGACGCGTGTATACGCGTATACGAGTGTGGGCGGGCGGGCTCGCGCGCGCTAGTTTAGAAAATTCGTCGCAATTCAGGGAAAAAGTTGCAAAATTTACATCGCTACTACAACTCCGGAGCTCTGTGCACACATCGAAGTCGCTCGTATACTGCGCAGGGCAGTGCGAATACTTAATGAACTTCAAAAGATCGGCGCGTACATATATACTATATATTTTTATTGTTGGCGCGAGATAAAGAAAAAAAAACAGTTCTCGAAATAGTGGATACGTATAATATCCGTATCCGTAAAATATATATATATAGGTACGAGTAGGGGTGAACTCACACGAGCTAGAATTTGTTGATCCATACAGTATGTATAGAAAGTCAACGGCGGTGAAGGGGGACAGCAGCAACGGCAGCAGCAGCAGCAGCAAAACTTTTAGCAAGAAAACTCGCTGAGCTGCTGCTGCTGCAGCCACACGAGAGGTTATACGGCGCGCACCGGCTGGGATACACAAGTTGGGTAGTCGCTTTTTCTCAGACCCTCATCCTCCTCCTACTCATCCCCTTTCCTATATAGCAGCAGCAGCAGCAGCAGCAGCAGCAGAGCAGAGTATAACCGACGCCTGTGTCATAAATTGCATTGGTAATTGCATGCGGAAGTATCTCTACCACCCACCCTCTCCGCAGCTCTTCTTCTTTGTATCTCGCGCGCGCCTCCTTTCCTTCTCATTTTAGCGCACTTTTTTGGAGTAAACAACCCCGGCGTGTGCGAACACACACACACGCACGCGTATATGTAAGGAAAAATTCAATTATAAAAATATGCAGTTGGCGCATAGGATGTTTTACTTTTTATATCTTGGGCAGAGCTTGCTCGAAGTATGAATCGAAACGACGAGCGCTCGCCGTTTTTCGTTCGTGATTTTCGATTCCTTTCGGCAAAGAGAGCTGAGCGCTACCAACTCGTTAGGCCTCTTTCCTACGACGACGACGACGATGACGACGACGACGAAAAGTAGGAAAAATACGGCGCGAGGTAAAAGATAAACATTATTTAACGAGTGGCGTATACGCGACGGAAGCCGGGGCTGAGTAGGCGGTCAAAAAGTGCGCAGCGCACACGGGCTGGTCTAAACGATTGCACGCCTCCTCGCATAATGTAAACATCAGGCCATTTACGTCACTTTGAAAAAAAAAAAAAAAAAAAAAAAAAAAAACGCCACTTATTCTGCCGAGCTGTAGGGATGAAGAATCATCGCGTCTCAGTAAGAGCCAAGCGACGGTCTCTGCTCTGCCCTCTTATCTACTTAAGGGTCGAGACGCTTAGTTCAAGCCTTCATCACTTTCTGCTCGTTCTCTTCTGCTACCGCTGCTGCTGCTGCTGCTGCTGCCACTGCAGTAGTGCTTAATGAATTTTGCATGACGATAGCAGAATAGGAGGTTGGCCGTGTACTGCTTTACTGTTGCTTTTGTTAATCTTCGTGTGTTACCTGCTCGCGTATGTGTATGCGACAGTGGTACAGGATCGATTTTGGTCCGACAAAAAGAACTGCACGATGTATTATGCAAGACATCCGAATTTGAATGTGCGCGGGTGTGCGCGCCCACGCGCAACGTTTACAAAGTCACGAGTACGCGACAGTACCAATTTCCACTTTTATCGAGGAATTGATATTTTTCGAGCGAACAAAGTAACGATTACGCTACATATATTGTAAGATATATCACGTACTATTTTCTGCGCACTAAGCTGCGTGCTATAAGTGTTATTTTCAACTGGGTTTAATGCAGACAAGCCTTTTGGCTTAACCACGACTGCCTCTTAGATTTTTTAGACAAAAAAAGATAAAAAGTGTGAAAAAATTTACTTAAATGTTCATTGAGCCTACATAATGACGATAAATCAATATAAAATCTACTCGATACATACAATATATCGTGTAAACTAAGTGATATTACTGTATACGGAAATTCAATACTGCATTTTCACAAAAAACGTTATATTTCTAATAAACAGTTTACAGTGAAATCAGGCACTAAAATTAAAGATACCGGTATCTAATTTCATTATTGGTGTTTTACTTATTATACACACAATTTATGAAATTCCAACCACAAGCATTCATTTTAATGCAAAAATAAACAAAAAATACTCAATACTACTCCAAAAGTTACTAATTTTGATTGTCAATGAACATTTTAATACACGTTATAATACGTTGTATTTTTTGCGAAACATGTTTGAAAAATTTATGGAAATTTAATTATAATTAAAGTCAGCCTCCACCACTAGATGGCGAGTACCTCTACATCTGTAAATCTGCAAGTGACAAAGTCAAAATAATTGTATAAGTAATGTAAAAGTATAATTTTGTGAGACATATTCAAAAAATTTATGGAAATTTAATTATAATTAAAGTCAGCCTCCACCACTAGATGGCGAGTACCTCTACATCTGTAAATCTGGAAGTGACAAAGTAAAAATAATTGTATAAGTAATGGCAAGGATACTTTATCCTTCATAATGAAGGATCTTATACGTAGTGTTCCTCAATAGTGTCATGTAACTGAATTAGGGCTGCCTTAAATTTTTTCGAAAAAAAATTTTAGAAAATCGACAAGAGTAATGAGAAAAAGTTTTTAAATTTAAACTAATCATATGTAGTTACAATAATCAATATCATGTAGCTAATAAATAATTTTTGTGGCAATGTCGTGTTCTGAAATTCAAGGTTGCATTTCTACACCAAACGTTTTATTCTTTAAAAATGTGTGCGAAAGAAAAATTTCAACCTCGACAATTTTTTAACACCATTACTTTACGTACGAATGTAACAAAAGACATTACGAAAAAAGCTGAAGATCAATTTTCATTACGGGAGAGATACTCATTAATCAAATTTTTATTTTCATCGCAATTTGAACTCGAGATGATAAAATCTTCAATAATCATATAATTCAGATTTCTCGAATAGTTAATTACAAAATACTTTTAATTTAGTGAAAAAACTTGAATCGAATAATTACGACCTAAAGAAGACAAACGATGAAACTAATCAAGTAAAATGCTCCGGATTATTATACTCTACAAATATGTTCCTTTTCATTATCAGTACTTTCATTTGAACTTCAAAACGAGTAATAAAAAAATACGATTTCAATTTTCAAATTACTCGACCTATTTTTGGACAATGAAGAGTATTTTTGTTTTGTTAAAAAAATTTGCCGTATATCTAAGGAACCAATTACATTTTTTACATACTTGATCATTAGAGTCAACAATTATGTTCCTCATAATTTTCAATTAATTTTACCATCTGATACAGACGAAATATTTATTGCTGTAAAGTAATTTTTTAGGCAAGATGATCATTCCATAAACGAATTCCATTTTCAATTAGAATATTCGAAATGATGAAATTTAGAGCATTAATACGAAACTGCTTTGTGTATACTATCGAAAAGTTACATAAAAAAAAATCGAGCTCGCAAAGGTACGAGTGAGAGAGAAAATTTTGACGAGATCCATTCATCATTCTGGAAATTTTTCCCTCTTTTGCGTGGGAGCACGATGCGCAGAGACTTTTGAAGGTCCTATATATCTTGAGGGCACCGTGCGACTTTTGGGTGATTTACGCTCGAAAAATGTATTTCCTTCTGCGCGCTCGTAAAGAAAACATACATAATATGAGAAATTTAGTTTTTCCGCACAGGATGCACAGCTCACATGCACCCACACACACAACACATTCGTATACGTACATGCGCGTTATTTTTTCTCCAAATAAATATATATAAAAGGAATATTTAAAGTGGCGCTGCGGAGGCAGAGAAATCGCTTCTCCTCGGGGCTAAGAAATTGATATTAACGATGCGCGCGAGAGGACGTCTGTCTCTCTCTCTCGAGCGCGACAAAAAGGGCCTAGGTACGTACTACACCTATACACATACAAAAGGCAAAAGTAAGACAAACGCATATAAGCTAAAAATCTCGCGAGACGACACACACACACACACACACACGTAAATAGCCTCCATCCACCGTCGTCTTTTGCCGCATAGTCATTTGTAAAAATCAGAGGCATCTCCACACGCTGCGGCTCCGCTAGAGAAGAGGCGAAAAGTGTGTCTACGTGTGTGTGGGTGTGATGAAGCACCCGCGGCCTTATACATTATATACATCCGAGCCGCAACGTCAATAGCGATGACTCGACGAAAATTTCACTACACATGCACAAAATCTTTGCAGCCACGGCGCTCCGCGCTGCATCATCGATCTATTCTCCGCTGCGCTGCGTCCGAGCTCCAAGCAAAACTTGGTCAATTATACTGGATAGCGAGCGTGTGTGTATGTGTGCATGTGAAAAGCTTATGTGCGTGTGTGTGTGTGTACACAAGAGGGTGCATGCACTTTCTGCGCCGGAATATATCTTATCTAGCCACTATACGCTTTCATTTTCGGCAGCTCATCCTCTTCCTGAAGCTCTATATACACTCGGCGCTCAATAAGTTTTCGATCGATGCGCCTATATATATTTTATATGTGTACCCATGCATCTATACGTTGTACTACTTGACCGCGCGCGCGCGTGAGCAAGTATATACACTGCGTGTGTAATGAAAAATACGTACTCTTTTTTTTTTGTACTCTTGCCTCCGCGTTGACGCCGCAGTGTATGGTACACGTTGTTGTGGCTGTGCTACGGTATTTTCTCTACGACAAATGAAACTACAACGTTATATTTATTCAGTTTCTCCCGTAGCCGCTGCGACGCAGCGCATGATTTTTTTTCACTTTTCGCGGTGGCGCATTTTTTTTGCACCCTTTTGGCCTCGCTTTTTTTTCGTTTCTTTTTTTTTTAAGCAACGCGAAAGGGAGTAGCTGTGCTCGACAAATGTATCATATTAACGTACGCGTTGTGGCATCGCGTACCCAAGAATGTATACAAGGTAACAAAAAGTCATTATAGTATATGAGTGACTCTACAGAAAAAACGTTCGAATTGGAGACGGATTAATATTTTTGTCACTTTGGACGCGTGTAATGGATGTTGGTAGTTATTTGTTGGTATCTCTATTACTTCTCACTCGCTAAACATCGATTCAGCGGAAAATGTTTTCTGAAAATAAAAAATATGAATTCTAAAAAAATTCATATTTCAATACATTCATTTGAAGATTTTTTATTTTATAATATTATTTCATAAAGCGAATGTTTTTTTGAGTAAAAAAAGTAATTTGATGTGGGCATTAATAGTTTAACATTTTTTTGGATTTATACAATTTAAGATTTTCAGTCGTAACTCAAATGAAAGCGTGAACGAGTATTTTTTGATTTATTTTTCGCGCTACCTAGTGGCAGAATGTAAAATCGGAAAACGAAACGACACACGAGCTCAATAACTGCGTGAGTGCGTAGTGGAAGGTAGAGAATCCATCATTATATTTGCGATTAACATTGTATAGGACTGCTTCGTTTACTCGCTAATGTGGAGTTAAGTTTACTACTAGCAAGTATGTCAAATTATTTACGTAAAAAATAGAGGTGTTATAGTTAAACTCGAGGTACATTATCAGTCAATTGAGGTACTTAACCCCAAATATTTTCTGAGTGTATATCGTGAAAGTTCTGTAGGTTCTAGATCGTGAAAAACCACAGTAAATATATATAATCTAGGAAGCCATGGAGAGCAATAACGCAGTTAGGTATTATATTTTTATGTTATATACTACTACGATCATTTTTGGAGCGTTCTCTTGTACTTCGAATATTCTTCAGGGTGAAAGAAGAGCCGAGCGATACTTGGTCGAACGCAGGTGATGATTGCTTTTTCAATTTGGGGGACATTTGTAAAGCCGAAAACTTTGATACGTTACCGCTTCATGAATTATCGGTGAGTTTATAATGATTTGCACTATGTTCTGTCTGTCCACAATTCAAAACTAATACAGAATTTTAATTCAAGGCAAAGCATTCGAATGAGGCCGTGGCGTTACAGGAGAGGTTAGATGAAAAAATATTCATAGATTTGGAGTGCAAATATATTAAGCCTGAACTGCCGCTTTTATCGACCACCACCTGCAAGACCGAGCATAAAAGTTTCCAATCTACTGTAAAAACAGAAAAGGAAAATTCAACCAACCACATGATTGATAAAAGTCTCAAAAAGGGATTTAATTATGACAATAATTGTCAATTGAATGTTAACCCCAGTTGCAAAATTGCCGATTATGAGAAGCTTGAAATTTTTGAAAAAAATGGTGAAAGAAGAAAATCATCGCGTGAGTCGAAATTATGTCAAAAAACTGTTAAAACAAGAGCAAGTCTGAAAAAGCAAACGAATTCGACATTTAAAAGAACTAAACCCCATAGATGTGAGATTTGTGATGAATCATTTTCCTGCAAAAGCGATCTTAAATTTCATTTTAAGTCTAGACATGATCACAGCAAAAGATTTGAATGTGGGATCTGTCACAAATCATTTTCTCGCAAGGCATACCTCAAAAATCACGTAATTGCAGTACATAATCGTAGCAAACAATACGAATGTGAAAATTGTCACAAATCATTTTCATTCAAAGGTAACCTCAAAACTCACATAATTATGGTTCATGATCGCATCAAACCCTTTGAGTGTGACACTTGTCACGAATTATTTGGATACCAGCAGACCTTAAAAAATCATTTGAATACCGATCATGATCGTAGCAAACCCTTTAAATGTGAGATTTGTCACAAATCTTTTGGACAAAAACAAAACCTCAAAATTCACGAAAATTCAGTACATGATCGTATCAAACCTTTCAAATGTGACATTTGTTACAAATCATTTGATTACCAAAGTTATCTCAAACTTCACATAATTGCAGTTCATGATCGGAGCAGACCCTTTGAATGTGATATTTGTCACAAATCATTTTCATTCAAAGGTTATCTAAAAACTCACATAAGTGTCGTTCATGATCACTTTAAACCCTTTGAGTGTGACACTTGTCACAAATCATTTGGATACCAGCACACCTTAAAATATCATTTGAATGCAGTTCATGCTCGTAGCAATCCCTTCGAATGTAACATTTGTCATCAATCATTTGGACAGAAAAGTGACCTCAAACGTCACGTCAATGCAGTACATGATCAAAGCAAACCCTTTGAATGTAAGGTTTGTCGCAAATTATTTGGACAGAAAAGTGACCTCAAACGTCACGCCAATGCAGTACATGATCGTAATTAATCTTTAAAAAATTCAGTTTGTTCCCGAGACCTGTTCAAACAATATATTTGCAATTACATGCGTAATGTATAAAAACATTAGACATAAGAATTCTTTAATTTTGTGAAAAAACTTGAGAAAATTTTCAAATGTTATCAGTTTTGTCATATCTGTGAAAAGCTTTCTATCTCATTCTTTGCATATAAATTAATATAATAAATAACACGTTTGGACTTGCTTTTTTTTCAAACATTTCGGATTTTTTTAAATCTGATCCTAATCCCGAATTCCCAAATTGTTACGAGAAATTTTGAAAACTATACAATTCATTAGAGTTTTGAACCTTTTTATTCTATAACATTTTTCCGTATAGTAAAAGGTTTTCGAATAAAAAATTAATTAAACTTGCGTATTATAATACTTATAATAGTTTAACATTCACAGATTTATGAAATTCCTCGTACATGTCTTATGTCATACATTAAAATTATATACTCGTAAGCCAACGCCTATATAAAACGCATCCGAAAGCGCGGACACGCGAGAACAGAGACAGCAGCTGCACGGCCCGTTTCAAAGGGCAAACAGCAAGTACCGTCCCTCCCGACTCGACCGATCAAGAACTTCCAGCGCGTCGTAATCATAATAATAATACGCTCGCGGATACCTAAATTATTTTATTGAAACATATACATATACGATATCCTTTATTATGGACAGCTGCTGGTGCGGCTATTGTCGAGTAGCAGTGTATAAGGGATGGGCTCTCTCGCGCGCGTCCACGTGATAATCGCTTAACGAGATCGACCAAAGTTAAACGTGGAAATGTGTATGTCTATATACATATTACGGTATATGTATACGCGAGTGCAGATCTGTGTGGGTGTATGCGCGCGCGCGCGAACGAACGAAACTCGGAGCGGAATTTCCGTTGATTGGCTTATTGTTCTATCTCTCGCTTTCTCGATTGTTTTCCACGTAAGCTCTATACCCCCTCGGAGGCACTCGTACATTGGTCTGTAACAACTTTGTCTAGCAGCTACTGCTTGCCTTGCACTTACTTCTTCTCTTTTTTTCTTTTTTTTTCTTCCCCTCTGCTTGCTGCCTCCACGGCGTGCACGACTCGGCCCCCTTTTCTTTCTCTTTCTTTTTAAGTAGAATCGAGTAATTATCGGGGAAAAAGTTGCCCGATTTTAAGATTTTCTTTTCGGAATAATACTTATTTACATCTTAGATTTTTTAAATTTGAGTCTGCGCCATTTCGTGACCCGCAGTCCTTGCAATACTCGATTCTTCGCGATTCTCCATCGAGAATAATTAAAAGCATCTGGGTGGTTATTTGTTCTTTTTCGAGTCAATTTAAATAAGTACGTGAATATCGTTGCATTCATCAATATCTTCGCAGTTTTATACGCCGAATGAAAAATCGAAATTTCACGGCCGATTTGAATTCGAAATTTTCCGTTCTCCCCCCAAAAAAATACATCCGAACTAACGAAGATAAATCGCGGAGCCTCCACCGCCGCAGCAAATAGATCGGCATATATACACGCGGCCGTTTTGAAAAATATAATCCATTCTTCTCAATTTTCGCTGCGCTCGAGCGATGAAGTCGACGCGATATATAGAAAGTAAAAATGAACACTCGTTATCTTGACAGCGGTATCTCTCTCCATGAGCAGTAGTTTTCTTATCGACTATAGCCGCTGCCGCTGCTGCTGCTTTGCTGCACGATGCATCATATTGTATACACTAGCGAGCATCGGAAAAACAAGCTCATTTGCCAGTCGGCGTATAAAAATCTGTCTCGTGATTCACAATTTTTTTTTCTTCCTCTCTTCTCGTCGCGATATTTTATGCAGTTCGCACGCAATTATAGGACTTGAAGTAATCATCGACGACGCGACGTCGAGTAAGGAAAAAAGAAGGAAGAAAAAGGAAAAAAAAATCGAACTCGCGTCTATATAATATGAGGCCGCCCCGGCGTATTTAAGTAAGGCGTCAGACTCGAAGTATATAGTAGCATAAGAAGAAGTTGGAACAGCAGCAGCGCCTGAGAGCCGCAGATATAGTCGAAGGAAAAAAAAGCATCCATAGTTATACGGAATGCGTATACGTATCACGCGGACGTGGGGTATATATATAGTATAAGGTCGAGACTCGAGTCTCGAGTTGCCGAAGCAAATAGCCATCGTCTTATAGTCCGTAGTCTTGGTGGTGGTGATGGTAGTAGTAGGTGCACATCGAATCGATCCGAAAGTTGGAAACTGTCACTATAGATGTACGCCAGCAGTAACTTGCTTCTCTACTCGGCGTCGCCGTCCTGGACATCGCCGCCGCTTGCCACTCCACGCAGCAGCAGCAGCTATAGGAAGCTACTGCTCATATACCTATAACTATATACACGCCCATCCTACTTTTTTTTTCCTGCCGTCTTCGACTCTCTCTCTCTCTCGGTATACGTCCCCTATATAGCCTAGCCAGCTCTCTCGGTTGAGCGAAAAAAATATATCCCACCCCCCGTACCTACGAAAGCTCCGGGCCCTGACCCCGACTAAAAGATAATTATACTTTGCAAAATAACAGCTCGATAGTAGTGTATAAGTACACTGATATGTATACGTGTCGCGTTGAGGTAAAAAAATGCGTCATGACGCAATGACGGAATCCTGTCCTGTCTTTGGGTCTCTTAATTGTAGAAATTCTGCGAGCGGGAAAAAAGCTCGAAATAAGAGAGAGAGAGAGAGATAAAATTGATTTGCTAGGTGCCTTTCTCGACACTGGACGCTCGCGCGCTACGCTACGCTTAATTGCCGTTCTTTCTCCCAAGATCCGTGCAATTTCTGCTTGATATGCAACTTCTCTCTCTCTCTCTCTCTCGCTCTCTTAGCGACGCCCGGCGTATTACTGCCTCGACGCGCGGCGCTCTTTTTCCCTCTTCTACACCACCCCCCTCTTCGCACTCTGCGAGGCATTAAAAAGGAGGACTGCCTCTGAAATACTCCTATATCTCTTTCTCTTGCCTTATTACGCGCATTTTGATGAATATTTAAAAATGAGAGTCTATTAAGCGCCACTACTCTGTAGCCCCCCCAGCCACCGTCGTCCCCTTCATCGCAGCCACCTAGCAACTGCCTGCCTGCCTACCTATATACCTCGCACCCGCGCCCCGAGTATAAAAGCTCCATCGCGTCTCTTAAGCCCCCAATTAACTCAATAGCTTTATAAAATGAATTTCAATCTCACTTTCGATAGTACATAATCCAATAATGCAGAAATGTATATTATCAAAGAGCAAACAAAAGTGCACGCTACGATGCGCCGCTGCTACTGCGAGAGAGATTTGCTTGTACTGCGTTGTACAACGAGCCTCGGCCTCTCTCTCTCTCTCTCTCTACATGTGCCTCGGGGCATAACTCGATCCACGCATCGGTGCAGTCCATTGGACTTCGACTCATGCGTGTACATAGGTGCGCGTGTACATACGTAGACAGGCGCGCAGGTATACGCGCCACCGCGCCGGGGATCATTAAGCGTCGCTCCGAGGCTGCTG
Organism: Trichogramma pretiosum; assembly: GCF_000599845.2. Lineage (NCBI taxonomy): Eukaryota > Metazoa > Arthropoda > Insecta > Hymenoptera > Trichogrammatidae > Trichogramma > Trichogramma pretiosum. The sequence continues at coordinate 49,087 of NW_019641630.1, forward strand.
CTGCTGCTGCTGCCACGAATTATTCGGACGTCTTGCGAGCCCGTCGTGCGTCGATCGGATATAGGCAATATTCTGCAAAGGAAAGAATCGTACAATGATGATACGCTATGATTTACTTTTTTTTCTTCTCAAAATTTCTTTATTCCATCGGTCAAAATGACACCGTTGTGTGAGTAGCGTTGATTATTTTTTTTTTTTTACAGATTTGAAAACCAATTTAAAAATTTTTACTAACAAAATTGGAACTATATTTAACGTAGACTCTCGAGTCTCGAGTAATCACACCAATATTTACAATTTATTTATTCCATTGTTTTCTTTTTGTGTACAAAAATTGCCTAATAGAATATTTTATTCAGAGGTAAACTATTTTACGCATTGAAATAATTGTGTATAATTATGATGAATATTCAAGCGACAGTCCAAATGTATTCATACATTTTTTTTGAATAGCTTTTTAGCGAAAATTTGTTTACATGTACTTGATTACATTCAAACTTCTAATTTGTGATAGCCAAATAGAGATACAATCCAGTAATGTGGATTTACAGATTAACGAGTAGGCACGCATAAAGCACCGTTGATCTATTACAAGAAAATTTTATAGCCTTCGAATTCACGTAGAAAAATTAAAATTAACATTATTACATAAATATTATTTAATTTTTTTTTGTTTTAATTTTCAGTCCGTTTCATTCTTTAAAAATATAACTATATGAACGTGAAAAATATTATGTATTTTATTTTGTATAAAAATGCTCTACAAATACTCTTAACAAATGATTACACTTGAAATTATAAACTTATTCATTAATGTCGATAATATTTTTTAAGGCTAATCAAAGTATAATTTATTTTCGAATAATTTTGTAGATTTTATAAACACGTATATTCCACGTACTTCTTCATTTTTTATGAATATTGATATAAATAAAGATAAGAAAAAATGTACATCTGAAAAATGTAGAAAACCAAACATAAAATAAATTATCGTTTATATTTTTCGAATTATACAACTCTTCAAAATGATTAATTCATTCTTCTTTCCTTTCTTTCAGTGCACAGCACTTTACTTATTAACTTGTCAAATATAGTAAATATATTAGTTTCCTTACGGAAAATTTGATGATAATATCAAAATTGATATTTATAAAAATAAACACTGGAAAAAATCTTTCTAGTATTTTTTTTGTTTGTCTCGGTTTCACAATGTTTCATGGGCTTGATTTTTTTTCTACTAATTAATGGTTCTAACAGTAAAATCTGAATGTGCTAACTTGAAGAAAAAAAATGGGTCACATCCGATTATTGGTTACACAATCAAAAAGCCACATCGCTTGTGTTTCATATAAAAGCCGAGTTCGTAACGAGTAAATATATTTAATACTCTTGGTTTGCATAAAGTGCAGCAATATTTATTTCTGCCATTTAAATTTTAATGATCGATCAGTGGGTGTTATGATAGATTTATAATAATTAATACTTAAAATGTACATGCGTGATATATAAGTAACAGTCCAAACTTAGATTCTGTTTGAACGATTGATTAACTGATTTTACATTTAAAACTAAGTGATTTTCGTTCTTAAAACCTTTTTCACTTTCAAGATGTCTGGAGAAAACCATGAATGAGAAATTCTTTCATGATATGCAATCCAAAGGCTAAGGATGATGATTATGCTGTTGATGCATATGTTGATGAAGATGATGTATTTGATGTTGTTGTTGTTGCTGCTGTTGTTGCTGTTGCTGGGGATCTTGCTGATTTTGTGAACTTTCCCTATCCAATTGTTCGGCATTCGAGGACGCGTTATTGAGACGTTGCTGCTGGCTCGCCTGATCCAACTCGCCGTCCAGCTGGTCGTATCCGATTAAAGGCGGCGTGGGCGCTACGCTGAGCAGTCCTGAGAAAGGCAGAAAATTGAAGAGAAAAAAATCGATCATTATCGTTGGAATCGTGAAAGCAGTTCCCAAGAAAAGTCTAGTGAGATATTTCGATTTCATTTTCAAAAGGTAAGGCTACAAATCTCTGTCCGATTTTTTTCTGTTTATCCTAACGCAATCTCGGTCACAAATTTTTTTTTTTTTTTTCAACTGATTCGAAGTTTGTCTTTTTTTTTGTCCTGAGACTTTGGAATAACACACTTTTGTCAAACGGCATCTCGCTTTCTCACATTGACTTTTGAGTTGGCATCTTTCGAAGTTTCGTATAACCAGCTATCTCACCCCAGAATTTCGTTCGATTCGGCATACTTTTTCTCTCGTTCAATTTTTGCGCTTCGGTCGTTGTAAATGTTTAAAACGACATCAAAGATCTTTCTGCAGTGGGTGAAAAATATCATAGTTTTATTCAATTCGACAATCTATATTTTTTTTTTGTTTTGTTGGGACAGAAACAAATTTTAGCACAGAAAGAAGTTTATTTCAGCGAACGCGGTAATCATAAATTTTTTAAGATTATTAGAAGGTGAAAGTTGTAAGAAAAAAAGGATTATCAATTCAATTATTATAGGTGATCAGAAGAGAGGTTCAGAAATCAGGCTGCTTTTCGTTTAATTTATTCTAAGAGTCGCGATCAAATTCGAAATTAAGACAAGCGCTCGTGCGTTCGATCGGTCAAATATATCAATCAGTCCATTGACAACTCACCTACTGTCTCGCCATTCAAAGCAACACCTGCAAAAGAGACGGAATTAAATGAAAAAATCGAGCCTTTGATATACGCGCGAGCGAAGCGTATACACACACACACTCACGCGCGCGCAAAGCTAATCCGCATCCGCGAGTTTTTTAACCGATGGCGGGGGGTATTAAAGCGCGCGCACATTTATCGGATATATTTAATACACATATATGGATAAAAGGAATGGAGAGAAAGAAACGGGATCGCTTACCGTTGGCGCGATATTTCGACAGCTGTTGATAAACCTGCTTCATTCGCTCGACATTGATGCGCGAGCTCTTGCTGTGATTGACCATCGGCAGCGAGTAATCCCTGCCCACGGTGCACTTGGCGGCTCTCTGGACGCTCAGCGGCGCGTTCCACGGCTCGTGTATGTAGCGAGTCGGAAAATTCTTCAAAACCGGCAGGTATCGTCTGCGGGGCAGATGAGAGAATATTGAAGATATAATTACACTTGTCTCGCGCGATAATGCGTCTTTTAATTGTGTCCACACCGTTGAAAGTATTTACTTTTTCGAATTCACAATTAATTTTCATTTTGTAATTTTTTTTACTATTTATTTGAAATTGCTGCGGCGTTTCAAAGATATGCACGAGTTAGCGTAATACATCAAATGACTAATTTTTATTCATTTGTTGAATTTCGTAATAATAAGTTTGGCGATTTTATAATGGAAAATTTTTTTACAAATATTATTTCAAATCTTATTACAAATCTAACAACTCTAAAAAGAAACCATAGTATTTTTCAAGCGCGGTTCATTATTACACAGTTTTAGTTGTATAATATGTCTTTATTGTGGAGGTAGTTACAATGGGGGCTTCCGGTATAGTTACAGGTGGTCATTTTTCTTTTACTTATGACTATTTCGTCATTCGAATATCACTTTCTGTTCGTATTAATTTTTGGCTTTTTAGCATGTTTATTTCTTCAACTTCAGGTTTTTGATGATCGCTCTGGTTTTTGGTATTAAAAAATTTTACAATACAGGAGTCCCTCGTTATACGCGGTCTCATTTTACGCGGATTACCCTTATACGCGGATTGTGATTTGCGCCGACCCCTCATTATACGCGGATAGAGTCGACGCAATGTTCATTTCGAACTTTTGTTTTTAGTTTTTTGTAACCTTATTTTGATATCGTTTACCATCTTCCGATATTTGAGATTTATTTTTGAATTTAAAATCATGGCTCCGTCAACTCCAATGAGAACTCCAAGAAAAACGATATCAAAAAAGAATAGAAAAGTTATGTCTTTGGCTTTTGAAAAAGTTGCTGCGATTGCTATAATTATAAATTTCGTGCAACAGGCGTCGGAGCAAGCAATGCACAGTGATCCGATAATGGTTCGAAGTCTAAATTTCAAGAGCTTGGGTGATTCGGCAGTCCAAATTTACGAAGAATTGTACAGAGATATTTTGAGAAGATCAAAGCAGTCAAAATTGACGGATTATTTTGGAAAATAATGACAATTTTTGATATTATTTATAAATAAAATTATTTTTTTATGCCAACTTTCGAGTTCTTGGAACGTAACCCCCTATTTCCCATAAGCGTAAGGTCCCGATATACGCGGTTTCATTATACTACTTTTACTTTTGAGGAACGTAACCCCCGCGTATAACGAGACCCCACTGTACATATGGATATGACTATCATATAAAGCCTCGCTTCGACTTATATACTTTTATTTCGACTTTGCCACTTGCAGATTTACAGAAAAAGGTAATCGCCATCTAGCGGTGGAGGCTGGCATTAATTTTGATTGAAATAGCATACATCATTTGTGCGTTCGACGCAAAAGATAGATAGTTATTAAAATGTTAATTTACAATCAGAATGTCGAAATTTGAATACATAGAACTGAATCTTTCTTGTTAATTTTTGCATTAAGAATAATTTACCTAACTGCATCTTCATGAATTTTTTGTAGTTATGACGAAAAAATAAATCAGTAATTTTCAACAAAGATTTCATAAAAAGTACCTTGCAAAAAAATTCAGTATCGATGACTATAATTTTAATATTCGATTTTACATCAAATCTTCGTTGAAAATTGAAGGTCTTTAACAGTGATAGTATAGGGTGTGCATAAAACTCACCTGATGTAGTCGCCGTTGGGATCGGCTTTTCGGCCGAATCTTACGGGACAGTAGCAGTGAAAGAATTGCTGAAAGAACGAGCTGCACGAGAACCACATCCACATGCCCGCGTTTATCGACCAGTCGGCGTCGAGTAACAGCTCGTCGAAAACCTATCGAAATAAAAGCCCCACTCGGATGAGTTAAAAATAAAATAAAATAAAAGAGCGATCGACTGAGAGTATAAAAAGTAAAAAAAAAAAAATAAAAATAAAAAAAATACATAGCTAGTCAAAACCAAAGGAGAAACGGCCGGATAATTTTGCAATAAAAAACCGGTAGCAATTTTTATCTCGTCTTTGCTGCAAAACAACGCTCCGAAATACGCGCTCTCTTCATTGGCCCTTTTATTTCGCTCTCGAATGGCTGATAATCCGGCCCGATTGTTCGCCCTCCTCCTCCTCCTCCTCCTCGTCGCGATGTACACTCATTTCGAGTATTATTACGCGATCATTATTGTACCTCGATTCTTCGGGACCATATAAGAGAACTTTACGTTTCATTACGTCGAGAGGCCGGTCTTACAACGATTTCTGCGATTTTAATCTCTTAATCTGCAGCGCACCGAAAGATCGATATAACATAGAGAGAGAGAGAGAGAGATGAGAGACGAACTTTGTACAATTGGGTTCGTTCGTTACCTTCATGCCCTCCTCCCAGGAGATCCAAAGGTCGCCACGGGTGAGGAAGCAGGCGACCGCGTACCTGGCCAAATGATGAATCCAGCCCTCCTCACGCAGCTGCGTCATTATCGCGTCGATCCAGGGAAAGCCAGTCTGGCCCTGTGTACACAATAATACATATGCACGGTATTTAATACATAATATATGCTCGGAAAAACACGATGGTTCATTGACTTCGCTCGTGTACGTACGAATACATCGCTGTGTTATCCCGTGAATTTTTAATTGCTAATTGTGCGGCGTGCAAGAGTGTAAACTTGTGTGTGTGCTTATGTGTGTTTGTAACAGCACGTCATACTTTCTGTACTGTAGCGTGCAGAAGCATGTACGTGTCACGCATATATGCGATGCGTCGCTCACGCTCTCGGGGCTCGGTCGGCAAAACTTTTTCAGCCCGCGCGCAGTGATTTATAATGATGCAATTTCGAGGAGGAAAGGAACGGGGGCAGAGGGGGCAAGAAAAAGATAAGCGCCCCCGCAAACTTTACCCCTTTACCGAAAACCGGGGACAAAAAAAAGTGTGTACGTACGTACGTACTACGAGCAAGACACAGTGACACTCGTAATGTACTTTTCATTGCTCCGATTCGCGTGTGCTCGCGGGTGGCATCGATGCCCCGTCTAGCAGCTCGACCATTTATTATGGGTTACGGCGAACGAGAAGCTAAATTTTAAATTAAAAGGTTGATCGAAGGAATATTTTTTATGCGAGAACAATTTGATAGGTTTGTATTGCGATGAAAACTTTGTTGTGTGTAATATGTCAGCATATTACGTCTTATGACCAAAAAAATGACCATTTGAAATGTTTTAAAGTATGTAACGAATAATTGGTTTGTTTTTTTTTATTAATTGTCTTGCTACAAAAACTATATGTTAAAATTATTGCGTGCATTTTGAAAATGACAATTTAAATGTTTAAAAGAAATTTAGATCCATTCTCAATCACTTTAAATACGATAATACAACTTTAAGTCTTCACCACTAGATGGCATGTGCTTTTGTATGTAAACTTGCAAGTGGCAAAGTCAAAATAAGTGTTTAAGTAAAAATATAGTGTAAACGACGGACAAGATGTTAGTGTTAGATGTATGTTGTACCAGGGTTAACAGCAAAAGAACAATAAAAATAACAATATTAACGAGACATACGTTAGCCCACTTGGCCAATGCCTCGGTGTTCTTGTCCCAGGGTATCTGCACGCAGATGGGATTGCCGTGCATCCTATCGAAGTTGGGATTGTTGGTGGCGGCGCAGTAGAAGAACTCGCGCCAGAGCAGCTGGCCGTGCAGCGACAGCGGCGGCGCCGTCTTCTTGATCTTCTTGTAGAGCTCCGTGAGCTCGTAGTAGAACAGCCGCGTGCTGAGGCAGCCGAAGCGCAGATAGGGCGACAGGCCGGTCTGCGACGGGAGCAGCGACTGGGGCGTCATCTTGGGCCGGCCGAAGCTCGCCACCCAGGCCTTGCGCTCGAGGTGGCGCTCGAGACGGGTCAGGGCCTCGCTCTCGCCGCCCACCCAGACCGGTTGGTTGAGGCCCTCCGTGTCGAAACCTGCAACGACGCGGGCACGATTATTATACAATGTGCGCGTGACTCTCGACGTTAATTTTCTCCCTCGTGCCTTCGATGTATCGAGAGCGACAGAGAGGCAATTAAAGTCCTATTTTTTTCTATTTTGTCGTCGTTGGGGCTCTATCGTCTGCGCGTATATAAAACGACAAAAGTGATAAATGAACGAAAGTACGTATACGCGCTCGAGGATCGATGTAACAATATATAGCTGCGGCACATTGCGCTCGCTCGGGAGAGAAGAAAAATTGTCGTCGAGCAACGCGTCCTTCCTTTAGCGCGTCGACGAGAAAATGAGAGTGAGCTTTGTCTGGAAATGAAGCTCGCGACGAAATAATTCATCAATTAATTTGCTATCGGGGAAAATTGAAACAACAATTTATTGTTTTCGAGTGCTTGATTACGGGCAACTATTTAAACTCGAAATTATAATATTATTTTCTCCGCGAGCAGTGCAACTCTTGCCACGACTGACGATTGGCCTTTCACTCACCCTAAGGACGAGCATTTAAACTTTCGCCGAAGATTATTTTTAGTATTTCGAGTGCGCAGTTTCTACGGCGATACAACGTTGTAATTCGTACTTCAACTTCGTACAATTGGACGTACTTTATCAAATGCTGTTCGCTCGACATTAACTCATTATAAATAACTTTAGCAATTCAATTCGAAGTAGTGAGGGTATACATTTTACTTATCTTGATTTTCTCCAAGTTCTCGCATGAACTTTGATAAAATTGAATGGTAACATCAAAAAACGCTGTCAATATATTGGCAAAGAGCTCAGCAAAGAGAAATTTGATTTTTTCTATTTCTACGGATGCTAAAATAAGTTTCTATTTCAAAATAATAAATTCTAGTGCAAGAATAGTTACGCTTATATTTAATTGCTTTCGTTATTATTCTTATCAAAAAATAAAAAAAATAAAAAGATACGATATTTTATTTTTAGCGAGTGACGTAGAAAAAATTTTTAGAAAAAAAACAAAAAGACGAAAAGTTTTTTTTTAAGATGGTAATCACAAAATAAGCTTTTCAGGCTTTATTAATAAATTTGGAATAAATTTCCCAGCAAAAGAGGCATGTACACAAAAGCAAATTGCAGTGTTGAAAGTCAAAGATCATTCCAAAATTGTCAACCTTATATTTTTCCGTGAAATTATTTTTTGTGTAAGCACCGTAATAACTTGAATTTCTTCTCAAATTGAGATTTAAATATATCAAGAACAACTTGTAGGTATTATACTATTGCGTCATGTTTATCATCTGCTGATAAAATTTCTACTACCTCGACTTCATCTGCTGGTATTGATTCTATTCAATATTTGTAAACATATCGAGCACTCGAAATTGATCAGTTCTTTCTTTTTGCTCACGTTAACACGTCGTCGTATCGATTTTATGATTTGTAAGGCTAATTTAAATTATATTTGATACAAAGAAAGGTACTCGTGAAGTGAACTGGTCTAACATCGCAAAAAATGGAGTCTCGTGGTATAGTCAACTTTGCTGCTAAGTAATTATCACTATGCAAATGAAAATAAGTAGATAAGTATGTGAATTTGTTTTTAATTATATCAATATTTTCAGAGTAAAAGATGAGCCTAATCAAATGTGTTATAACGAAAATGATAATGGTGGAACGAAAGATCAAGCATCCAATACTGAAATTTCACAATGTTTCAGATATGTGCAAGAAAATTTTGTAAGTTGATTTATATTTAAAATTGATTGAATTATCATTTTTAACAAAATATTCAAAAAGCTTTATTTTTATAACAGATTCACTCGCTTGAGGAACACAAAAGAATAAATGAATTTCAATCTAACCAAAAAATTAAAGTAGAATTTGAGTGCAAAGATGTCAAACCCAAAGAGAATTTGTTAGTACTAAATAAAGGAATTCATGAATTTCAATCAAACCAAATCAAAGCCGAGGTTGAGTGCAAAGATGAGAAGCCTAACGTTAATTTATTTGTATCTGATGAAACCAACAAAGTAAGTCATCAATTTCAACCTAAGAACGAAATTGAAATAGAGTTTGAGTGCAAAGATTTTGAACCCAATGTAAATTTATCAGTACCTAATGAAGTTAACAGTTGGTCTCAACGGTCTGATCAATATCAAATTCTTAAAAATTCCTCGATTAAAATTGAAACTGAGGGCAAAGTCAAGAAAGAGTTTTTTAGTGATACTCAGAAAACTATAGATATAATAACTGGCTGCAAACTTAACGGACAGAATGATAAAATTGATCGTTTAGTAAATAAAATTAAACAATCTGCTGAGTGTGATGCAAGTTTGAAGAACTTATCTGCTAAAATATCTGTGCAACCCGATATTAATTCAGTGGATAATAGTAAGTCCTATTCGTGTGACATTTGTAAAAAGACATTTAAAAGAAAACCTTATCTCAATGTGCACATAGGTTCGGCACATAATGGTCGAAAACCTCACAAGTGTGATATATGCGGGAAGTCATTTACACAAAAATATGCTCTGAAAACTCATATTGATATGGTGCATAATCGAATAACTTACCCGTGTGACATTTGTAAAAAGACGTTTAAAAGTAAACCTTATCTCAATGTGCACATAGGTTTGGCACATAATGGTCGAAAACCTCACAAGTGTGATATATGCGGAAAATCGTTTACACAAAAATATGCTCTGAAAACTCATATTGATATGGTGCATAATCGAATAACTTACCCGTGTGACATTTGTAAAAAGACATTTAAAAGTAAACCTTATCTCAATGTGCACATAGGTTCGGCACATAATGGTCATAAACCTCACAACTGTAATATATGCGAAAAATCATTTATATTTAAAAGTGGTTTAAAATTACATAATGATTTAGTGCATGATGAAGGGAAAACTCTCAACTGCGATTTATGCGGAAAGTCATTTACACGAAAAAGTTATCTTAAGATCCATATTGATTCGGTGCATAATTGTATCTCTTACCCTTGTGATGATTGTGGAAAGGCATTTAAAAGAAAACATTGTCTGAAATTGCATATTGATATGGAGCATAACTGTATCTCTTACATTTGTGATGATTGCGGAAAGGCATTTAAAAGGAAAGAATATCTGAAGTACCACATTGATACAGAGCATAATCGTATATCTTACCCATGTCACACTTGTGGAAAGACATTTAAAATAAAGCCTAGTTTGAAATTTCATATTGATTCAATGCATAATCATATCAATTACCCATGTCCAACATGTGGAAAGACATATTCACTCAAGAGAAGTTTGAAATTTCATATTGATTCAGCACATAATCATATCACTTTTTCGTGTAATATTTGTGGAAAGTCATTTTCCAGTAAGAGTTATTTAAAAATCCATATGAATTCAGTGCATAATGATCGGATACCTTAAAACTTTTTTTAATGTGAAAAGTCATTTGCTTATAAAAGTATTATGGAAAAACATATTGATTCAACGGATAATTATATTTCACACACGTTTCACACTTGTGGAAAGACGTTCACACAAGAGTATAATCTAAAAACCTATTTTAATCCAGTGCGAAATTGTATAATTTATCCGTATTACAATATTGTCAAAGCAACGTTATTTAAAAATCTTTATTGGTTTAGCCGACAGAAGAATAAACTTTGAGTGATATTTGTAAGAAAATTTTCACATGTAAAAGAACACAAAAATATAACTAATCTCCAATCATGTATTTATTTTAAAAGAATTTTGAACAATAAATTAATTCAAAGTTAATGTTAAGTCATTCGTAATTTATATTTAATTTGAGTTACCTTTGTATTACCTTCGTATTGCATGTATTCATATAATGGACAACTCTTCTTTCAAAGTCACCAAGCGAATTTCAAAAAATTACTTTGTTACGGAAATAATTAGTCCAAAATAAATTCCGCATCAGCCGAGCTCGTGTTATAAAAAATTCCAAAAAATTTAAAAACAAATTATTTTCATTTTCTCGGGATGTAACATGTAAAACAATCGCAGCACTCTTACGTCCAACCGGACAACATTTTACAACGAAGAGGGTTGAAAAAAAAGAGGAAGAAAACTCACCTAATTCCTCGAGCGTGGGCACGCCGTAGAGATCGTCGTGATCGTCGATGAGAGGCGTGTAAGCGTTCCCGATACAGTCGGCCGTGACCGTAGGCGCGGGATACTCGGGCGGGTCCATTTGAGCTATGATGTTTTGAAACTGATGATAGGTCAAAGGTGGTTTACCCCCGTTGCGCTCGATGATTCTGCAACACACGAAAATTCGGACTTTCAACCTCGGTCGTCGTCGTCGGCAGCATAGAGATACCGTATACTTCGCTTGCGTCATGGAATAGGGATATAACGATATTACCGATACAAACTGTGTGTATGTGATATTTCGTCGGAAAAACGAGGGAGGAATCATAAAAAACTATTACGAAAGTTATATAAAGGGGAAAAGTTTGTCAAACTATTGTGGAACGGATTTCGGTCTGCGTATATACAGGCGAACTTAAAAGCTCCTCTTTGAGGCATGTAAATTTATTATACGATCATTTTTAAAAGCGAAATTTACCACGGATAACTTGAAACACGCTGTAATCGAATGTTTTTCAAACTATATTTTTCCTTATTAACACTCACTCGCGAAAGACGTAAAAATTAATCGTAGCGATAAAAATTTTTCAAAACCATTAGGAAAAAAAAAAAATTAGCTTCGTCGGTTCGCGAAGCGATAAAAACTCTCAACAGATGTTCTCCGTAACGATTACAACTTTATATGCCGAGGCAAAATAGCGAGCGAGGATTTCTTCGTGAAAATCCATCGTGAAACCCGTTGACGCGTCATAAGCTTTTCTTTTCCTACTTAAATCTTTACAAGCGTTGAAGCATCTTTCTTATTGCTCTGGCTGTATACACATAATCGACGGAGAGATAAGAGCGGCGCAGCCGGGAGGACTGCGCGCGAAGTTAAGGTTTTATACAAAATATATATATAGCGGAGCGAATCGGAGAGAGAGAGAGAGAGAGAAAGAGAGAGAGAAAGAGGCGCAAAAGGGGCAAGCGAAAAATGAGTTTTTCGCCAGCGCTGCTGCGTGAAGTGAGATAAATGATTCGGGAGAGCTGCGATGGTATGAAAAAAAAAAAAGAAACGAAAAAAAAACGATGAAAAGTACAGTCAACGTGTACGCCCGCGAAGCCGAGCTTAATCATTGTAAATCCAAGAGAGAGAGCGAGCGAGCACGCCGGGTATTATGCTCTCTCTCTATCTTTCTACAGAACGGCATTGAATTTCCAAATAAATTTAATCGGTAAATAAATTAACGCTGCGCCGCCACCACCACCGCCGCAGCCCGCCACAGCGTTATATTCCTCGAGTAGTATATAGAGTATATAGCAGCGCGCAAAAAGGACGTCGACGCGGCGCGCAACGAGTTCACGTTATATAAATTTGCACGAGCAGCGTCGGCGGCGCGACTCTATTGAAAAATTGATTCGATTCGTCGAAAGCGCCGAGCGATATATATATAGTATACATAATTCGATTGAGCTATACGCGACTAATACGGATTTTGACGATTATTAATTTTGATACCGATCGCCGACGACGCGTGCGAATTTTTTTTGCCTCAAACGCCAACGTATTGATTTGTAGAATGGCGCAGATACTGTCTACTGGGGTTGAAGCACACTCGTCATTCGTACATTTCAATTAACAAATGCATCACGCGTGCACACGAGTCATCTAAAAAAGTTTGCGCGAAAGAAGAAGAAGCTATACGCGCGTGAAGTGTATAAGGGATTTTCATCAAGTTAAATTAATTCGAAAATTAAAAGTGGAAACCTCGCGTGAAAAGCGAGCGCAGAAATATGCAGCAGCAGCAGCAGTAGCGGTAGAGCTGATGTGTTGCATTGCACAGCTCACCCTGAAAAAACATATCAAGGCAGAGAGTCAGGCAGACGCCGAGTCCCATCGCACAACTTAATTCGAAAGAAAAATATCCGCACGAAGCGTATAGTGGTAGCGAACGACCGCTGAGAATTATTTATGCCGCTCTCTCTCTCTCTCTGCCTCTCTTCCACAAGGGGCTAACTGCAGTGTATGTAGCTTGCAATATAGTATAGTATATATAATATAGGCCGATGTGTCTGTGTGTGCGGCTGCTGCAGCGTCATCGGCTCAAAACGAGATAGATGTATACGCAAAAGAATTATATACAGGCAACGCGTATATAGCAACGCACATCATCGTATAAAAAACGAGCTACATGGCAGTCGGCGCGTATTATACGTCATCGCGATGTATAAAATACGCCGCGCGACGTACTTATAGCCGTAGGGCACAACGTAACAACAACAACAGCAACAACGACGAGGACGACGACACGGCCCCGCGCACGAGCTCGCGAGGCGATAAATTCACGTAGCCAAATTCGCGCGCCAGCTTTTATAATTTCTCCTTGTTGGCCTATCACACGCAGATAATTCGAGCTTTATATACATACGCGCAAACAACGCGTATAAATATATCTGTATATATTTTATATGTGTGTGTGTAACGATGTCAGCGCGAGGGCTTCACTTTTTGACCCAGTCGGTCGCGAGCCAGCCAGCCAGCTGCTTTTGTCTTTTAATTTCATTAAGGGCCCACCCACTCCGGCCAGTAATTGTAATGTATTGCCGACTCTCTCGCATACATATATATATGGCCGATTCTCTGTGAAATCGAATGGCCAAAAAAATTTTTTTTCTGCAAATATGAAAAACTTGCTGTTCCCGATGTCAGAAATGTCCCCAAATTTTATTAGAATTTTTGGGACCATCTATCACTCTTTTTCAGAGGCCCGAAGTTGGCCATTTTAGGGTTTTTTTAAAATTCATGAAAAATCACAAATATTAAAATAATTCCTGGAATAAAGTAGAATGATTCAAAAGTAAAAGTGCCCAGCAACTTTTTTGTTGGAAATTGTCCAAATTTTCAGAAAAAAAAATATGCCAAAGTGATTGGAACAATCTAGGTAAGTGTAAAGCAAAAAAACTGCCAAGTGGACATAAATGATGAAATCTAATCGAGTTCGAACCAGACTTTCAATTCCTAAACTATGTAAAAAGCTTCCCAAAGATGTCAACTACTGCCTGATAAAGTTTTGTAATGGGTCTTAAAGTTTAACGCAATGTAGACAACAATGTGTGGCGAAAAACATGCAAAAAAGGTCAAAATTAGGCCCAAAATGCCTAAAATCACCAAAAACAGCCATTTTCAGTCCTTTTTTGCACGTTTTTCACCACACATTGTTGTCTACATTGAGTTAAACTTTAAGACCCATTACAAAACTTTATCAGGCAGTAGTTGACATCTTTGGGAAGCTTTTTACATAGTTTAGGAAATGAAAGTCCGGTTCGAACTCGATTAGATTTCATCATTTATGTCCACTTGGCAGTTTTTTTGCTTTACATTTACCTAGATTGTTCCAATCACTTTGGCATATTTTTTTTCTGAAAATTCGGACAATTTCCAACAAAAAAGTTGCTGGGCACTTTTACTTTTGAATCATTCTACCCTGATCCAGGAATTATTTTAATATTTGTGATTTTTCATGAATTTCAAAAAAACCCTAAAATGGCCAACTTCGGGCCCCTGAAAAATAGTGATAGATGGTCCCAAAAATTCTAGTAAAATTTGGGGACATTTCTGACATCGGGAACAGCAAGTTTTTCGTATTTGCAGAAAAAAAAATTTTTTGGCCATTCGATTTCACAGAGAATCGGCCATATATATATTATAATATAATAGCTGTATGTACGTATGTACGTAGTCGGCTGCAGCAGTGGCAGCTCATCGCAGTTTGAAAATTGTTTTTCGCGCGCGCGCGCGCCTGGACGATTCGCGACGAGCTCTCGTGTCGTAGTCAGCGGCAACGAGATCGAGTATATTATTCGCAGAAAAAAAGGGCCGCACCGTTGCGAATTATTTATGCCGTTATGCGTATGGGGCCGAGCGCGAATTAACTCGAACTTGACTGTCGCACGCGTAGCTTTTTTATGCGTGTGTGTGTGTGTGTGTAAGAAAATCTCGAGCTTATATAGCTGTGTAATACACGCTCGCGAGCGCAAGTCGTGTACGGGAGAGTAAAAGAAAGAAGTGTGCTTTTTTATCCCTGCGCACGGGGCCTCGCACACACCTACATACACAGACACATACACGCGCGTACAGTTTGCAAAGCAAAAGGTCTCGAGGTCGTAAAAACAAGGAATATAGTTTAGGTGCATTGCTCGGCGAGAAAAGCGAGCAAGAGAGAGAGAGAAGAGGGAGAGAAAGAGAAAAGCTATTCTCGAGTGAGGAGCGCGTGTTAAAGTGCTCCGTGTGGAATCCTACTCCACTCGCTCTACTGTGAGAGCGCAGAGCAAAAGATTCCCCAGCAGGCTGCCACTGCCGCTGCTGCTGAGGTGACTACTACTACTACTACTACTACATGTGCAGCTAGCCTATTCTAATATAACTGTATGATCACGTGCGCACGTATTTTTCATACGCGACTTGTGTGCTAGGTGCCAGCCAATTTCCTCACTCCAACCTCACCCCCTGCCTAAATGAGTTTTATGTTTTTTTTTCTTTTTTTTTTTTTTATTCCAAAGTTTTCTCGAGCTAGAAATCAGAATTATTATACCCGGTCTCGCGCTGCTGCTGCTGTGCGTCGTCGAATGATATACACGTCGAGCTTTTTTCAGGACACAGGTACATGTACGCACGCGGCATAATATTTGGTCAGCTGGCGCGCGCGACTCGCGTTATCAGCTGTTAACTCAGCCACTCGGTGTCACTACATACCGCCATATAAATTATACATTTAATAAATAATATGTGTAATACTCACTCGTCGAGCTTGTAGAGGGTGTGCGAGACCTTCTGGACGACGTAGATGCCGAGCTCGCGGCAGAGCGTCGTGATGTTCTCGTCGCGCACGCGTCCGTAGGGCTCGGGGTCCTCCTCGAAGGTCAGCGCCGTGGTGCCCCACTCCTTGAAGAGCTTGGGCAGGGCGTCCGCAGGCTGGCCCCTGATGACGAACAGCCGCGAGTTGAGCTTGCGCAGAGAGCTGTCCAGGTCCTCGAGGCATTGCAGGAGAAATCTGCGCGCGAACGTGGAGAGTGGTGTTAGGAAAACGTATATTTTTAGATATCGCGATCGGAGACGAGGGGGAACGTCGATTCGAAAAATGGTACGAGTTACACCGCTAGAGGGCGTCGGACGTCGATGCTCGATACCCAATACCAAAATGGTTTGGTAAGAAAATTAAAAGATTCGTCAGGTTCGTAATAATCCGGAAAATTTAACCTGTCGCATTCCCGTGCGTGTGCGTGTACATACACTGATAAACGAAGGTAATATTTCTCTCTGGCGCGTTGGCGCTCGAGAGTTCAGCGCCGAGATACATATATATACCAGGCGAAAGCAGCAGCAACTATATCTGTACACACCGTTATATTTTATACATGCAATAATATACGTGTGTGCGAGCGAGCTAGGCTATATAGCGATTTGCTCAACTTTGCTCGCACTTCACGCAAATCGGACAAAGTTTCGCAACATCTCTTCTTCTTCTTGGTTCTACCTTCGCGAGTTTACGTATGTATACTTTGCAACACGGCCCTGCTGCGTTGGTGTTGCTTCACTGGGGGGTAGTTTTCTACATATACGTATATGCATGTATATATTTCGATAGGGAGCTCGGCGCTAAAATACTACATTTCTTCTGCATTATTATCGCGACTTTTCTTGCGTGTAGCACACAACTCGAGAGAGAGAAAGCATATATTATATCGCAAAGAAAGAAAGAAAGAAATGAGAGATAGAGAGAGATAGGAAGAAATGAAAGCAACAAACAACCTCCACTTATTTATGCTGACGTTGGTGCTGCCGGCGAACCAGGGATCGAGCACGAAGACGCAGCGGAACGTCGCAGCGCCCTCGAGGCCGTCGCGCAGCGACGGATTGTCGTGCAGCCTCAGACCCTTGCGGAACCAATGGACCGTGTGCTTTTGGCCCGTCGCGTTGCTGGCTGTGGTGGCTGCCGTTGTTGCTGCTGTGGCGTTGTTGGCGTTGGCACGAGGTGCTGCTGGTGGCTGATGCTGATGCTGCTGATGCTGAGACACTCCGCCACCGTCGTTGTTGTTGTTGTTGTTGTTGTTGTTGGTGGTGGTGGTAATGTTGCTCGTAGCGGTGGTAGGGACTGCGCTGCTGTTGCTGCTGCTGCCGGCAGCGGTGGTGGATCGACATTTTCGATCGATCGATGGGCCGCTCGTTGCCGATGGGATCGATTGCTGCTGCTGCTGCTGTTGATGTTGGTGCTGTTGCGCTGCTCGACAGCCCAGCTCGCAGCCGATTTCGCTGCACTGGCTGCCCGTCATTTTCGTTGACGTTGACTGCGAATAGCACACGCAGCGCGTGTGTGTGTATGTATGTGGGTGTGTGCGGCCGGAAATCGATGCGCTTCACTTCGGAGATCAAATTTCGCGCCTCTTACATTTCCTGCGGACGATTGATTTGTTCGTTAATTATCGCTCGCTTGTGGCGCAAAAAGTTATTTGAAGTTATTTCGTGCTCACATAATCGATATTTGAGCAGCTTTACTGTATCATCGTCTGCTCGTGCGTAAAGATGTGAAAATCTGCAAAAATAAGTTATCCTCGTGAATATAATAGCATAATCAATGTGTTGGAAAAACTCTTGTATTGAATGCACATTTAATTATGTGAAATCAGACATTAAAATAAGGTAACCGATTGCAAATTTTATTCAGGATAATTTTGCTTGAAATAATCGTTGAAAATAAATGTATAGTATAAGTAGTGATTTACATTGTATACATTGATTGCACAGAAAATGACTAAAAATGCAATCATATGCATTATTTAAAAGCAAAACTGAACAAGAAACAAGATTTACTTCCATACTAGAATTCAAACATTTCGATTGAAATTAAAAAATTCAAGAGAATCGATCGCAACTCAAGTCAACTTTCACCACTAGATGGCGAGTACTTCTATATCTGTAAATCTGCAAGTGGCATAGTCAACATAATTGTACAAGTTGAAGCACGGTTAGGAAAAAATAATGTCGGTCTTAACAATTCTTTGGGAAATTTTACATGAAATCGAATTCATCTACGAGGAGGAAAAAAATTCCTTCACTTTTACATTGATGTCAAAGTCAATCTCAAAGTTACATTTTAAACTACCTCCCTTGAGGTTTTGACTACCTCACGAAGTATATATAAGGCTTTTATATTAGCAGCATGTGTATCGTGTATAGCTATTGATTGATTTATTTACGAACAATTTGCTCTAATCTCACTTTCTTTTTTATTATAAATAACTTTCAATTTGTATATGCCAAATGTTCAGACCATATTTCTTGCGAGAATCCAAAATCAAAACTTTAATTTAAAAAGGCATCCATCGTCCCCAATCTGAAGCATCAAAATTGCCGCCGCTGAAAAATGAACCTAATTTCTCAAGCTGTTTATATATCACGAGCGCGCGGCTACTGCAGCGGTGTTTCGTACTTTCGCTATCATTTAAGCTTTGCGCGTCCGTAACAAGACACAAAGCTCTTATTTATAAATAGAATAAATGTATTTTTTTCAACTCTCGCGACATTAATGTGCGGCGATTCAAAACTCTCGAAATCGTATGAAAAAAAAAAAAAAAGAAAAAAATTAATCCAGTAAAATTGACACGTCTTTTGGCTGGAAAAACGGGAACGATGAACTGTTTTTGTGTCGCGTTCGACAAACCGCTCGACGAACGCGAGCTGCATCTCACGCGTATTTTAATTTCTCGTGTAACGTCATAATTATTCGCTGAGTTGCATTGAACGGCGACACGTAACACACATATACACACACACATCGCGACGCGCGAAATATGGCCAATACGCCGAGAGTGCGGTTCTTCTATTTGCACGCCTCGATAAATAGCCATTTATTCTTGATGCTCGACGTTATTACAAAGTTACGCTATTTTATTTATGATTTTGAATGCGCGGGGCTCATTCGATACGATCAAAAGTTTCTTAATATTTATTTGTAGGTAAAATTACTTCGCGAACAATTAGATATATTTCGAAGCAGTGAATTTTAGATGGCAAAGCTCGATGATTTACAAGCTTACGCATATTTTTTAGCTAAACTAAAGGTCTTACTTTATTAACTTCATCGTTGTAAATAATTTTCATTATTATCTCGTTATAATCATCGTACGAAGCATTATAAATTTTCGGGGGAAAAAATTCGAATTTACACAATGCGAGAGAATCCCCAAAAGTTTCTATCGAGTTGAGCCGCGCTGCGCGCGATTATCGACACAATTTCGAAAGCTGCGTTTCAGTTTGACTTCTCGGGATGTAAATGCGCATACAACGCGCAGCGATTCTCACCCGAGCCGCTAGCCGTTTACAGCGAGTTCGAGCTTTTTACATTATTTAAAGTAAGTAAGAAGTTAAAACTGTAAAGGAGCTATGCGAGTGAATATTATTCTTGAGAGCTCGAAAAGTTGTCTCGATGGAGAGGAAAAAAGCTTGGACGAATAATTGGATTTTAACATTTTTGAAAATTTTTAAAGTTAGCTGCGTAACTCGATATATAGCGGCTCATTAATGCGGCAGATTTACGACACCGCTATCGGATAAATGTTACAACTCGAGACGGTACCGAGCTTTTATTCATTTTTCCGAGACTCTCTATCGATAAATTGATACGATAAAGACGCGTCCTCTGCGTACATACACGCGTGTATGCCCGCGCCGAGAGGCGTAAAAGCACACACGCGCGTGGCGGCTATAATACAGACGACAGACGAAGCCAATGTATAGTTAAAAGCTCCGCGAGATTAATAGATGAAGGTGGCGCGCGCTTGCCGCCAGGCGACAACAAGTAAATCGCCGCCGGAGTATAAAGAGTCCGTTCGCAGGCGCATATAAATTTCATTCGGCGTACTGGCGCGGAATCGCAATTGCTCCGCAGGTTTCGCTCGTGTATATCCTATATACACGAGTAGCACATCACAGTATACTTATAATGATGGGATTATCGTGAACGCGACGTTGGAAAGGGAGAATCTGAAAAAACTTGCATCCGAGTGTGTATTTTTATACGTACTCTGTTTGAAAGATTTTTACTTTAGATACTTTTATTCGTTTACACGAACTGTACAAAAAATTGCATGAAAATTCAATCGAACGCGTTATTTTCAATACCGAAATGATCATGAATAAATTTGTGAAAAGTTCAATCATAATTAAAGCCGGTCTTCGCCACTAGATGGCGAGTACCGTAATATTTGTAATTCCGCAAGTGGCAAAGTCAACATAATTGTATAAGTCACGAGCTTGAAAAATTTTGAGTATGGATGGAAAACGTTATCTTGTTGTAAATATTTTTGACCGCGTGCATCAATCTAACGCGTAGAAAGGAAAAAAAAAGACGCACGCTGCACAACGACGATTTTCAACGTGTGCGCATGTGTGCGTGCTGCATCATCGAATGCATACATACATATCGGTGTAGAAGCGGCGTAAGACAATACTCGTGCACATCTCCGATTACGCCATTACGGGCTCATAGCCCCGCTATAATAATATCGCACACACGTATACGTACTCGAGATATATAGCGCAGCTCAGCTCGAGAGCTATTGCGTAACCGCCTGTACGGCTCGCGCAACTTCGTAACTTGCACGCAGAGAGACGCTTACGAGTGTGTGTGGGTATATATGAAAGCTCGTCGGTGAGCTCTCGCGAGCGCCGTCTGCATCGACGACGGATTCTTATAATATACATATGTGTGTCACAGGCTGGAAGCATAGATATCAACGCGTAGCGCGCATTAATGTATGTATTATCGTCGCTGTACACAATTGCGTCTTATCAGTATACGCGAATGCCGATCGTCGTGTCTCTCGACTCTCTGTGCTTGATCGATGTCAAAAGTGTATGTGGAGCAGCTGATATGTACAACTAGCCGCTTGGTGGTAAGAGAGTGTAAGCTATGACCGCTCGTTGTATGAGTTTTCGTGAGCGGCTGCTGCTGTTGATACAGCTGCTGCTACTCCGGTCGATCGATCTCGAGCCGAACGTTACATATGTATACGAGACTTGCTTCCCATCGTCCCGTGAATTCTCGCGGTACGATGCGAACTTTACAGATCAGCTTTCAACTTTCAACAGAGAAACATTGATCTTTTAGAATGATCTGTTTCAGGTTTTACAAGTGAATTTTATTAATTAAAAAGAAATCGGTATTTTTCAGATAACCGCGTAAATTTTCGAAGTATGATATATTATTTTGAAATGATTTATCGAAATAGTTAAATTATTTTGATGAAAAGTTCTATTTTTGTATCAACAATAATGCTTTATGAAACTATATTTGTACGGTGTCACTTTCAGATTTACAGATAAAGATACTCGCCATCTAGTGGCAGAGGCTGGCACTAATTTTTTTGCTTTTTCATACATTTTCTAAAAAAATTCGTACGTAATGTTTGAATTTAAGTACAGAATCAAATCTTCTTTTGTTCATCTTTACTTTAAAAATAATTTATGCATTATTTGTGCAATTTATGTCTAGAATATATTATATATTCATTTTCGACAAAGATTTCGTGTAAAATTACCTCAAATAATATTCGAAATCGGTTACTTTAATTCAAATATCTAATTTAACATTAAGTTTGAAAATTTTTTTAACCGTGTATGTTAATAAATAGTCGATCATCTCCGAGTGAACCCTCGGAGCCACGAAACATTGGGCAAAAAAATTCATCGCGACGCCAAAATTCGCATGACGTAATTGAAACATTGCGATAACGCGAATCGACGCACGCAGACGGTTGCGGTGCGATATATACGCCTGAACACGATCAGCCTGCGTACAATCATGTAAGCGCGCGTTTACATATTGTAAATTAATGCGTGTCGAGGATGCGGTCTGGAAAGCGGCCGTCCGCGGCTTTATTGCATCGGGCGCTCCTTGATTGCCATTTCCTTCGTTTCCTTTCTCTCGACCATTTGTTGCATCTCGCGAGTCGATGTATATGATTTTCTATTTTCATCCGATCCGAACGATATCGATATTTGACCGACGCGTTGCTTGATTTCTCGATATATTTCCCTCCCAATGCAACGAGTTGAGGATTAATTTTGCGTATGGTTTAACTGTGTGATTGGAAGATGTTCCAACAAACTTTTCTGCGATCGCATTACTTTTTATGGGCTTTAATTGAATGATACTCTTAATTGCGATACTAATTATGATACTTTGGTACAGCCCAGCATCATTTTATTTAGCTGCTTTATGACACCAGTATGACTTAAAAAGGCATTGTTTATTTCAAAATTTTCGTAATTTTTTTTACATCATTTTCCAATAATCTTCCTTGGTAGAAATTCTTAAAATTAATAATGTCCTAATGACTGAATAATGCCAATTTAATTGCTTCAAGAAATTTAGACCAGTTATCGAGCACTTTAAATCCACTATATCTTCTATTATCTATTCGTCACAAGAAAGAATATTTAAATAACATGATCCTTTTGGTCACATAATACATGGACATCGGTACAGAAATGTTTATATTCATGAGCTCATTGGGGCTATTCAATTATAAAATGACGATAATAGCGACGGATAAATTCTATGTCTTAATTGTAAACAATGTGAAAATAAACAATCTTGAAATCGTACCTTCATAACTGAAGTAATTTATAAGCAAACAAATGTGTACGAGTATTGTCTAAATTATATCTATTCATTCTCCGTAGCACTAAATAGATATCATCGTTTAATTAAGGCACTAAAATGGATAAACGTGAGAAAAAATTCGACGAAGTTATCTCAAGATATAATGCAAGTGAACGTGGTATTGTTGTTTCAGACGAAACCCCTTTTACACAAGAATCAAGTATGATAACACACCGTAACACAATTCAAAATGAACGTAAAGATTTTGCATGTGACAAGTGCGAGAATAAATTTGAGTTCCGAAATCATTTGAGTAGACACCAAATATCGGTACACAAAAGTCGCAAAGATTTTCCATGTGACAGCTGTGAGAAAAAATTTGTAAAAAAATTGAGTTTGATAACGCACCAAAAATTAGTACACAAAGATCGTAAAGATTTCTCATGTAACAAGTGTGAAAAGAAATTTGAAAATAAATCAAATTTACTCAAGCACAATAAAATATTCCACGAAGTTTTCAAAGATTACTTATGCGAAAAATGTGCGAAGAGATTTGGAAATAAACGGGATTTGATCTTGCACATAAAGACAGTACACGAAAGTCACAAAGATCACGTAGGCGACAAGTCCGAAAAGAAATTTGGAAGAAAATCACACTCACTTTTACAACTAAAGACAATCCACGAAGGTCGGAAAGATTACACCTTCAAAGTCTTCAAAGATTATTTATGTGACTTTTGCGGGAAGAAATTTCGAAGTAAACAGTATTTACTCTTGCACATAAAAACAGTCCACGAGGGTCGCAAAGATTTTGCATGTGACAAGTGCGAGAAGAAATTTACACAAAAATCGAGTTTGCTCCTTCACCTACAAGTAATACACGAAGGGCGTAAAAATTATGCATGCGATAAGTGTGAGCAAAAATTTGGGTACAAACATCATTTGTTTTTGCACCAAAGGATGGTGCACGAAGGTTGCAAATACTACACGTGCGACATGTGCGAGAAGAAATTTGGAAGAAAATTTGATTTTTTCCGACATCTAGAAGTAGTTCACGAAGGTCGTAGAAGGTTCGCATGCGACAAGTGTGAAAAGACATTTGGACAAAAATGGATTATGATTCACCACCAAAAAACAATTCACGAAGGTCATAAAGATTTCGTATGCGACAAGTGCGAGAAGAAATTTGGACATAAACAGAATTTACTTGTACACCAAAGGGCAGTACACGAAAGTCGGAAAGATTTTGCATGTGACAGGTGCGAGAAACAATTTACACATAAACCGCATTTGCTTCGCCATCAAAGAACAGTACACGAAAGTCACAAAGACTTCGTATGCGACAAGTGCGAGAAGAAATTTGGACATAAACAGAATTTACTTGTACACCAAAGGGCAGTACACGAAAGTCGGAAAGATTTTGCATGTGACAGGTGCGAGAAACAATTTACACATAAACCGCATTTGCTTCGCCATCAAAGAACAGTACACGAAAGTCACAAAGACTTCGCATGCGACAAGTGCGAGAAAAAATTTGGACTACAATACAATTTGTTAAAGCACCAAAAGACAGTACACGAAGGTCACAAAGATTACTCATGCGATAAGTGCGAGAAGAAATTTGGGGGGCCAAGCAATTTAACTAGGCACCAACGGATAATACACGAAGGTCGAAAAGATTACGCATGCGACTGGTGCGAGAAGAAGTTCGGACAAAAAACGCATTTACTCAAACACCAAAAGAGAGTCCATGAAGTGCGTAAAGATATCGCATGCGACAAATGAGAGAAGACATTGGGGTCTCAAGGCGATTTGATAAGACACCAAAAACTATTCCATGTGTAACAAGCGAGAAAATTAAAGAAGAAGAATATCGAGCTCGTTAATGCACAAAACAACTGTACATTAATGTCGCAAAGATTTTGAATGCGATAAGTGTGTGAAGAAATTCGGATATGAATCTATTTTTTTCCAGACACCGAAAAACTGTACATAAAGATTGTAAAACTGACAAGCGTAATGAGTGAATCTCATACTTAGATCTAATGCATCAAATTAATTCAAGAACATATTTTTTTTCCTATATTATTTGTTATAATTTTCTATATATTCATATATTTAACAATTCGGAATATATTTAATTTTCAATAGTGCTTTTATCAAATATATATTATTTAATTGTCATATAAATTGATTCAATACCTACTAGTTTCCTAGAGGCCTTCAAAAATAATAATCAATATTTGGACTAAACGTCCAATGAAATAAAGATTATTTTTTGACATTATTTTTCAAGTAAATATAAAATTGCACCTACAACTGTTTAATCTATCATTTCTGTACACCAATTGTAACACTTTAATATTTTGCAGCTTTTCGTTTGCGAATTAGAAACAAACGGTGGAAAATCTCTAAAATTTATTCATTTTTTTTTATTATTACGTCCACGCAGTTGCGCAAATTGAAAGAGAAACTGCCGGATCAAACATCCGCTCGCGTTTGGTATACACCTTTCAAAAGCCCCCCATTGAAATACAATTTTTTTTCATTTTATTTTATTATATATAACCCATAAATATAGATGGAAATATCCACGAGCTTTCACGCGCGCGAGCTTGAAAGGGGTGCGGGAGGAAAGGAGACAGGTTTTTTTTTTTAATCACTTCATTCACTCGAACGAGTGCGAATCGCAGATATAAATCGAGGGGTTTTTCATGCGAGCCCGAGCGAGCTCGCTGAATTTTCCATCGATGATTTTTATGCCTCTGTGCGCGCGCGCGCGCGGGGGGCGACTACCTGTTTATAATATAACGCGTATCGAGTATACACACTATACAATTTCTGATTCTACGGGCGTTTGTAAGCCACAAAAGGAGAAAATTAAAAATTTGCTCGGAGCGAGTAAAAGCACGTCTTCACGCTGCACTGCGCGCGAGTGCGCCAATGCTTATCATCATCGGGTATTATATATATAATAATATAAGGGTAAAACATTCGCGCGTAATTCGAAAAAGAAGAGCTGACGCAAATGGTTTAATGTTGCGCTGCTCCGTGGCGGCGACCGCGTATATAATATAGCTTGTCTACTCCTCTCGGAAAGAGCACCGCCGGGCGCTGCATCAGCACAATTTCTATTCCGCAGCTCCGCGCCAGTCTAGTATATACTTATTATTGTTATTATTATTATTATTAAGTTTGCGCATAGAATATACGTGGCGCAGACGCTTGTGTAAAATATTTTGTACGTATATAACGTGGACTTTGGCAGAAATGCGTCCTGCCCGTGACATAGAAATACAAAACTATTTGCGCGACGTGGCGAGCTCTTCTCGGATCGAGCCTATCGGGGCTCGTTTTTTGCACATTTCGATTTATTCGCGGATCGGCGGCGAATAGTCCAAGTAGAAAATATTAAAGAATGACCATCGAATGATTTATTCCGAAGAGAAATTTTGATAAGAGCGTTGGGTATGAGGGAGTTAACCCGTGAAAATCGTATTGTCTAAATACCATAAGCGACCACGAAGCCAAAATTATTAGGGTCTTATCGCGTTAGAAATGAATTAAAATATCCTGGAATTGTCAGTTAAACTGCTTCAAAAAGTTTAGATCTGATAATTTCAGTATCCACCACTAGATGGCGAATACCTTCATCCGTATAAATCTGCAAGTGGCAAAGTCAAAATAAAAGTACATAAGTCAAGCACGGCTTTGTATGATAAATATCTCTGGGCTGGTTTGCATAAATGACACAGCCATCGCAACGTATATCCAGTTGTCAACGATATATGTATGTATTAAAGAGCACGCGACGGCGTCCGCGACGCTTCGACTCGAGTTCCACACGAACTATATACGCCTATTATCATACGCGGGGAACAATGCCGTTACAGTTTCAACGTTTACCGGTAAAATTATCGATTATCCGCGCCCGTGCGGTAGACAGTACGCCGAATTGATCGCGTCGGCAACGTAATATCGTTATCGTCGTATCTTCGCCAACGAAATGCTTTGATTAATTTTCGTTACAAATCGTTTATAATTATCGTCTGTGAAAAAGACTTACTCGTATCGACGATTCAAATATATTCTCGCAAGCACCAGCAAAAGCACAAAAATCGGCACAACAACGACAACAACACAAAAGTAAATTCAATTTTTCTTCCGTGACATTATTTTGCGGGCACGATCAGCAACAACAACGCAATGATCTCCACATACAAAGTTCGTGAGCGCGGAGGAAGCTCGCGCGCGTCTTCGAGGCATCGCGAACTTTCGAGAGTTCGAGAGGTTGACGATACACACAATTTTTTTTTCCTCCTGCTTCTTTTTTCGTTGGGTCGTCGCGCAGTGGCGCTTTTGACTGCCGCCATACTCACACAGACACACACACACGAGTGTATCTGTCTGTAACGTTATTACAGCAACAACGCAGCGCGCGGCAAAAGCTACATGTGCGGTGCAGTTATATTATTATTATAAAAACAATGTGTGCACGAGCACGAGTGCAAGTCTATATATTATAGAGCGTGACGTAGTTGCCACTCGACGCAGTCGCCGATCGCAGTACAGTCGTCGTAAGTAAGTATAAAGTGTAACGAGTAATCGCACACACTATGGGGCAGTGCAACGACTGTACACACGGCATCATTATCGCTATTGCTGAACTGCGCGTCGCGTCGCGGACAATACATTCTTTTCATCTGTTTATATACTTTTATCATAATTATCCCATTGAAGTTTATATAAAACAAATAAATCGTTGTTTACCTTGTAAAACTTGGACGAGGATCAGCTGCTTCTTTAACCGACGATTTTTTCCTAATTAATACACAATCCTGGAATTCCACGGGCTTTTTTTACATCGTTTCAAGCTCTCTTGTAACCCGCGATCTACCACCACCAAATTTTCAAGTTATGTTTTTTGAGCCTTTGAAGCGATTTGTTATTTATTCTCTTCTCTTGGCCTCTCTATCCGTTGCTGACGATTTCATTGATCAATCGCCATAAATTGTTATTAATTTTGTAGCAAATCCGGTCGCTTCTAATTCTATGCATTAGTGATTATAATTGGGCCTCCCCGCCTGACGAGCACTTCAACAAATCCAGACTCCCCAAACGTATACTATTGCTGTTAGTCTTTTCTTTTTTTTACTACTGCGTTAAGTCGTCCTTCGTAAATAATACAAAGAACGTCGCACTATATAAAGCTCGGCTACAGTGACGATGGCTGCGGCGTACGTGCAGAAACCAACTCTCACACCAACACACGTATATATGCGCACACAAGATCGTACGTCGCAGTATTAGATATATACGATCTTCTTGCGCGATGCAAAATCTCTCTATAACCGCATGCAGTGTATAGTGCCACTACTATATAATACTCCGATTCCACTAGGATTCTTGCGATATATATCTTTTTTTTTCGACTCTCGAGCGCTAGATAGTAGACACGGCGCTTCAAAATCTCTGAAATGCGAGAGAGCGTTAATGAGCTTTTATTATTATCGTCACTGCGGAAAATCGAAATTCTAATTAATTAATCGAATCGCTCGTTGCGGCAATTATTTTCGTTTATATATGGAGCATCGTTAACTGTCACGGCGATAAATACAAATTGATCGATGCAATGTATCTGATTATTTTTAAAAGTTAAAAATAACGAGTCCCACAGCCGTTAAGATAATTCTCGAAACACCGATTGAATCGAATTTTCTCGGATTTTAACCCAATTCCAATACCACTGAAAAGCAAGCTCTACGAATTACATTACATCGAAAAATGAAGAATCGACAATGAAATAATTATTTCGTATCAACGAGATCGTTAACTACTAGTTTTTTATCTTTTTTATTATTTTTTATGTAATATTGACCTTGCGCTGCCGCTGCTGTGTACGAGCTGCGGAAAAAACGAACCGAGTGGTACGTTTGCGAAATAATAACGAGGAGATGTTGCCTGTCACGATGTGTGCGTACGTACACAGACTATCGTTGAAACGTTCTAGAAAATTCACCACCACCGGAGTCGCGCACACACAACAACAACAACACACGCACTTTATCACTGGCTATGTGTGTATCGGCCCCCGATTCGGCGCACTTTATTGTATCGACACTTTGTACTATGATTTTCTCGCGGGCCCGGCTAAGGGCTGGGGCAAAAAAAGCTCGATCGAAGGAATTTTCTCAATCTACGGTCACACAAAGATCGGAACCATCGATCGCTGTGTATCGGTTATTATTATTATTGTTACACAAAGAGAGAGAGACGCGCGTTTTGTAGTTTTAAAGCGAAAATATCAAGCTCTGCGCTCGAGAAGACGAGGAGAGAATTCGCGCACACGCACGAGCCTGTGCCGCCGCAATCGGAAGAACACAGAGGCCGAAGCTGCATAGCTGTCGAAACATATGTGCCTCTATTGGCGCGATCGACGCCAGCAGCAGCAGCGAAGTTGGGAGTATACGCGACGGGGCCACGCCGTGTGCAACGTGACCGAGGCTCGGGCAGAGGGAGCGCAGTCACGTGGCCAGTCACGTTGAGCTCGTCGTGCTGCAGCTTAATAAGCGTTTGCTCGAGCGAGTGAGAGCGCAAAAAGCGGAGGCCGCGACTCTCACTCTATCTATCTTGTGCTGCGGAGTCGATACACAATTGCAGCAGCAGTAGCTTGTGTGCACTGCCACGCACCTCAGGGGCTAAGTACTATATATAGCGCCTATTCCATTCTGTTCGCGCGATATATAGATATTAATGCATAACTCGAGAGAGACTGGAGAGCTGAAAAGAAAAAAAAACAGCCTCCGACACGAGTAGATAGCTAGGCGAGGCAAAATAGCAACTCTCGAGTGCTAAAACGAGAATAAAACCCATAACGATCGTTTCTATATAGACGTCTCGATGAAAGATGAATTCGTATTATATCGATCGACTTTGTTATGTTCGCGCGTGACGTATCGTGTACTCCTCGCGGGGGGGGACTCCCCGCGATTTAATAACGTATCGCATTACGCACATCCGGTCTGGCCGAATTCTTTCCGCTGCATAATAATACGTGTATACGGCGTGAAAAAATCGCCGATTCGACCGATTTCGGACGATTATGCCATCGTGTTGAGTAATGGCCCCGTGTTGTGTGCCGTGCGCGGTTCTTTTATTTTATAAAACTGGCCGTGCACACAGCAGTGCATTGCTCCCGCGTCTCGACACGCGCGCTTGTATTATCGTATATGCCACGATTCTTCCGCTCGTGCACTTGTCAGCGACTTATAAGCAATGCAAGCTCGCTTATAAATAAAATTAGTAATTCTCGCGATTACTGTATCGAATATCAGCCACTCGGCAGTCCAATTTTTTATTATTATTTTTTTTTTTTTTTGTTCTATTCTATATGCTTTTATCGAAACCATTGATATATAAGAGCCGATTTATATAGGGCAGAGAGAGAGAAACTACGCGGTTCCAGTGCCACGCGCGCCTATCGTTTTATCGATTCGACGTCGTCGTCGTCGTCGTCGTTGTATAAACGATTATAATTATATCCGCGACGCACCGTTCGCGCGATGATCGCGACTAACTACTGTATGAGCAGCGTGACACGGGGCTCGTCGTGTGCGACTCAGCTCCTACGTACACCCGCGTGTGCGATACATTGGCCGCTGCTGCGTCCTGCGCACGCGAGCTCTCCCATAACTGCACGTTACCAACCGATCGGCGGCCGATATAACGACGATGTACATTACAACATGCGCGCTACGCGACTTACGCGATGTAGGTGTATACGATTTTTTGGCATTACGTAAGTAGTCGATATGATTATTCACGCAGCGAACGGAGCTTTTCCACTGCGAATGAAAAATCCCATTATTTATCGCGCGAGATCGTAATCCGTCGGCTCTACTCTATATAGACTTCGCGATTTGCGTTTCTATGCAGGACCCGCGGTGCTGCTGTATTAGGCATTGTCCCGATATGAGTTGACCGCGAGGTGGCGCACTTGTGTTATCCGACTTGTTACTATTATTATTATTTCTACACAGTGTAACGTCCGTAAAGCAGACGACGAACTTCTTTTCGCTATATAAATTTTCGCGAAAAACGTACCGTGCGCATGACGTCGCATAACACAAGTGCGCCACCTCGCGGTTAACTCATATCGGGACAATGCCTAATAGATATAGGTCCCGAACGCTTATGATCCTTATGCATTTCCGCATCCAGCCGACAACAACAACGCGATAAGAAATTGACTTTCTCCCGAGAGGTGAGAGAGGGTGTGGTGTGTGTGGCGATCTTTGTTCGCGCGTGCTCTTATATAAATTTTACATTATCCTTGCGTAACCTTTCGATTTTCTTCTTTTCTATGTCATTTTTTTCTGAACTGTATAATATACCTATGGTTGCCCTTCCGGCATTGGTAAGGCATGAAATCGCGACGTAATCGAAAGTATTTGAATTACGCTGCGCAGCGGCGGTGAACCGATCGTGAAAAGTCTATACATGTATATACCTATGAACTGGAATGGCACGTGCATGCGAATTCTCGAGCGCTCGCGCACGGTAATTATTTCGAGCAAATTTTTATACATTTTTTACCCTAATGGACTTGAAAATTTCTTATTCTGGGTCAAAGGTTTCGAATGACGATGTGGCATAATACGATACGTCGAATATTTCATCTTGCAATAAAATGATTATTAAGATGATTACTTTAATCCGATAAATGAAAAAATCCAATCGTGTTTTGATTTTCTTTTATAATTCATCAAGTATAAATAAATTTACTTTCCACGTGTGTAAAACAATATTTTCAAGTAAAAAATGCATATCGTTAGTTTGAAATTAAATACTAATTTTTGTCTTTCTGTATGTGATATTTCGCATATTATCAACTCGCAATGAATTACACTCGTAATTTAAAAGAACTACTGCTAGTGTATCATCTTTCTTATTTTTTTTTTTTCGCGTAAATTTGTATCAAGTACAGGGTAAGGAGTATTTTGATAAAAGAATACTTTTTTTCAATAGATATGGTGCAGATAATTTATTGATTTTCTGCTTCTTAACTGGCTTTCAACAACGATTTGTCGATTGTTATGTTTTTTTTTTATATCTATACACTATATTTATTTATAAAATTAAATCTTTCTACGATGAAATTATTCAAGTCATCGGACTTGAAATCATAGCTTTTTTTACAGTGTATCTTAAACTTAATATACAATCAGCGATACGGATTTGTCGTATATAAAAAAATTTTTATTTACAACTCAACTTCATGCTATGAAGTATAATTCATTTTCATTACATAAAGACAATTCAGGTGTGTTTCTTATTTACTTCTGTTATTGTTTATGTTATATTTAACAAAAAATTTACATTTGTATGTGGAAAAAAAATATCATTTCGATCATTTTATAAAAATTTTTACAACTGTGTTAAAAGTAACACATTATGTGCATTATTTCATCTTTACATAAATAATTTCAATATTTTCTCTCTATAGTCTCTATTTTCATTTTTCACTGGAAGAAAACTTAAAGCTCACTTATTTATATTCCATCAAATTTACATAAAAATGTAATACAATTTAATTTCTTTTCAAGTGATGTCAGAATAAACACGCATTTTAAAAATGAGCAATTAATTTACAATATGGGTCGATCGTCATGATCACTTCATTTTTTTACTAACTACATAATTCTTTTTTAAATATTTTTCATTTACATCTAAAAATTTAAATGTACAATATTTAACAGTATTTTCGAGCAAAGAATCAAAACAGAATTTCATACTTTACAATTTATTTCAATCTTCATATTTGTGTAATTCTTTGCTCTTTTTAGTTTTAAAATAAATTGTAGAAGGATTTATTTAATCAATTAATTAATTGGGCGTTACCAGTGAGTTAAGTGTTTTTAACGTAAAATCATGAGAGGTTTGTCCATAATTATACAATTGATAACTATTTACTTGATAAAGATTTCTGTGAGTCACTTAACAATAAATCCACACTCATAAAGTCATATAATATTTGATTAGTTTGAATTTAGCTTTTAAACTATATAATACAAAGCAGCTAATCTCTATTTCCTTGTAATCAATTAAAAATATAGAATTATGTAAATAATAAATAGGACTATTTTTAATCATACTTATGCTAAAATATCTTAAAAATCGCACGCTATAAAAATACATTTATTTTGTTTCTTTAGAGAATTCAATAATTATGTACAATTATCTTTATCTCGATGACTGACACTGAGTTTAGGACAAACTCCTGAACCTCTCAAATGAAAATACTCATCAGTGATTGTGCACTCATTACAATTGGACGTACAACATATATGGCATTTTTTCGTAACTGTTAAAATTTTATCGTCTTGAAAGAAAAATTTTATAAAAATTATCATAAATAAATTGATTCCTGAAGTTATACATTGAGAATAGTTTTTCTCACATAGAACGCGGACTTTGTCGTTGATATAAGCAATTAAATTATTTGAATTTGATGTTTTGCAAGGCGACACTATTTCAAAAATCATTCACTTCAGAAGTACTGATCAGAATTCTCAATTGATCGTTCAGATATAGGACTTTGACGACTGAATTATCTTTGCTGTATTGGATAGATACATTTACCATCTTCTATTAAATGTATGGGATCGTTTGAATAAATCAAAAAAGTAATTTATGATACATTAGTAGTAGTTAAAATAAGCACGCAACCAATTTCGAAAAAAAACTAACGAAATAGTTTAAATTGATCTAAGATATAAATGTAAATATTGAATGATTCGATATAATCCAATAATTCAACTGTAAAAAAAATAAAATATTAAATACGAGCAAGTTAGTTGTCAAACAGTCAAAACTACGTGACTCTGATAAATAAACTGTAAAATTAATCAATCAAAATAAGTTCATCAATTATTAAATTGCTTATTCATTATAAATGACTGGTAAGCCAAAATGGTTGTTTATGTTAAGAAAAATTAGTTGTAGGACATGATCTGGTTCACAAATCAAAATAAAAATTATCTCTTAATTCAAAGAGATATGAATTAGGAACAATCTGTCTGAATAATACATTGCAAACTTGCAATAATAATAATATAAAAAAGTGATTTTATATTTATAAAGTATAAGAAGATTCTGATTTATGAATAATTGATGACTTTCGTTCTGAGGTAAGCTTCTCTAACGTGCGATAAGTGGTCACCGTTGATTGGCCCTTATTTTAAGATGGTAAATAATACGTTCTTTGCATGAAAATTAATTTTATTTGTAGGTAAATTTACAAATTTTGTGACATGGAATTTGGATTGGGTATTTAATATTAGAAAATACTCATTCCAAATCTGACACAGAGTCGATATAATTCGAATAATTTTTATGCAAAGTTTTTATGTCGACGTAAAATCACAAGATTCTTACGGTTTGCCGTTCATGAATTTCGCGCAGTATCTTAATATCTAATTCATGAGATCACAACCAATAAAATTAACTTAAATAAAGCGGCTATTTCATTGACAATAGTTTAAATAAAATAAATATAGACTTATATTTTTTTACGTGTAGAACTTAATATTATCTTATTCGAGAAAGGCCAATCGCCGATTCACAATATCACAACAGCACGCATAGCACCACTTTGAGCCCTAAATATCTTCATTTTAATCCTGACTTTAACCCTTCCCTACTTGGCTTTTTTACTGGACGTCGATGTTGTCGATTTGAGTATTTTAGCCTCAGCGGCTGCCTCACCACGTCTCGTTCTCCTTGCCACTCTTTCCATAGAATCATACGCACTTTGTAGTTGTATTGCTAATTCTCTATCAAATTTTTCACGCTCAGCTTCGTCTTTTAAAATAACTTCTTCCACTGGACTTGGAATCTTCGATTTTACCTTGGGGCTAGGTGCTTTTCGTTTTGAAGGTCTAGGTTGTTTAGCGGCCTTTTTTACGACGGGGCTTGGACTTTCCGAATTTTCTTCGGAATTTAGCTCCTTCTTTTTTGAAGGCTTAGCTCGTTTAGCGACCTTATTTTCGTCAATACTTGGGCTTTCCAAATTTTCCTCAGAACTCGGCGCTTTCCGTTTTGGA
This sequence comes from Trichogramma pretiosum, assembly GCF_000599845.2. Classification (NCBI taxonomy): domain Eukaryota; kingdom Metazoa; phylum Arthropoda; class Insecta; order Hymenoptera; family Trichogrammatidae; genus Trichogramma; species Trichogramma pretiosum. Next base: position 83,992 of record NW_019641630.1, read on the forward strand.
GGCCTACCTCGTTTAGCGGACTTTATTTCGTCGGTACTTGGTCTTTCCGAATTTTCCTCGGGATTCGCCTCTTTTCGTTTTGAAGGCTTTGGCTTCGACTGTTTTCGTTTAACAGGCTTTGTTTTCCGTGTTTTTTTGGATGATATCTTCGGCGTCGAAGATAAGCGTGAAGGACCAGATGAAGAATTAGCATACGAATTTGCTGAAGATTGCCGAGCTCTAATATTTACCGTGGAAGGGTAATCGGATTCAGAAGAAGTATCATCTCCCAGAAGGGATTGTTTGTTCGCGAAGATTCTTTTACCGATGTAACTATTGACGACGGTTTCCGATGAAACTTTTACTTGCGTGGATTTTGTTGTCGGTTTAATTTTTTTTCCATTCTTCGACGGTGCCCTTCCTCTTTTTCTAGGTGCTTCTGACTTTTCAGTCGAACTACTTGGTTGGCTTTTTTTTGCCTTGGGTTTAGATGCTTTTTTCTTCTTAACAATTGCCTGAAAATCACATTAAATGTTAATAACCATTGATGCAATTCATTCATTAAGCTGCACACTCAATAAGGATAAAAACGTTACCTGACATGACAAGTTTTCAGTGTTACTGACAGTTCTTTGATTTTGTCTTCTCTTTATTCTGTCAGCGATATTTTCTATGGCAGGATCTTCTATAGGGCGAGGATTTCTTTCTACATACCCATCAGCTCTAGGAGGCTCTTCCGGAACTTCCTGGTTTTGATTACCTGTATCAGATTCAGAATCCATATCTTCGACGTCTATGATCTCAATTTCTTTATCTTGGTTTTTGTTGTTCGTAGTCAACCCGTTTTTCACTCTATTTGGTTGTTTTCTACTGTTAGCCTTCACTTTATTAACAAGTAATGATTCTGGATCGTCAAGATTTAATTTTTTGCTGACTTTTGTACCGTTGACTATTCGGTTGCCGTTTCTGTTAGAATAGTATTTGTTATTACTATCGAAGCCTGCAACGTCTAGTTCTTGCAAAGTTTTACTCGATCTCGGTCCACTGCGTACTTTATCAGTCTTTTTGATTTCGAGTTTACTATTTGTTTGCTGTCCAATCTGTAATTCATTGGACAATAGCACCTGTTCCTTTGTCACACCTGGAAACCAAAATTTTAATTGTTACAATAAGCCATTCAACGAGTATCAAATGAACCTGACAATTTTCGTAAATGTACCAGCAAACTGACACTACATTGATACAAACAGATATCAATAGTATTGAATATTTTGAAAAACATTAGTTAAAGTGATATGCTTTAGATCATGTTTATTTTTACCTTGCTTTTAGCATCTTCTTAAATTGATCAAAAACGATCTATTTATAAAGTTATAAATCAACGGTAACAGATACGGCTTTCGTTAAATTTATTTCTATAAGTAAAAAATACTTAATGGTCAAAATATGTCCAATTATATTTGTTTCAATTGAGCACCGAGATTTTACTGATGAACACTCATAACGAATTTCAAATTCAAACAGACTTAAACCAAGTTACACAGTCAATAATATTTAGATGGAACTCAAAAATAATACCCCTTCTCTATTTGATGATAAATCACTATTACAAGGTTACAAATACTAATAAATTTTATACTAATATAGTATTGTTCAGATGACTAAACAATAATAATTTATTATACACAATCAATTTACTTCGAAATCAGATAATATTTTCAGAGAACATAGACCAACAATATAACTTGAATCAAAACTGCTTATGTGCATTTAAACAGCGTTAAGCAGTCATCATTAATCAACTCTAATTGCAGCTATGAAATTTTAGCTTTTTCATTCGGTTTTTCAATTTTCCTACATTTTACTAATGAATTATCTTTTGAATTGTATTTTTCAAAATCAGAGATAATGTCACATATAAATATGCATTGACTTGTAACTAATTTTTGAGTATACCTTTTAATTAAACATTTAAGAAATGATAAATAAGTATTATATTTACGTGTAAAAGCACTCCAAGAACATCCAAGTCCTTTTTTTTGTCTGTTAAGCATTGGAGGTTTTGGAACAGCCGAAGATTTTCGTTTTGTGATAGGTATAACTCTTATCAACTTTGGCTCGATTTGACGTCCATCTTTAACATTAAAAAAGTAGCTTTTGAATACAATATTTTGAAACTTCAATCATATAAATTGACATGAACAGATTGAAATTAAATAAATCCAATCTACATTAAAAATATATATATTGTAATTTCTCACCAGACGCATGTTTTAATGGTGTGCGAGGCAACGCTCTTATTGGTTTGAAATGATGAATTTCTTGGTTTATACTATCATGACTTCCAGCACTTTCAGCACTACCTATCCTTTCTTTACTTTCTTCTGTTGTAACAATTTCAACTCCTAATTTTTTCTTTTTAGAGTTAATTATGTCATTTGGTACTTGTAATTCTTCTTTACTTTGAAGTCCGTATATTTTGGAGGAGTTGATAAATTCTCCCTAGAAAATGTATGTTGAAATGTAAAGACTTTGAAAAAAGTATTAAAAAGTAATAATTGAGCAACGCGTCTTACCACAGTTGGACAGCTTAATTGGTTAATTGGTTGGTTAACACGAGATTGATGAGTTACAACTCTGGTAACAACATTTTGAATTGGCACTGGTTCTTTTTGGGTTTTGACTGTTTTTACACTTGACAAAAGTTTATTAGTCTTAACACTGAGAGGGACACATTTATTCTTTATATCAAAAGCTTTCAGCGACATTTTATGATTACTGGTTGAATTTCTTTGACCGACATTTGATTTGGACTGCTCAACATTTGCTATAGCTATTGTTTTTGCAGTCCTTTCTGGCCTCTTTCTTTCGTACATGTCTTCATTTGCTAGTGTTCTCGCTAAAAGTTGATCTTTAGCAAGTTGAAGTAATTTTTTCTGTTCTTCTTCGTTGTATATCTGTCGCATAAGTGCCTCGCTAGCCAAACGTTCAATTTCATCCTGCTGTCTCATTCGCTCTTTGGCCTGCTGAAGTTTGACTTCATATTCCTTTCTAATTTCACCAGATGCACTGATTTTTTTTGATTTAAGATCTAGAAGTACAAAATTATTGTTATGAGTATTTTTATTTTAGAAATCATAGAAACATTAGATAAAAATCTCAAGTATTAATACAATAATATCATAAAAAAAAAAAAAAAAAATAAAAACAAACCGAGAGTTCTCGTACGGGACAAAATAGAAGCAAATGCTTGAAAAATTGGTTGAAATGCGTCGACAGCTTGGAGCATAAAAAATCATAGTGCGTTTGATGTTCAAAGCGGAGCAACGAGCACAAGTCACTTGCTGCGAAAACAAAACATCGGCTGTCTCGTAAACATCGAAAGTGGATCATGTTTGACGGCTAGATTCGATGGCAACAGTGAAAGCCCTCTGCAGCAGCAGCAGCGAAAAGCGCAAACATAACCTCGGGTCTTTCGCACTGTGCAATTGGCATTATTATATCTGCATACATGGTGCGCGGGTGGGCGCATAGGACAGAGAGGCACACGCAGTCCGAAGAAGAGCGCGAATATTATGCGCTCTACTACTAGGCGCGCGTGAGTATAGTAAGAGAGGCTGCGGCGCGGGGAAAGGGTATACCAAATACTATGCCTATTATACACGCACAAGCTATATAGCCGCGCGTCGGCTGTGCTCGCGAGCGTGTTTGTGTACATAGAACCTATCGATTGACACGAGATGTAAACATAAACGCCAGAGACAGAGAAAGAGAGAGACGAGAGATAAACACTCACCAGGCACAGACGGAATCACGCGGTGCAGATGTTGACGATGACGATGATGATCCACCACCTGGGGAAGATGATTGCGATGATGCACGAGGTCGTGCGGATCGACGACGGCGGGCGGATAGGTGTCGCGTATCAGCCGCCACAGGTCGTGATTGACGAGGTTCGTGTCGCTGGACTTGGTGGTGGAGCGGAACCAGGAGCCGAGGCGCTGCCTGCACAGCGGACAGTTCAGGCTGCTGTGCTCGACGCTGGCCCTGAGACAGGCCAGACAGAGATTGTGGCCGCAGGGCAGACTGACCGGCTCGCGCAGCAGACCCTGGCACACGGGACAGACGAGCTCGACGACGAGACGGGCCTCGTTGGTGGCCGCTGCGTAGGCGGCCGCAGCGACGGCCGCTGCTTCCGCATCGCCAGCGGCTTGATGCTGCTGATGGATTGCTGATGCAATTTTGCTGCTCGTGGCGGTGCTGGTCGACGAGGAGGACGACGACGACTTGTTGTTGCTTCTGTTGTCGCTCGACGACGACCTTTTGAAACAAGTCGCCATCTTATTATCGATGCACGCACGAAAAAACACACGCACGCACGCACGCACGCACTGCTTAAATATACGCGACTCGGAGTCGGCGTATTATTATGTACACACAGCACCCAGCACAACGGCACTACTACTACTACAACACACTTGGCACTCCAAATTGTAAACGATACGGGTATATAGTAAGCAGCAGCGGAGCACGGGCTGCGGGCGACGCGATACGCGGCTGCGGCGGCGGCGGAGATTCGCGCGACGACGCATGCATGCAGCAGCAGCGGCGGCAGCGGCGGCTACAGCAGAGTAGAGTAGTAGTGAGTACTGGCGGCGACTACAGCAAGTACACTAGTCGCACTACACGTAAACACGGGTGTGTATAGGTACGTGGGTAACTCGTCGTAGTCGTGTTTGTGTACGCGCAGTACCGAGTATAGGTGCAATCGCATATACACACGATTCGCAATTCACGCGGCGGCTGCGGCGGCGGCTAATAGGTATACTACGCCGATACTACAAGCCGCTACACTACACACGTATACTATAAGATTGTTATATATTCGGCAGCGGCGGCGGCGGCGGCGGCGGCTCGCGTCGGTGTGTGTCTATACATCGTGCCTGTATGTGTGTGTGTGTGTGCATCTCTCCGCATTCGCGCACTAATGCATTTAGGACTCTCTGCTACTGCGAGATGCCGCGCTGCCTTGCATAGCTCCGTCTTTGTTCCCCATACCCATGCTGCTGCTGTATACTACTATAACGACAACACATCGAGGCAGTTGACGCGTTGTAATTTCGGAGTCTCTTTCGGCGAGAGTTGGGTCGAGCTCGCGCACACACACATACGCACACTATACATAACAGCAGTCACGTAGTAAAACTCGTAGTATTATTGTATATAGCCCGTCGTCGTTACTCGTTGCCGCCTTCTGCGCTGCGTGTGCTATATATATGATTTAATAATATAGCAGTAGCTGTAATATACGAGAGCTTCGCGTGTGTGAGTGTGAGCTCGTTGGGTTGTCATACACACACACACACACATAGTACACTTGCAGACAGACTCACGCGGCGTTTTGTTGTCGTGCTGCTCTTGTTGTTGACTCCATATACACCATTTTTGTAACAAAGATATGCTTCGAGATTATACGATGCTGCTTTTAGCTCATAATATGTAATATAATATATTTGGAATCGACCGCACACACACGTAGTGCACGCGACATGATAGATTACAGGCTGGGGCCATTTACATCAGATCCATCACGACGAGTAGCTGACTTGCCGATGCTATTTCGTAATGCGACTAATCCACGATTGTATGGACGATGTATACTCGTGAAAAGAATTTAATTTCTATGCTTGAATAATGCAGATACGGTCTTCGATCGAGCAGCTGTGTAACGCGTGAATGTGCAATTTTTTTAATAGCTAAATACCGCAGTATCTGAGGGAACTCGTGCCGATTTTTCACGTCGACGCGTGACTTTAGACGGATTAGGATAATGGATTTTTTCAATCACACCTAGGTGACAACTCAATCGTCGTTCGTAGCCGTGAAAGTTATATGCCTCATCATTCTATTTACATTTTTTCCTATTATCCATTCATATTTTCTCATCGTTTTATCTATAAATACCAAATATTCATTCACTCTCACAGATATTTTCTATTCGATTGAAATGCGCCTGAAATGTTATATGCCAAACACGTAATCAGCTCACTATCACATGACAAGTACGAATAATAAAATCAAGATAGTTTAAGCTTGTTGATCAGTTAAAATTGAAAATTAATAAAAATAATTGTAGGAGAGTCAAAAAGTAATCAATTAGATATCTGTGGTGGAAAGGCATAACGACTTAAGTCCATTTTTTTGAAAATCGATTTTATGATGAAAAACGTCTATATTTAGTGTCTATTTTAATGTACAAGGGTCAGAATAGGCGAATATAGCGTATAGCGTTAGTTGCAGCATCGTGCATAACGACTTAAGTCCATTTCGCGAAAACTGGGGAAAGGCAAAACGACTTAAGTCCACCCTTGCGAGTTTCAAAATGCTATAGAGAGTCTAATTTTATTTGAAAATGAAAGAAAATGATATTAGAATGTTAAACATAGCTCCACACTCTTCGAATGTTGTGAATTACGCTATATGATTGTTACATATGATACGCGAGGGGCAATTTTCTCGATTTTCAGTTTGGCCTTTTTTCGTTGCAAGATTCGAGATCTGACGGCAGTATAACGTTAAATGAGCTATTTTATCAATGAAAAATCATTACATGAGGTTTTGATCACAAACTGCGCGAAATTATTGATATTGAAAAAAGTGTGACCGCCAAAAGTGGACTTAAGTGCAAACCGTGGAAAGGCAAAACGACTTAAGTCCATATTTTTTGCTCCCTATCATCGCTATGATGCGCCTTTCAATTTCATAAGTACATAGTTCAAAAGTTACCTCATAGTAGCTTAAAACATCATAGGTTCAGATCTCGACTCGTCCGCGTTTAGTTAGGCTGGCACAATCAACTTAAAACGCGTTTTTCTCAAAAACACGAAAAATGGACTTAAGTCGTTATGCCTTTCCACCACAGATATTTACACAATGGACTCTTTGTGGTGTACTATGCCTCAAACTTTTTCAATTGGAAAATTTAATTATATACTTGAAACTAAATTAATCTCTTTTCGTTTTATTGAAATAGCTCTTAACTTTAGTCATGAGAATAATCAATAACCGCGCAATTATTTTGACCGTATACAAAGCCACGATCGTAACGACCAAAAACGCTGCGTAAACATCGAGCAGCGACGCTTGCCACCAGGGCATATCCACGAGGGGTGATCTGAGCGATTTTTTGCCATTTCTTGCGACGAACTCGATCCAATATGCCGCGGTGTCCATTGGGCTCATTGGCGTATCTCTGAAGGATAGACTCAATTTTTTTGCTTCCTTTCTGTAAGACCATAAATAAATATTTTCTTTAATCGTCGCGAGTTTAGAATCACAGCGAATAAACTGGACACAATGAGTGTGTTAAAGTATTCAAGCAGGTTATTTAAATCAACTCACTTGTAAAGGGGATTATTTAGTACTTCGAAAAGAGCAAATTCAAAGGACTCCCTTGTTATGTTTGACCATTCGAGTTTGATGGCTACTCCTTTCTTCTTGTACAGATCCACATTCATGTACTGGTCTGAGAATAGGGGAAATCCGATCATTGGCACTGCGTTGTAAATGGCTTCCATAGTTCCCATCAAACCACCGTGGGTTATAAAAGCTCTGATGTTTCTGTGTTCTGCGTGTTGTAATGGAGGATAAGATAATTATTTTATCAATCAAAAAATTAATTATTTAAATGTACGCACTTAAAACTTCCATCTGTGGTAACCAAGTTTCTGTCAAAACATTATCCGGAAGACCAGTTGGTAATTCTTCGGGTTTGACAATCTTCCACAAAACCCGAGTTGGTGCAATTTTCCGGAAGGCATTGTAAAACATCTCTAGCATGGGTTTTGGGAAAGTTTCGATGCGAACCATCGAGCCGAACGAAAAGTACACGAATCCATTTTCGCTCTCATCCAAGAATTTTTGAGTTCGCTATAACATCGAAAATATCATAATTCAAAAAACTACACAACATTTCTACGTGTTATGGTACTTTTCCAAACCTCGGATAATTTATTGTTGGTTTCCGCTATATGTAGACCACCAACGGGTACTATCGCGGGGGTCAAGGGTTTAATTCCGTTGAGCATGTGATTGTAATTGATCAGCATCAAATCAACATCTTTTATCAGCTCGCTTACCGGGGGATAATCCTCGCCAAAGTACTTCTTGACCAAAGCATTCTGATTTCTTACGAAATAATAATATCCATACTCGACGTAACAAGTCATGAAAAAATTTTTCAGCCTCTCTGCGAACGACATAGGACTGGCTTGTCCACCGTAAACGCTCGGTACGATCGCCAAATTACGCGGATTTCCCATGCTAGCGTACGTCCAATCGGTCGTGCTCAAAGTTTCTACGGTAACCAGAGGAATATTTAAACGCCTGCCGAAGGCCAAATAGCAGCTGGCCGTGTACGGCTGGAAAATATTAAAATTTGGAAAATTTTGCGATTGCGTAAGTCCAACGGATCGAAATGCATACCTGTGTGATAACTACGTCGTAAGGAGGATCGTTCGGTGGATCGTCGATGAGCTTTTTGAGAACCGGCTGCTCCATCAGTTCGCACACCGGATCGCCGAGCTGCGACAGAACCAGACTCATGTCCACGATGCCCAGCCACTTCAGCAACCTCTCGTAATGCAAATTATTCAGATAGGTCGTGATGTTGGGCGTCCGAATGCTGTGATCGGTGTAATTTTCCATCGGTTCCTTCAACGGATAGTGGCTGTAAACGTCCACCCGATGACCTCTGGCAGCCAATCCTCTCATCAAACGCTCGTTCATGGTGAAATGGCTGCGGAACGTTTGCGGAAATATTCCCAGTATTCGTAGACCATCGATTGGGTTTGCACTTAAAATTATGTATAAATGCACTAGAATCAACGACGCACATTTTCCCGATTTTACGAACATTTGATCGCGAAACAATCCTTTAAAAAAGGCCTGATTTCGTTAATTTATTTTGAGACGTCCAAAGTGACACTACTTATGATTTTATTGTAATGAAATTGTTTTATACAAAGTAGCCACTGCCTTCAGTTGGTCCCTGAATGAAAAGATAATTTAACAATATTTATCAATTACATTGCAAATCAGTATCTTAGGAAAACATCGATAGATTAACTCTCGGTGCTTAACGATAAAATTAACAATTTCAATAATTTTGTATTGAAAATCGATAAGAAACAAGATTCATTTTGAAAAGATGTAAATTCGAATAATTTTGGAAATATATGATAAAAAAAAACAATTTTTCTAAAAATTAGATTGATATGAAAAACTTTATTGAATAATGATGACTAAAATTCATGTGACTAACAATAAAAATCAAATATCAATAGGGTTTTACAGTTTCAAGGCTTACAATTAATAATTTGCTTAATTTCCTTTAAAGAACGTAGTGATTTTTCTTATGCCTTAAAATTATTTTTACATGATGAGATAACATTTGAAGAAGTCTTAACATTATTTTGAAAGAGAAATTTTAAATTAATTTTTCGAACATATCTATTCAATTGTTTGCTCCTTGAGTTTTAAAACGTGAGTGATGAACTGATTCAAGGTGGGTTTTGAGACGACTCTCTCCAGTGAATAACTGTCCGCACATATCGCACTTATGTGTGACACCATTGTGCATCGTATCAATGTGCCTTTTAATATTCCTTTTATCTGAGAACTTCTTTCCGCAAATATCACATGCATGTGTGACATCATTGTGTATCGCATCGATGTGTTTTTTGAGATTAAACTTTTGTGTGAATGTCTTTCGACATATTTTACATGCATGTGCGGCCCCATTGTGCATCGTATCAATGTGCCTTTTGGCATTACTTTTATCTGAGAACTTCTTTCCGCAAATATCACATGCATGTTTGACACCATTGTGAATCGCATTCATATGCATTTTGAGACTACCCTTTTCTGTAAATTTATTACCGCAAATATCACATGCATGTCTGACACCATTGTGAATTGAGTCGATATGAATTTTGAGACTACCCTTTTTTGTAAATTTATTTCCGCAAATATCACATGCATGTTTGATACCGTTGTGCATCATATCAATGTGCCTTCTAATATTCCTTTTACCTGAGAACTTCTTTCCGCAAATATCACATGCATGTTTGACACCATCGTGCTTCGCATCAATGTGCTTTTTGAGATTACTCTTGTTTGTAAATTTATTTCCGCAAATATCACATGCATGTCTGACACCATTGTGAATTGAGTCGATATGAATTTTGAGACTAGCTTTTTTTGTAAATTTATTTCCGCAAATATCACATGCACTTCTTATTCCATTATGCATCGTATCGATGTGTTTTTTGAGAGAAGTTCTAAGTGTGAATTTGGACCCGCATATATCGCATGTGTGAGTGATTTTACTATGCATTGAAACGATGTGGCGTTTCAGAACATCTTTTCGTGAAAATGTTTTTCCATGTTTATCACTATCATGGCCGTTACTACCATTCACTGATTGTTTGGTACCGTTTCCTTTTTTATTTTTCTTGTCAAGTTCACTATCAAAATCCGAATTCGATTCTTCTGCAGTGTCACCAAAAAATTCTTGTTTGACTTCCTTGCCAATTTCTACTTTAATTGTGTTTTGATTTTTGTAAACATCGTTATTATCTTTTACATTCCGCAAATGATTTGAAAAATAATTTTTCATTTTCTTATCTGATAATGAATTCCAATTGGGTTTGACATCTTCACATTCAACGACTATTTCCACTTTCTCATCAAGCTCACTTTCAAGTTTAATGTCACATTTTGGAAGTGTATGGGTCTGTTGAAAAATAAAAGCTGTGTGAGCATTTCCATGAGAATACAATAATAGATACATATAAATATCAACACTTACAGGATTTTCTTGATGAAATGATAAGGATTGTAAATTTTTAAGATCGGGTTTTTCGTCGATCATTTCACTATCATTTTCACTAAGCAGCGCATCACTAGGCTCGTCCTTCACTCTGAAATTATAACCTCAATAAGATCCAGTATTCTGGAATAATATTTTTATAATTTCGTTCTCATAAAATGAAAGTTACCTGATGGCGGAGCTGAATAAACCACTAGATTCCATCTTTCTCATGTTGAAATTCGGTAAATTTCGTGGAACAATCAATCTTTCTGAGATGATTCAGCTAATTACGTGGAAAAACTGTCGAAGAGTGTGCTCGTTGTATTTCGAAAAACTGCGTCTTTGCACGAAAAGAGCCAGTTTAGACTCGATCAGCTTTGCGGGCTGCTCTCCGTGTTGACGTGTACTGATGCACGCTGTGGCATGCACGTGCCCCAAAGTGCCGCAGCGGACAATTCGGAGACGAACGAATGCGACGTAAACAACATGGCGAGCATGGCTCTATGGCCTATGCTCTTTTCTTGTAATTGATACAAATTAACTATTTACGAATCATCACATTTTTCTGTCAATGACCGAAATTTTTGCAATTATTGGAACAGAAATCTCGCGTATTGAATTGAATCAATTATTTTATAATTGCATTTTCAGCAAGCAACATAGGATCGACTCTCACTCTTGATAAATCCTGTAGGTGATATTTAAGAAGCTTTCCAATTCCGTCAAAGGCTAATTTTTATCATTTCAATTTAATGATATCATCAAATCATGAACATTTAAATCATGAACGTTTAATTAACATTTAAACATTTAAAATTTAATAATGTAAGCTAAACTTTATTTTTAGTATATAGTAACTATTGCCATTCTCAAACATTTGAATCTGCGTTCGGGTTCTGATGCATCTCTATTTATTTTTTATACATGCAAAGGATGAAAATAAATAAACAATAATGATAATATTAAATGCTATCAGTCGTTATAAATTTATTATACAAACATTTTTCATTATTAATTACAATGAATTCTATGTAAATTTTGTACATAATTTCAATATTTATTTTTACCTAAATCACATAAAAATATTAACACCTATTTCACCGAAATATTTACAATACTTTATAAAACGCTTTATAAAATATTTACAACAGCTTTATTTAGTTATTAACGCTCACTGGTAAATTCAGTCATTTCGAAGAGCTCTTCGCGATCACGATCGATTCATATTATCGGCCGCCTGGCAAATGGACCAAACGTCCGTCAAGTCCAGATGCTCGGCGATCAAATCGCAGCAGAGAAGCGGCAAGCGCGAATGAATCAGCAACATCAAATATTGCGAAGCCCATCGCTGGAAGTATCTTCTGGCCATCGACTGGCACAGAAACGTGTCGCAGGCCTCGCGATATATCGCGGGACAATTGCCCCAGCCAATCGAGTTCGCGAACGCGCAGTAGTCCTCGTACGTGAATCCTCTCGCCGCCTTTCCACGCGGCAGCCGGATCAGGTCGTGGAGCGACAGGTCCGAATTGATCATGATGGCCCTCGCTCTGTTCGCGAAGTCCTCGTCTTCGTCCAAGCATCGTTCGAGTTCGTCCGACTCGTCGAGCAGTCCGTGCTCGGCGAACAGACCCACGATCCTCAGGCCGTCGCTCGGGTCCAAGTAGTGCAATCTCCCGAGATGGCCGATGGATCTCAGAGACTTGATCGTCGTCACGTCGTAGCACAGGCCCTGCGTCCGATCGTACTTGGCGACGAAGGCCTCGGTGGGAAAAACGAAGCTCGACACGTCGGCTCCGTTCGCCACGAGCACCTCGACCGCGTGGGGCAAATGATTCGCCACGGCCAGTTCCAACGGCGTTCGGCCCGAATGGTCCCGCGCGTCGATCAGCAACTGCCGCTGGACGCTGCGGTTGACTTTGAAGAACAGCTGCGTCAAGCTATCGTCGTCCTGATACTGCTTCCTCTTGCAGATGTTGTGCAGAGGCATCGATCCCTCGTTGTTGGCCAGATTCGGATCGGCTCTCGCCTCCAGCAGCAGTCGGGTGATCTGCGTCTGGCAGGTGTCGGCCACGGCGTAGTGCAGCGGAGTATTGCCCAGCTCGTCGCGGGCGTCCACGCGAAGCGCCTGCTCTTGCGCGGCGCACTTCTCGAAGAACCACTGCGCGAACTCGTCGATGTTCGGTCGCTGGCACAACACGTGCAGAGTCGTCGATCCCTGGTGGTCGGCCAGATTCGGATCGGCCCCGTAGCCCAGCAGCTCGCGGACGGAGTTCCGGTGGCCCAGGTAGACGGCCCAGTGCAGCGGCGTCCAACCGTGACTGTCCCGGGCGTCGACCTGCACCGGCAGATAGCCGGGCTCGCAGTGCTCGAACAGCATCGCCGTCAACTCGTGCTCGACTTTCATCTGGCAGACCATGTGAAGCGGCGTCGATCCCTCGCCGTCGGCCTGGTTGGGATCGGCCCCGTGTATCAGGAGCGCGCGAACGATGTGCCGGTGGCCGGCCGCCAGCGCCACGTGCAGCGGCGTCTTGCCCAACCTCGTGGCGGCGTTCACGTTGCGTATCTTGCTCGCGACGAGGAGCTCGAACAGCAAGGCCTCCGTGTCGCACTCGAGGTAGTCGGCGCAGACCACGTGCAGAGCCGTCTCGCCGTGGTCGTTCTCCAGGTTGGGATCGGCGCCCCGCTTCAGCAGGGCGCTCGCCACCTTCTTCTCGCCGAGGCTCAGAGCCAGATGCAGCGGTGTCCGGCCCTCGGCGTCCAGGGCGTCGACGAGCACCTCTGCTCGCTTCTTGTCGCAGGCCTCGAACAGCGCCTCGACCAAGTGATCCGCGTCGTCCCAGTTGCTGCAGATCATGTGAAGCGGTGTCTTTCCCGCGGGACCGGGCAGATTCGGATCGGCGCCGTTGGCCACCAGCGTTGCCAGCACCTCGCTCGTCCTCGCGTGGCGGCGCCATGTCAGGGCGAAGTGCAGCGGTGACAGGCCCTTGGCGTCCAGCGCGTCGATCTTCACGCTCTGTCCTTTCTCGCGGCAGATCGCGAAGAACATCTCGAGAAAATCGATCTTCATATGTGGATTTTTCAGGTCGACGATCCTGTGCAGAGGCGTCCTTCCGTGCGTGGCGTGGACGACGTTCGGATCGGCGCCGGCTCTCAGCAGCAGCTCGACCACGTCCCTGTGGCGCCGCGTCAGAGCCGCGTACAGCGGCGAGTCGCCGGTCTTGGGCACGAGCTCGTTGGGATCCACCCGGCCGAGCTCGAGGAATTTCTCGACGACGTCGGCGCATCCCGCCAGGCAGGCCACGTGGAAATGCGTGTAACCGTCGTCGTCGCGGTAATTCACGTCGTACCGGTCGTAAATTTCGAAGAGCTCGCACAACGCCGTTTTGTCCGCGCGATAGGACATGCTTTCGGCCATTAGATGCACCACCGTGGTGCGACTCGACGATGTCCTGCCGTCGTCATCGGCCGCTTCGGGTATATCCTTGTAGCCGGTCTTGGCCACGAATTCGATGACGGAGTAGCGGTAGTCGTTCGGGCCGAGGCGCTCCGACCACTCCACGTCCTGCGCGAGAAGCCATTCGATTTCCGCGGGCCGTAAAATCTCACGGAGATCCGGAAGCGGACACTCCAGGCCCAGGTGCACGATCAACCGACGAAGTCGCAGGAAAAATTGCGCTCGATTTCCCTCGTCGTCCCAATTGACCTTTCCACGCATGAACTTCAATTCACTGTAATAATCCTCTTCGAAGTCTTCTTCGGGTGCGCATTCGTAGTCTCTGTCACCGTCGCTCGAATCACTCTCGTCAAGGATATCAACAAGATCCATGATATCGATGCATTCTTCGTCGCACTCCATTGCACGGCACGCTCAAACTTTTGGACGTCGTATAAACGCCAACTATATACGTACGAACAACTCTCACTATATAGTCACTTCAAACACTTGCACAACTCGACGCAATGTTACGCGCTGCTGCTTACTCGGCGGCGTCGTGGCCTACACTGAACTGCTGTGCCAACCACTTCTCTAGCCTAGCCGCGCACAGTACACTAGTACAGCCAGACGACAGCTGCGCGGCTTCGGCGCACGAGCGAGGCACCCTCTACAATGGTTGGCGATTACATGCGCAAGGCGCGTTCGCGCGTCAGAGAGCGAAGTAACGCCATAATGTAGAAGCAGGCTCTCCACCACATGCTCGGGAGTCTCGGGACATAAACAGTTTGAACAAATCGAAACGAGAAAAATTATGAAAGTCACTGTACACAATGGTTACGAGGTTCTTTACAACGGTGACATTTAAAAATGCGTACATAAAAAATTTACCATGAAAAAATTGCACATTTACAAAAATATGCCTGTTTCGATCCGAATTATGAATTTGAGGATAATCTTTGGACAATTCTGAGACTTTCTAGTTGGATACTTTTTATCTAAACTCAAACTAGAGTCACCTCGTCAGTGATTGTAAGCTTGAGTTGATCTTCAAATTAACTAATGATATTACAATAACTGATGACATTAATTTATGGCAATGGGTGCAAAATAGAAAAATGTTGATAGAACTACCCCAGTAAATAATGGAAAAAAATATTAATCATAAAATATCTCGGATTTCTTTCAATAACCCGTACTTTTAATAATTTCAGAAAATTCCGGAAGGTGCAAAATTGGGTGGATTGGAGCCTCTTTGATTTTGGAGACGATACGATCCATGTCCTTTTTGGAATGCGACAGGCAAATTTCAAAGGTTTCAAACTAGCAGCAAGTTACAGTAACCTTATCCGCAAGGCTGCCAAATTGATGGACCCCAGCACCACGACCTACAAGAGAAGCAATGATGACATTTTGACCGTAAAAAAAATACTAATGATCACTTAACGATGTGTACATTACTTATCGGCATTGGAATCAACATTTTTTTCAGATTTATAAAAACGAATTCAAAGAGTACTTCACAACTCTCAAAGTACTGACTAAGCAGTATCTGGCGGACAACGCACAGTATTTACAGGAAATCATGTTCTACAAAGCCATACATGGTAGCAAGGGCAATGTCGAGGATGGACTCATTAAGTTGCGAGGCTGTCTCATCAGCAAGCCGAAATCGATTGTGTCGATTCAAATCCACTATGGTTGCACGATCAAGGCTCCGAAGGGATCGCACGTAGTGCTTAATTATGACAATGTGTCCAAGGTATTGGGGAATCAGTTTGTCAGGGAGAATAATTATTTTCTAAGACAAGCTGGCTTCTTCCATGGCTCCAAAAGCCCGAGAAAATACCCGAAAGTTGCGTACGTTCACGCGTACGCGAACATCGACGCAAATAAGAATCTACATATATTCAATATACCTTTTTTAACCACTATTTAGAAATATTTACATCGTACTTTTATACAGGCTTCTCGAGGCACAGCAGAAACCATTCGCTGCTCGGATACTTCTTGACCGACAAATTTGCCTACGAAGGTAAAAGCTCGGAAGAAAGGAAGAGCAGCGAAGGGCACATTGTTCAGCTATCTAACTGGCTCGATAAAAGTCGAACGTCGATGGACTGCAGATTGGAGATAGTTAAAGTCTTGAACGGTATCGAAGACTTAACGGCGTCCGATCTTATCATCCGGCAATGGTCGTTCTTGGGGGAGGAATGTGATGAAGCAGGACTAGGTGACAAAAAGGCACTAGGATGCGACATGTGGGGTATTATGCGCGATCTGCCTTAGCTCTATTTAACTCACATACTTGATCAACTCATTCGCGTTAACAACACTTTCGCTCTGTGCCACCTAGCGGCGACACAGCTCACTACAATACACACATCAGTATATAGAAAGAAATTGTTGCAGCTCACTCGATAAAAAAAAGTTTAAAGCATGCAGCTCATGAGAATTCACATTATGGTCACCGTCTAACCGGAAATCATCGAGAACACAGCTCGCCGCAGACACAGCGGAGCGCAGATTAACGCGTGCAGGTATAGTATCCGGCTACACGCGCATAAAATCACTTCGAACGATGTAATTCATCGAATTTACCAAGACATGGAGCAAAAATTTCACTCCGAGATAAGCAAGTGCCGATCTGTTGCTATGTACAGCACACATCGAGGGTATGTTACCCAGAAAATGTATGAAATATGTATTCATAATGTATTCAGCAAATGTTTAAGAGTACATTAAGTGTTTCGAAAGTATACATTATGTATACATTAAGTATTCATTTTTTAAACAGTTTATGACAGCAATTATGAATGTTTAAACGATACATAATGTGAACATTATGCATACAAAATGAAAGCAAATTTATGGACACAAAATGTTCAAATTATGTGTACACAATGAGTACTTTATATGTAAAAAATGTGTAAATTGTGAATACAAATTTGAAGAGATAATATAGGAAAGAAATAATAGGGTTGATAAAAGAAAAAACGTATTACGTATAAATTTGCAACAGTAAATTCATAATTCAATTTTATTAATCAACATACACGCAATAAAAGCTTTTATTAAAGTTTTTTTTAAATAACACAATTAAAAAGTATAATGCTTTGTTAAAACAACAATTCTTAAATAAATTCACCATATTAAAAACCAAAGAACTGTAGTTCTGAACGAATCTTAAGGTACCAAACATTTTTTATTTCAATATTTTTTTTCTTACGTAATATGTGAGTAAATTCGAATAATTTGGCCACTTTTGCGTAAAAAGTAAATTTGAAAAACTTAGCTGACTTTAGTCACTGTTGGTAAGAGCACTCTTTACTATGAGATTGGACAATTTTTGTAAGAGAGACAGAAGAATAAGAAGAATTACTTTTAAAGGGGTGACTTCGACATATAGAAAATTACTGCGAAGAAACACGTTAATGTTTTCAATTTTTTCTTGTGTAACTGAAAAATTAAAAAAATAGACTCATGTTTTTACTGTAGTTTTCTCTACGTCAAAATTATAAATGTGTGTGTAACAGGACAGCTCAAGACACTTACAGGACAATATTCAGACGATGATAACAACAAATATGACAAAATAGAAGTTCATGTGTTTGGTTTAATAGTTACTCATTCTGATGGTGTTGAGTTAACAGAAAAACTAAAACTATTAAGTTTCTTGGGACAACCAGGTCCATTCTCTAAAATTCAAAATCCATCATCCTCATTGGTCTCTCTGATGGTTAACTACTTGGTTATCGATGAGTGTTTATGTACAGCAAGAAAGCGAAAACTTTCGACATTAAATAAAAAGGAAAGAATGAAAGTTCATGTGATGGTTGCTGAATCATAAGAAGAATTACAAGAACTATTTCCAGAAGTTTCACAGGAAGAGATAAAAGCAGCATTTGAACTTCATCAACCAGCTCAAAAAAGCAAAAGCTTGATGAAAACTCAAATCAGGGTTTAAATGATGAAATATTAGTCACATATGTAGCAGAAGATAAAGAAACTTTCCAGGCATTAATAAAATTACAGGAAGAACAAGTCAATTTTTCTAGTTATACTGCAATAACGGTGGGGATTATCACTCTATGTGACGCGAAAATTGGTGACCAGATCTTATTTGATTACATGAAATACACAAAACTTCTGGAAAATTTGACAGAACGATTTGAATGGCAATCAGAAAGAAAAGAATATCAAGATATATTGAAATACCTGGTAGATAACGCTCCAGAAAAAGCAGAACAATGTAAAAAGTTCTTAAACAATGTCCGGGAGAAAAGACCATTACCAGATTGCGAGAAAAGTAAATTAAAAGAGCTACTGTACGGAATTTTTATGATAAAGGATTACTATACGGATTCAACCATGTGTGGAACCAACCTCCTCCAGTGATCGATGTGGTAGAGCCAGACTTCATTTTTAATAATCGTATCAATTTCGGGGGTTAAAAAATTTTCTTATAAATTTCGGGGATTAAAAAATGTGTTTATGACATTTAAGATTTAAAAATTGTTTAAATTTCCAAATAAACCATCTTACAGCATAAAAACAGTTTTAATTTTTTCATTGATTGAATAATGTATTGGCGATTCATTAACGCGGAACGAATACAAGAAATACAAGCTTTCTTAGGTCTATTTAACTCACACACTTGATCAACTCATTCGCGTGAACCACACTTTTACTCTGTGCCACCTAGCGGTGACACGGCTTACTACAATACACAGATCAATTTATACGTATGCGTGTAGAATAATCTCGAAAGCAAGCGCGTTGGGAGATGTACTCATCTCTCGCGTGTAAGACGCTGGCTCGGCCACGGGTAAACAAAGCATATTAGAGTTCATCTCGTAACACAGCATGACGCTGTGGCTCGCCACTAGCTTTTTCAGCGATGTTGCCAATTACACGGCACATGGGGCAAACATATACACACATACACTTACTCGCGAGTTTTAGATGTATGTACGTGAATAATGCACACACTTGGGCGCATAATGTTTTATATCAAAGCTGTACACACAATGCAAAATTGCGCGCGCGTGTAAAGTTTGTTTTTAACACTGCGTGCGCGAAACACGGGCTTTCTAACCTTAAATCGTCAGAAAACCCTAGTTTCTCGCAAGCAGAGTTAAAAAATATCGTTTGCAACTAGTCCGCGAGGAAGTTGACTCACTCAGGAGTCTTTGCACCCTCGCTACGCTCGGGTGAAAACAACTCCTGGATGAGTCAACTGCTTCGCGCACTTGTTACAAAATATACTATTTTTTTTCGACGCGAGCTGCTACACGTGCGCGAAATCATTTGTATTGCCCTATTGATGAGTGTATGCGTGAATCCAGATAAAATATACCATTGCCGTAGTTATAATATATTATCACAGTAGTTCGCGTTCCGAATTTCCCATTAATTCGTCTATCTTCCGCGCAAATTCATCTCATATTATTCATCTTTTGTGCAGTACGCAGCGCATCTACTCTCTTTTTATCTCTTCGTGCAACGATTCGCCAGCGTGGCTTAAGTACGCGTGTACGCACGTGTGTGCATTTATAATTCAACTATAAGTTTACACGCGCGCGATATGGTTTTTCTAGCGCGAATTGATGTAGCATTCACGGGTGTATTTCTCTCTTTCTCTCTCGCTCGTCTTATATCGCACGCGAGTTAGCGAGAGCGAAATTCAAGCGAGAGACGTTTTCTCGTCTCATCGACGCGCGTATAATCAGCCGGTATCCAGATACTGCGAAGCAGCAGCGGGCTCGTTGAAATGTATACACATGTGGCGAGACAAACCGATGTATGTACGTAGAATGAGTTTTCTCGAAAACGGGACTGTAAATTCTACTAAAATAAACTACATTTATTGTCGATTATGTAAAAAAGCCCGACAAAGTTTTTCATCAATCTGTTTAATTTTTCAAAAGTTACAACGATTTTTATGATTTTTATGTAATTTTAATTTTCAAAATTTTTTTCAGTCAAGTGTTAAGTGTGTTTATATTTTTGGGCAATGATCTTGAAAAATAAGCAGTTAAGCTTTAATTTGATTTCGGAATCATTAGGGTTCATCGATTATTTTCAAAGTTATATCGTGAAGAAGAAAAAAATTTCTATGCAATTGTATAACAAAATATTTGGAATAGTGTAATCGGAAATTCATTTTCAAGTAAAAAACAGTAACTGATACAACATTTAAAACACTAGACGTTTAAGACGCGCTCCGCGCATATCAATTTTTTTATTTGTGTTTTGAGGTTAGCAACTTTCAGGCGCGCTTCGCGCGCGTACATCTTTCAGTCAGTTTCGAAAAATTTGCTATTATGACCGTAGATGTCACTTTATTACGTTTCGACTCGAGTCAAAAGTCAGTCGACCAATCAGAGGCCGAATAGATTGGCTTCACTTTTAGGTCCATCTCTTTTTTATAAGTTAGACTCTCTGCTTTTCTATTATAAAAAGGAGCCGTTGGATGATCTACGTCGAGTTATGTGTAGAAGCAGCTGGTTGCAGCTTCTTTGTATTGTCTCTACTTTCTTTTAAGTTTCTCCACCCGTCGCCTGAATTAAGAGTCATCGAATTCGGTAAGGATTGTGTAGTGCGAGTCTAGCAAAGTAGGGGCGTTGCGTATATGCCTAGTTATACGCAGCGTATTGTCTTATGCACGGGTGGCCTCCCCTAGGCTGGACTTAAGCTTTCTAATCGTTTCCAGAGAGCGCTGCCACGCTATAAAGCTGAATTTTTAATTCTTTAGAGATCATATACTGTGTGTATAGTCAGTACACGTTACGCAGCCGCAGCGTGAACGACAAGCCGAGATCGCAGCAATTGTAGCTAGTTATTGTCATGAAAAAAAGAACAAAAAATATCCAAAATTATAAATGATTGTGATTTGTGTTTGAGTGAGTTGAGCAATAGACATGTCCGACATTTTATCAAAAAGTTTTGACAATCAAATACTATTAGAAATATTCAAGAGTTTGCGACAAAATGTCAATTGGGGGGTCATGGAAGAGCGACGCAAATTTATTTATCAGGTTTATCTTTCAATCCAACCATGGTACAGTAAATTCAAAACTTTAAATATCCAAAACGTTTTTCGTACCGAAGAAATCGACTGTCTTGTCATGGATTACATTAACTTGGTTGACAAAGAAAAAGAGTATATAAAAGAACTCCATAAGTTCATCTACTTCGTGGCTCGCAGCGGCTACAAGAACGAGCCCGAAGTCGATGGAGATGGCAAGCCATCGTCGCGTCGCACTACACCGGTTCATCATGCGGCTAAACAAAATTGTTACTTAATAATCAGTCAACTATTTGAGATCTACAACCGATACGACGTAAATTACACCGACGAATCTGGACTGTCGCATTTCCATGTGGCCTGCATTTATGGCTTGGACGACGCCGTCAAGAAATTCCTCGAGCTCGGCCAAGATCCTAATTGCCTCTGGCCAGAAACTGGAGATTCGCCACTACACTTGTATCTGATTGGTAGGAACACGGAAATGGCCGCATCGCTGCTGAGAAAAAGTTCGGATCTTAATTTGGCCAACAAGAATGGATTGACACCACTGCACATTATAAGCAATGGATACAAATTTCCTCCAGAGGCGAAATTATTTTTCGATATCAGCGACGAAAAACGACAGCCGTTGCGGATCGATGCTCGTGACAAATTCGGTAATACACCATTGCACTTGGCTGTGCTCAACGACAATGTTTATGTTACTGAAATTCTGCTGAGAAGAGGCGCCGATCCGAAATTGGCCAACGACGAGGGATCGACACCTTTGCACCTATTTTACATGAGAAAGATTAATTATGATCGCGAGGGTGCATTGGAGCTATTTTTCAAGATCTGCGACGAAGTCAACCAGTCGGTGCAGGTCGACGCTCGAGACAAATTGGGCCGGACACCGCTGCAGTTGGCCGTGGCGAATCTCTGGCCAGATTGCATTGATATTCTCTTCGAACGTGGCGCTGATCTGTCAAATTTCATATTTCCCAGCGACAGTTATTTCGCCGAAAGATATAATGAATCCAGTAATAAACTTACGTCCAATTGCAGATTGAGACTAGCATCCGGCGCGTTGGTCGTCGTCGAAAAAATTGAGAATAGAGGATATCAACTGAAGCGAAGTGACGCCTTGACGATCATGAAATTTTTCGCCGAGTACGGATTGTTCGAGAATTCAGTAGATCTCGATAAATTTTGGTACGATAAAAAGGATTTCGCATATTCCGCAAAAACAATTAAGATACGTCCGGGTATATCGCATGTAAAAAGTTATCTATATGACGAGGAGTGGACGTACAAAACTGGAAAAGAAATAAGGGGAAGTCCGAGTCTGTCTCTCGATGAAATTGTACGACTGCAACCCAAAGAGGCGGCGAAATTATTCACGTATGAGGACTACTGGAAATTTTCTTACTCTTTCGATTTTTGTCGGTGGTTCATCAAGTATCGGGAACTAAGTGCATTAAATCTGTGCGAGAAACTATCGAGAGGATTTTTCCAAAGCTGGGCCCGGGATCCTTTCTGGGAGCTGATACACAAACGTCTTCCCTTGGAGATCTGTGAGATGATCATCGATACATTGAAGAACAAGGATTTATGCAATATTTGCTTGGCGGTTGCAGGCAAAAACTCGTGATGTCAATATAAGCTTTTTGCAGTTTATATTATTTGTTGTAATTAAATGTTGTTTTGTTTACATGATATTCAAATAAATAAAATTAAAAGAATGAGCTCAGATTTTTTTATTTATAAACACACGATCGTTTGAAGTATAAAAACCGCTGCCAATTTATTGGCAAAGAGCTTCCTCATAAAAAAATTGTATAAATAAAAAGGTTTGGTTATGAAAGGGAAAATTCGTATTTCATTTTCGACTCTTGAATTCCGTTATCATTATTGTATACAAAACTCCAAAAAAAACTTACAAGGAGAGCCTTTCATCTGAGAACAAACTTGCATGCATGCAAGTCTTTTTTTCTCAAACAGAAAATGAAAAGATAAAAATTGAGTTAATCAGTATCCTTGGAGTATTTAAAGAATAATGTACAACGAAGACCGACAGATAAAAATGTTTCAGCTTTTCTTTAACATTGTACTTAATAACATCTTTAAAACGATCAACAACAAAAAAACATCCATAACTTCACAATGTTCAGAACGTTACATTTAATTAACTTTGATTTTTTTGGATTTATTCATACATCTGAGTAGTAAACGCTTAAATTTTTGAACAATAATCGCTACTAAACTAACTATCAAAAATATGACAACAGCTACGAACATATAAACGTCAAGTATCGAAGTCTGCCACCAAGGCATGTCGACGAGGGGTGATCTGAGTGATTTTTTGCCATTTCTCGCTATGAACTCGATCCAATATGCCGCGGTGTCCAATGGGCTCATTGGCGTATCTCTGAAGGATTGACTAAGTTTTGCTATTTCTTTCCTATAAAATATAATGAAATATAATTAAAATATCAGTTCATTAACGAATAAAAGAATTGCGACTTTTACTAACTTGTAGTTTGGATTTTCTAAAATTTCCTCAAGAGCTTGAATAAAACTCTCATTATTTATTTTGTAATAATCTAAAGATACAGCAATTTTTCTTTTTTGATATAAATCCATATTTGCGTACTGATCAACAAATAATGGAACTCCGATCATTGGTACTGCGTTGTAAATGGCTTCCATAGTTCCCATCAAACCACCGTGGGTTATAAAAGCTCTGATATTTTTGTGTTCTACGAGAAGTAAAGAATAAGAAAATTATTTTATACATTAGAAAATTAGTTATTTAAAAATACCCACTTAAAACTTCCATCTGTGGTAGCCATGTATCGGTCAAAACATTGTCAGGAAGTCCACTTGGTAATTCTTCGGGTTTGGCTATCTTCCACAGAACACGGATTGGTGCGATTTTTCGAAAGGCGTCGTAAAATATTTTCAATATGTGCTCTGGGAAAGTTTCTATACGGACCATCGAGCCGAACGAAAAGTACACGAATCCATTTTCACTGTCATCGAGGAATTTTTGAACTTTCTAAGCAAAATATTTTTCCTATTAAATGGAATTATTTTTTGAAAAATGATGTAATAAAAGAATAATTACCTCTGAGAGTTTTCTCTCGCTGGTATCTATGTGTAACCCGCCAACCGGCACGATCGCAGGCGTATAAGGTCTTACGCCGTGCAACATCTGGTTGTAATTGATCAGCATCAAGTCCACGTCTTTCAGTAATTCTCCCGTCGACGGATAATCGTCTCCGAAGTACTGTTTGACGTATTCGTCTTGATTCTTGACCAGCCAATAGAAACCGTAGTGCATGTAATTGGTGATCAAGAAATTTTTCACTCGCTCCCAAAAACTCATTGGAGCTGAAAATCCAGCGTAGGCACTGGACATTATCGCCGGATAATGAGGACTACCGAAGCTCGAGTAAGTCCAGTCGGTCATTCTCAGAGTTTCGACGGTGACAATTGGCAGGTTCAAGTAACGTCCGAAGGCCAAAAAACATGCGGCCACGTAAGGCTAAGGAAAATGACGGTATGGAGTTGAGTAAAATTTTTTATTGCGAGTTATCCAATTATTACCTGCATGACGATCACGTCGTAGGTTGAATTTTTATTCCTGTAAGTCTCGATGAGTTTTTGAAACTCTTTTCTACCCAATTGTTGACAGTTCGATTCTCCGAGGGTATTCATTATTTCACGAATTGGAATAAAATTCGAACTCATCCACGAATTTAATAAATCACGATTCAGATTATTTGTAAAATTTGCCACCAAAGGATCCACGATGGTAAATTCTCGGTAATTTTCAATCGGTTTATCCAGAGGAAAATGACTGTAGACGTCGACTTGATGACCCTTGGCAGCTAAGCCTTTCATCAGTTGTTCGTTCATGGCAAAGTGGCTTTTCATTTTTAAAGGAAATATTCCCAAAATTCGTAAGCCATCGGCCCATTCTGAATTAATTGCTATTATCGTAACGATAATCGACACTACTATTATTTTCGGGGGAGTCCTCATTGTTGCACATAAAAAATTTTACTAAAAACGTTTAAAAATACTTTTTCGAACGCGTTTTTTACGTCGTGCAAAACCTTTTCCGCTCTGGAAATAAACCGATGCACTGATGCAGTTCGACTGATTAAAAAAGTATTTTCTACTGAAATGCATCAATAAAAATAAACAGATAATGTCACATTGGTCATTTAATTAACTGATGATAAGGTTTAGATGCATTGATTGTTGTCACGAAAAGTTGATTAATATCAAGATATGTTAAATACTCGTTAAAAAAACTGTTCGTCAATATTAAAAAAAATACAAGAATGTAGCTATGAAATTATTCGCCGCAACATCGTCAATTGTTATTCGTGGTTAATGTCCTTTAATAAAAATTCGAAAGTAAATCTACTCGGGTGAGTAATGTTTATTGAGACCGATAAAATAGGAATCGTTTATCGGCAACTTTGTTGATTCAGATTCAAACTACTAGAGGACTTCAATACTGACATATAAACATATTCAACATTGTAGTGAGTTTTTGGTATAAATTTCAACAGCCAATCTTGTAAAAGAATATATTGAATTAAAAATTTCGCGTTCAGAGACCATGTTTCTCTACTTCTTACAATATTTGATTCAAACGTAAGTATTCAATGGAAGAAATATTGAGGTAATTGAATTACAGATTTATAATATTGATCGATCGTATATTTGGTAAAAAAAATTATGAACTTGAATAATATGTATGAGATACCTTGAGTTAAACGAGTACAATTATGATTTTAATGATAAGAAAAGTAAATTTAATGCAAACATGTGATAAAATTAATAAAATAAAATAAATAGTGTATAAAATGTAACAAGAGAATGGCAACAAAAGATTACAAAATTAACAAAAAAATAATAATAATAATAAAGATTTTGCTTCAGTCCTCCAAATCGTCCGTGATGAATTTCAAGCCGGTGCCCTTGGTATTTTGCTCGGTCCACTCGTCGAAACGGCGCGACAGATCGTCCGACATGTAGTGGCGCCAATCGCCGACTTTGCCCTTCCTGATGAACTTCGTGTCCGGATCGTCCGGTGCGACGTTCTTCTGAGCCAGGACCTGCTCGTAATTGACCGACGGATTGGCGGCCATTTTCGGGAACGATATGTGGTCGCTCAGTTCGCTGACCTGCTCGTCGGTGAGCTTTTTCTTCAGAAATTTGGCTGTCTTCAGTATCGTTCCTTCTTGATCCTGGAATGGACATGCATGTGATAATTCAAGTAGTTTGAATGTAAATACATTTATTTTCTATTTGAAAATTCTACGAACCTTTTTCATATCCTCGTAAAAGAGAAAGAGTATGTTATCCTGGTGACGACGTTCCCAGAAAGGTAAAACGTGATTCCAAAATGGTCCAGGCGGTGCTAAAATGATCAATGAATTTTAATGCCTCTGATGCTATTTTATCAAAAATCACTCGACTTACCGTTGTCAACCAGCATGAGCTCGGCGAAATCGTCGAAGGAGCAAGTCAAATCGTGAAAGAGTCTGCAGTAATGATAAAAGCTCACGCACATGTCCTTAGGATTTCTCGCGATATAAATCATCTGAAAAATGAAACGCAGAAAAGTCGATCGATTAATTTTCCAAAAAATACTTATGGAAATTTTTTGTCTCGGTACAGTTATGGTTCATAATGAATCGAAATCTCATATACATATGCACCGAACGAGATTGTAAAAAGGAAAAAAAAAATGAAGAAGTGAAAGTGTAATCGAGTTTAATGCACGATCTTACCAAGAGCGCGTGTATGCGTGTGTGTGTATGCGACGCATACGCGATATATATATAAATACCTTTGGTTTTTTCTCGTGAAGTTGTTTTGGAAGCAAATCGAGCGGCAAATGGCTCTTGACGTATCGCGGACTCGGCAACTTTTCGACCGTCTCGACGGACTCGCCCAATTTGGCGAACCACTCGACGAACGATCCGTTGACCATCAACGCCGAGGATCTGTCAAAAATCGAACAAAAAGTCTGTAGAAGATTGATTTTTTAAAAGTTGTGTAAATACATCAAAAAAAGGATGGAAATTTACTCCAGCAGTGGGCTCCGCATGGCGAAGTGAGTTTTTCGAGCCTCCTCGTAATTGAGATTGTTACCGATCAGCCAGGCCATTTCCAAAACCCAATGGCTTCCTGCGAAAGAAACACAAACAAAAAACATTTTCATATCTATCGCTACTGCGTATAGCTATACCTACAGCCTCCAGTAGAATATTGCGCGTAAATTTATCGTCGCGGATAAAGCCTCGAAATAATAAAATATACAAATGACCGCGGAAGTACTTGTATGTGCCATTGTGAGGCACAATGAGCCATACACGCGCGCCTAAGTAGCAGCAGCCGAGACCTAGAGCTAGTTTGAGGTGTGCCTCCGAGTAGCGAGCTCAGTCTTGCCGAGAGATCTTAGCGCGCGCGAGCAGTGAAAAAGTGACGATAGAACGAGAGGCAGCGTCGAAAATTCAAAATTATTATTCGCTTTTAGTGGCCGTGCATCCGAGAAAAAGCATAAAATGGGCTGGCGAAGTAAGGTGAGTGTATGATTACGACATTGCCTGTCTTACAAAAGTTCCAAGTAACGCACAGACGGAAAAAACAATCGTTGCGATTTACACATTTTCATTGGTGGCTTTCGAAACCTTTTTTCTCACTAAATAAGTAAATGAAAAAAAGGAACCTACCGGTCCTGGGATAAGAGACGAGCCAAATGTCATTCTCGCGTATCTCGAGATCGCGAATCCTCGGCCCGATGAACACGTACTGGGGCGGCAGCAGGCAGTTGCCGGGCTTGACCCGCAGAAAGCTGTACCTGACGCCGAACATCTTGTCGAGCTTCTGGCTGAGGTCGCCCTCGACGGTCGTGTACGAGATGGCCATGATACGATCGTCTTCTTTTTCTTTTAAAAAAAAAAAAATTCACACTTTTGTCGGGAAAATCACAGACGGCGACGCGCGCGCGACAATCAACGATGCGTCGAGTACGAGGACACGCGCTGGAATGATCGCATCGCGCTTCAATTTCACTCTCTATCTCTCTCTCCCTTCGCGCGCTGCTGCCAACCGACGACGGAGAAGTGCAGTGTGGCGCATGAGCGGCGGTGGTCCGGTCCGGTTCGGTCCCCGAGTGCACGTCGTTTTTTTTTTTTTTTGCTTTGCTTTTCTCCTCGCCGTTTATTGCACGCGTAAACTTTCATCGCGGACCTCTCTCTCCGTCTTTCTTTCGCTACATCGCGCGAGTGCGACGGCGGCGGCCCCGTGGGTACACTTGTACCTGGTTTGCACGAGCTCAAATGTGTGTACCGTTCATTTTTTCGGTTCTTTCTGTCCGTGCTCGAGAAGGGCTTCTTGAAAAATTATACGAAAGTGGCCTCTGCTGTATGGATATTTGAAAGCGGGCGAAAATTTAATTGGGAGAAATCTGCGAATCGAGTAACGATCTTCTTGAGCAGTTCGGAGAAGCGACGTTATGATCTTAAAAGTTGCCTGCGATAATATTTGAAAAGCATCGAATTGTTTTCGCATTATGTGTGTATGTGTGTGCATAGACCACCACCTTCGCCACGATATTACGATCAAACAAAAATTACATAAAAAAAAAAAATAGCATTGGAAAGTGCGATAGATCGTAAACGCATATATAACGCGTCGAACTGTAAATATACGCGGACGTATTTTTTTATATTTATAAAAGTTAGCAAAGAGTCGCACGAAATTTTCGCTCGACTATTTGCTATTATTACCTATTACGATATGATCCGCTTATTACTATATAAAAGTTACATAAAAACGGGCGTTACATGTTATATTATTTGCAAACAATTTACAAATGGGTTTACGCGCGTACGCCGTGATTGTAACAATCCAGGAAATGATGTAATTAGAAACGTCGCTAGAAACGCGAAAGAGAGAGAGAGAGAGAAAAAATGTCCCATTCTTATATACTGCTGTATGTGAGTGTGTATTATGCAGCAGGTACCGTTGGCTGCGTCGTGTTTTGTTTGCCAAATAGAGGAAACTCTTTTTTACTGATGCTGCAATAATTGGGAAACGCGTGGTTTCGCAGATATGCGTGATTTCAGGTGGCAAGAAAATTGAAAAAATATTTTTGTAGCTTCTTTTCTCGAGGATTCCAAAGCTCGCTTTCCTTTCGCGACACGTTAATAAGTATACATAAGCGAGAGTCTCCGATGTATATAAATAAATAAATATTTAACGCGGGTGACTCTCGTCGAGCAAAAAAGACAAGAAAAGATGTAAACGAGAGAGAGAGAGAAATGCAAGAGTATAGAGGCGCAGAAGAGTTGACTCCGGTCTCCGGCGCTGTGGAAACTTTCAGTCTCGCGGAAGTTTCACTCTCACTGCAATGTGCTGCACCGTGTGTTGTTGTATATGCGTTGGGCCACCGTAACTCGCCCGGAGAAAGTAGCAATTCTCTCTCTCAAACCAGCTCTCCTGCATGCGCAAAAATATTACGAATCGCAGCCGCGCCGCGCGAGTACCAGTCGCCTGCAGACCCATATAGCCCCCACCTCCGCTATATCGTACGTGTACTCTCGGCGGTACATACACACTTAACTGTGTGTATGTAGAGTTGGCGCCGCGCGTCGAGGAATCGGCGATCGGCTATGCAGTTACGAGCCGCGACGCTCGCAGCTCGATCGTCTCTCTGCTGCGCTCTGAAAATGTTGCTATACGCGAGGTGTTTCGTCGCCGTCGTCGTCTTTGCTTTTGCTTTTGTTGTTATTGCTGCTGCTGTTGGGAGTCGCGTCCGTACGGAGCGCTCGAGTCGTTCGACGACGACGACGAGTCCGATCGCCTCGCTCGCCTACTGAGGCTGCGGTGCAGTGCAGTACCATACGTGCCGTAATACAATATATTTATTATTAAGTAGTATATATAGAACGCGAGAGAGAAGATAAATGCCGATGTTTGGCCCCGGGCGCCACACGAGTCGCTGTCGGACCCACGTTTTTATATACTCGATATAATTTTTTGACTCGGCGATCGGAGGGCATCTTTTTTTTTTTTTGCTGCTGCTGCAGTCCACATGCTGGTGTATTAATTAAAGAGGCCACCCCGAGGGTCTGCGCGGGATTCACCTTTTGCGGGGGAACCCAAGACGCGCAGTAGCAGCGGCATCGGCTCTTTTCGCGTCCACCATACATACACACACAATGGTGAGACTCTGCTAAGACATTTTCATATATACCTACTGCTACACTCTGTGCACCTTTATGTATAACAACTTCTGATCTATACTTGCACGCTATACACGAGCACACATTGCGCACGCTATTATACCAATTCGATCTGCACCGTATTGAAAAAAGCAACTTCATTCGATGTAACGAAGCCTCGTTATCATAATTTCGAGTTTCTTTTTCCGTTCACGCGTTGGAAAATTCGCGCCGCACACGTATTATTACGTGACAAAATTGTCGTATATATGTAATTTTTCAGCTCGAGTTCGGAGCGATCGGCAGCCACTTCCATGAGGTATTTTTATTTTTTTTTTAATCGCCGATCGCGTCCTTCTACATTCATATATATCCGTGTGTACCTCGAGTCGTCTTATAAGGATGGAAAAATTCATCTAGCGCGCACAAAGGCTCGATTCGTCCACACAATCCAATTAATGTATCGGGGGCTCTTTGTACAATTGGAGCATTAATCATTGATATATGTCCATTTCTAAAAAAATAATGACGCACTCGCGGTCTGCAATAATAAGCGCGGGCGCCACATGAAAACACGTTCGATCTTTTTTTTTTGTTTCTTTATTCTTTATCCAGCGGTTCGATGTAAATTTTAGCAAAACACCTGCGCGCACATACGCTTATTGACATTAAATGCCTTTGCAGTGCGCGATCGACGGTCCGCAAACACGTGCCTGCACACAAGCTATACAACTCGGACTTGTTTATATTTATTCACGCAGCTGATATGTATTCGAATTAAAAAGTTGCGATGCGATTGTTTTCCTATAAATATAATTTATATATTTTATTTCTATAAATAAACGTGATATTTAGTATAAAAAAAAAATATTGTAAGCGAAAGCGACGAATCGTACGATACAACTCGTTTTCGCGAATACATATTCCAATCGATTAAGAAAGCTCGAATCTATAGGTAGGTATAGGTGTCTCGCGTCGAAAGCGCTGCAGTTTTATCACAACGTGAAAACCATAATACAACTATAGAAGCACAAGAGATCGAGAGATGCACGCGCTGTATAGGCAAGTCGATCGAAACGAGCCGATCTCGTCTCGTCTGGCTCGCTCGACGAGAGAGAGAGAGAGAGAGAGATCAATGGGCTATTGGAAAAGAGAGACGGGAGGCTTCGCACTTTCGATCTCGCGCTCGGCGAAATTTTTCCCCATTATAACTCTGCGCTCCGAGCTCTCGAGTCGATGTCTCAAAGTCGCGCGCGCGAGCCACGCGAGATTGGCACGAGAAAGTGCAAGTAAATATATAAAAAGCGATAAGTATTATAACTCGGCGCGCCGATCGGCGAATGGCCGACTGACTTGCCGAGAATTCGAATTTGCCGCTGGACGCTTACGAGCACATGTACAGCGATACATATAATGCACATACAATACAAATAGAGAGGTATAGGCAGAGTAGCGAAGCGTCATCTGACGACAGACGAGCTCTCACGTATACGAGAGCATAGCAATATTATATACATTCTGCAATACGACTTCGTTGTCATCGTGCAGCACCGAGAGATGTGCTGCAAACATTGCTGCGATCGAAAAAGACGCAGCGAGCAACTGCAGTGTCGAACTAAGGCTCGAGAATGAGAGAAAGAAAGAGAGAAAGAGGACCATAGAGATGCAGTATAGTAGCG
Source organism: Trichogramma pretiosum (assembly GCF_000599845.2). NCBI lineage: Eukaryota > Metazoa > Arthropoda > Insecta > Hymenoptera > Trichogrammatidae > Trichogramma > Trichogramma pretiosum. The sequence continues at coordinate 116,222 of NW_019641630.1, forward strand.
CCGTGGTGGCAGCAGCTGTTGTTGTTGTTGTGCATCGCGAGACACACACACACATTCACACAATTACAAGTACGTAAAGAGCTGTTACATGTCTGTGTGTGTGCATCGTGACGATCCAATGCGTTTTTATACATAAAAACATTGTGTACGTGTGTGCTGCCGTCGCAGTCATAGCTTCATAGTTGTTGTTGTGTGCAGTGCGAGAGGCGCACGCGCATCCATCCAGTATTATATCCGCCACTATATAAACGACGATATATACCTGTATCGATGTTTAGCATTGGCCGCGACACACACACATGAGCAGCACGAGTGCCTGTATGCCTGCCTGCCTACTGCTGCTGCATATAGCAACACGAGAGTCTCATACTTAAAAAGCTGTATATAATATAGTCGTCGTCGTCGACGCCGTCGCGGTCGTTGTTCACGTCACAGCAGCCAGGCAAAACTGGTCGTGTGTGCGCCGCCGACGACGCTCTCTCTCTCTCTCTCTCTCTCACTCATTCGCAGTGTATATGTACGTTCGATAGCTATGTAACGAACGACGAGACTCCGGAGTCGCGCCCAGCCTTTTAAATCGTACATATACATACACTGTAACGCACATCCTATATATATCGAATGTTGATTTAAGAGTCGCGCGATTGTCGTCAGCTGGGCTGCGCGCCTGTATGTGTGCGTGCGTGTGTGTGTGTGCGTGTACTGCACAGCGTTCGTTACATCGAGGGATTTGGGCTGCAGAGTCTCGCGCGGTGCACGAGTACATCAGTTCTCACGCGACTCTGCTAGAGACGAGACACGGTGGTACATATATAACAGTTCGTCTGGCCTATTATCTCTCTCTCTATATTAATCGTTTCACTGCGTGCCTGTGTATAGTGCGCGCGACGTGTTTACACACGAGTAGTGCGTGTATCGCCACGGACTTGTACGTAATTCGAGCTTAAATAATCGCGGCCCGCAGTCACTTCTGCACGCGCAATACACACACGAGAGCCTATATACTGATACACTAGTATAATCGACGGGGCAGTGATTGGGAGTATATAGTGTTTTTGTGTATAATCTCTCTGGAGAAGAAGACGAGCAAAGGATCGTGTCTCGTGTGCCGCACGGGACAATAATAACGACAACAACGACAACAACAACACGAGCCCGACAACAGCAACCTAGAAGAAGCTAGAGGCCACATCTCTTCCTGCGCAAAAATTGCATGAGTAAGGGTTTCGTCCTATAAGCTCTTTCTCTCTGTCTGTCCGACTCTCTTTCTCTCCTCGTCATCTTCGATTTACTCATCGTCGTTGTACCTCGTGCATATATAAAGAGGAAGGACGAGGGTAGTAGCTGTGCGCGCACATTTTCATTGAACCTTGAAAAAAGAGTCTCTCCTGCAGCAGCAGCAGCAGCAGCCACTGCTCTATGTTAGTGTGACTCTCGCTCTCGCTCTCTGTGTTCGTGTGTGCGTGCTTATACATCAACTCTCCTCTCGTTCGGTCGCTGTGTGTATACATTATAAAGCTGCGACTCCGTTAGCCTTCGCAACTCTCCCTTCCCTCCTCCCTATACTAACGCGTGTATATACTCGGTCCAAAATCTACACATCCTCCCCCGCGAGTGAATCGTCGTCGTCGTCGTCGTCGAATCGCGTTACACACGCGTACCACAATATATATATCCAGCATCAGCAGCAGCAGCAGTAGCTATTAATTAGTGCGCGTCGTCCGCCGAAAGCCCGACTTGCTGCCACAGTGTGTGCACGAAGACATGCGCGCCCATTCAGGGACGCGGACGCACATTACTGTAAGCTGGACTAGCTCCCCCAAGGCAGCAGCAGCAGCAGCTGAGCAAGAGCAGCTACAACAACAACAGAAATCGACGACGACGTCTGCACTCGAGGCCATTGACGACGCCGCCGCCGCCGCCGAGTTGCTGCTGTCCCCCAGCGCGACGAGGCTCATATGGTCGTGGTGCTGCTGCTGATCCTAGCCGAGCACCTTCGGCTTTTTAAGGTTAGAAAGTTAACCTCCCAATGATATACATACATTAAATATGTATCTCAACGGAGTTCTGCAGCCTCTGCGGGCTTTGGCGACCTTCTTCTTCTCCGTTCTCCGAATACATGATATAAACGTCGTCGAGCGTGTCAAATCGCGGCTGCTCATTGTAATAAGTGTCGGTATACAATGAATATCGGTCGGACGTAAAACTCGATCCGCGTTTTCATCGGTAAATCGTCTGCTGGGGGTAAACAAAGCTTTTACTTAGTATTATACACACACAAAGAAAAGCGGACAGCCAACGTCAGAAGGGGCTCACAACGATCTGAAAATCAAAGTGTTGTCGATATTTATTCTCTTATACTCGCACATCGTCGTCGTTGTTGTTGTTTTTTTTTCTCTATATTATACTTCAAACACGCAGACGACGTCGCGAGCTCCTATTGTGCGAGAGGCGTATATAAAACACGTTATATTATCGTCGTCGTCAAGGGTAGAGTCGAGAGCTCACGACGCGCCTGTCTCATCTCGGGGCGCGTGAAAAGCCATTGAGAAAATTGCCTCTAGTGTCTCGAGGCTAGCATAATGACGCGTTCGATACTCCACATAGCTCGAATGTTAGGATAATAACTCGTATTGATCTCCTGCGTGTGTGTTTGTGTCTGTGTATGAAAGCTCTCTCGCGAGGGCGAGAAAAGTCACACGCGCGTTAAATGAGGCTGCATAAATATAAGTCGGTATAAAACAAAAGTTTTGCCGTTCATTGTCGTCTCTACTGCTAGACAGACACGAGGCAGTGTCCGCGATTCTCATTTACATTCAGCTGCTGCTGCTTTCGTTGCTACACGTGCTGCTGCTACTGCTATTGTGTACCGTGCACTCGCGTGCATAGTAATGCGCTATGGCTTTTGTGCGACGAGCGCAAGAATTTTTTTTAAGCGCGTGTAATCGAATTCTCTCAAATTGTCGAAAAAAAACTTGATGTAAGCAGCTGCCTCGCGCAAGCTCTCGACGTGTATATACAGCAAATACACTTCCTCCCTTATATTCCGAAGTCGCGCGTCGATATTAAAAGTACATAGACACGCTCTTCCGGCCGTACTTGACATACACACGGAATGATACGTATTATATAGACCTCGAGGGACACCGGGAAGTGTACCACTGCGCACACAACGGCGAGAAGTAAACAACGCGTATTTGGCCGAGTCGTCTTACTCTCTCTATTCGATTTACAAAAGACAAAGTGCGATACAAGCTTCGAGCCGGAAATAGAATCAGTATGTATAAACGATATAGGTAGAGAGCTTGCAATAGGAGAGCTTTCCCGAATACGCCCGCGGGCTCGTTCGGCGCTTTAATTATATCAATGCGGACGCGGCGGACTCTACTCAGTGTGCGCGTCATTCATCGCAAGGGTCAGCAATTGGCAGCTCCAACGACACGCACGTGTGTGTACGCAGAGAGAGGCCACATGCCATTGTACATACATACGTGCATGCATGCTTATAGAGGCTTCGTCATTTTTCGACGATAGGAAGTCGATTTATCGCCAAGAGCTATACTCAGGAAAGAGCTTCTGCTGGTCTGGGCGACGAAAATCCGTTGTGACAAGAGCTGCTGCCTTTTACTCGATCGATTCGCACCCAGACCAGCGTGCAGTACATATTCGAGCTTCGTCGCTTTCAAAGCTCGTCGCATATATATAATACGATGTGAATGAAAGAGAGCTCTCGCGAACGAGGCGAGCCGCGCGCGCGACGAACGACCAAGTGTCATTCACCCCATCAATCGTACATTCCACTTGTCAGACGTGCAGCTAGCTAGCGGAGCACCCCTTTAAGCCGCCGCTGCGGCGCTGCAGCAGCAGCAGCATGAGCTCTCGTTTTCTCTCTCTCTCTCTCTCTCGCTTTCGGCCACTATATATAATATATATAGTTGAATTTCAGCAGCAGAGAGCAGTTTCATACATAAGTAAGTGCAGCGCGGCGATATAAATAAACGCGGGCGATATATAATATAGCAGTGGACGAGTGGCTGCTGCTTTACTTCGGATGGTATCGATGGATTCGAGAGCATATATAATAATAATAATAATAATGCGCGCATCGCGATCGAAATGTGGATCGGGGGTATGTCGGGATTTGGCATGTGCACTCGTCGTCGACGTCGTCATTCGTCGCATTCACGCAGCACATAGCTCGAGAGAACTGCTGCTGCTGCAGCTGAGCCGATTCGTCATCGCCGCGCGTCTATCGCGACAGATGACAGCGACTTATCACTCGACGGCGGCGGTGGCTGTGTGCGCGTCGATGATAAGGCAATATATATTATAAGCCCGATACGTGCGTGCTCGATCTCTTGTCCATGTCGTCGTCGTCGTCGTCGATACTCGAGCCATTGTATATATGACACGCATTCTTTCTCACTCTCTTGCTGCGTTGCTCTTTATGCATGGATACGAACTGCACGCATAGCAGTAGTAGTAGTATAAGTAGTCGTTGTTCAGGGTCGAGTCCCTTAATCGAGAGTCTCTTTCTCTTTTCCTCTCGCACGTGCTGCAGGCCTGAGCATAGCAGTAAGAAACTTGTCACTCCTTTTTCGTGTATCTTTGCGTCTATCTCTCTCTCTCTCTCTCTCTCTCTCTCTCTTTCTTTGGTTTGACGCGTAAGCCGATGCGTGCACGATTTTGCCGATCTACGTCATTCGAGTACGCGATTCGTACGTGCAGTTCAAAACTCCACTAAATCGGAAATCCCCCTTTGTCTCTTCGATTTTTCCATCTCTCTTGCTCTCCGCTTCTGAATCGTTGCGCGCGCGTATATTTTATACGTACGCAGTCATCGCGCGAAAAAAGAGCAAGTCAAGAGCAAAAGAAAAAAATCGGCTATACGCGGTAGCTGCTATACTCGCTATAGAACGTTCGACCACGAATTAACACCTGTACGATTCCCTCGCGCGAACGACAGGTACATATAAGTATATATAGGTGCCGCTTCTGTTTCGCGCGGGTGTCACTGCGGCAGACGTGGTACTGCGCGGGTGAAAGGTACAACAGCTCAGGAGCTCTGGGTGCACAGCTCCGCGAGTCTATATATCTGTTTTCGCGAGTCGCAGCAGCTCTTCGATCGCGGATCTCGCGCATTGCTGCTACATGTGCAGCAGCTGTGCACCGCGAGAGTACCGAGAGCTGTATCGTATGTGCAGTGGCAGCGACGGTGGGCAGGTTCTCTCTTCTCGTCGCGCGACTCTTAACTTAACTATATAGTATATATAGTTGTGGCGGTGCGCGCACTATAGCACGCTACATACAAACACGCGCGTATATTATACAGTTCTCTTCAGTTAGTTGGCAAGCGACGCGCCAGTGGTGAGCGTGTGCTGCGACGCGTCCCTGCTGCTGCTGACTGCCGTGCAGTGCACACCAAGATTCGACGAGCAATTGTAAGCAACATCTTTAACCGCGTTCCTCCTTCGATCGGTTTGCCTCGAAATTGAATCAGTGTTTGTGTCTATATAAGTGTGTGGGAGATCCGCATGTTCCATAGAACCAGCCTCCTGTCTCAAATCGTAGGTCAATGTGCCAACAGCTTATCTCGTTGTGTAAAAAGAAAAGGTCGATTCATCCTTTTACGTGGTGCACACGCACAGCAACACGAGTACAGAGAGAGAGAGAGAGAGAGTGAGAGGCGCGAGAGCCCGAATTCTTTGTTCGATTTCGACGACTCTCGCAAAAGTTCATTGTGCACGAAAATTGACTCACGCCGCACGATGAGGTCATGTACGCACAGGGGCACTCCAACGCGATCGTTTTTCGCTCGTTGCAGCTCTTGTTTTGTTTTGTGTCGTTGTGTTGTTGTTGCGTGCGCGGCTGCGTGACATTCGCGCGCACACACCACGTGTGCCTATACCTTAAAATTTAAAGTTGTGTATCATCATCTTAATCTTATCTCATCGAGCTGCAGGGACTTTGGGATAAAACGTAATATAGTCGTAACGCGTGTGCTGATGCTGCTACTCAATTTTCAAAGTGCTCTCGCATCGAGAGCCAATTCAAAGGGTAAAAGTGTCACGTGCTATCGCGTCGAGACACGCGGCCTCAAAATAATGATACATCTTAAAATTACCATGTGCTTACTTTTATTATAAATGGGTGTCACACTACGATACACGCGACTATAGTACAATCGTCAAGCTGCTGTCTAGTTGCATACCGATACACAATAGGGATTTTGCAATCGACTGCTGCTGCTGCTGCTCTTTACCTGCGTGGCAGTTTATAATGTACTTGCGTCAATGTATGCGCTCGCACGCGCTGCAGCAGCAGCAGCAGCACAACAATAACAACTTATATATACTATAATACGAGAAAGAGCATTGCAATTATAGACCTTGGCTCGTTGTTATTATTGTAGACTTACTTACTCGCGAGCGAGCAAGTAAAGAGCTGTATAGCGAGACTCTGCACGAGCTATTTTATATCAAGCATTATTATATGTATGTATATGATACTCGCGCAATATAGAGTCGCAGCCGCAATTTCAATCTCTTATACGTTGGCTTTTGCACGTTGCATCGCACGCAATGTGCTCCTTAAATCGTCGTTTATTAAACACAATGTATACGAAGCTTGGTCGCGTCCTACTGCCTAGACCATCGTTTCCTTGACTCGTACTGTACGTTATGTGTCGATTCATTCACGCAGCGACTTTCTGTTGTCTTTTTTTTTTTAAGTCATCGTTGCGTGCACGACAGCACGTGCTTGTGTGATCGATCTTCGATACTTAAAAACATATGGTTATTAACTCACTCACACGTGTCATTTTTTATTTATGTCTATTCTCCCCACAGCGGGGTCTGGTAAGCCGGAGAGCTTGCTGGCGCTGGACGACCATGTGGCTGACCAACGGGCCGCGAGGCGCCCAATCCACCCAGACGCAGCAGCCCAGCCTGGACGAGCACTTCAGCGCTCTGATGGAGTCGATCAAGCGCGCGCCCCAGGACGGCCGCATGGACTACGAGGTCCAGCTCAATCTCGAGCGTCTCAAGCCCGAGCAGCGTCGGGCCCTGGTCAGTCGAACCAAGGACGGCTGCGCCCCGCTCTTCCTGGCCTGCAAACGGGGCTGCCTGGAGATCGTCGACTATCTCGTGGGGGTGTGCGGGGCCGACATCGAGCAGCGCGGCCTCTACGAGGTGCCGGACGATAGGTCGGTGCACTGCGTGACGCCGCTGTGGTGCGCCGCCGTCTCGGGCAAGCTCGAGGTGCTCAGGTATCTGGTCGCCCACGGCGCCGAGGTCAACGCCGTCTCGGATTCCGGCTCGACCCCCGTGAGATCGGCCTGCTTCATGACGCATCTCAGTGAGTATGATGATATTAAAATTTTCCAAAGTCCAATTAATGCCGTAATTATCTCGTATATATAGCGCGGTGATGGTGCATTTTTAATTTTCGTATCCTCCAAGGTTCTCGATTTCCTTCGAACGTTTCTCGTTTACCTTATAATGTCGCGCGCTCCTCTCGTGTCTCTCGAGATATATCTGCTGAGAACCGGCGGAAGTGATTCGATGCTTCTTCAACTTATTTCTTCTTTTTTTTTTCTTCGCTCGCCGATTGACATTGATAAGCGTCGGCGCATCGGTCGATATTCCGTTGCCAAGATTCCCCCCGCGCGCCAAGGCAGGTCTAGGTCAATGCTGCGCCGGATGCCAATAAACGACGAGAGACGATCGTACACCTTGCGCAACTAGTACATATAAGCTGAGCATCGATACATGATTGATGATGATGGTTTTTTGTTGTTGTTTTTGTCGTCGTCACAGACGTGGTGTCGTACCTGGTGCAGAACGGCGCGGACATCCTCAAGACGAATTACAACGGCGGCACCTGCCTCATCAATTCCGTGCAGAGCGTCGATCTCTGCCTGTTTCTGCTCGAGCACGGGGTCGACGTCAACGCCACCGACATCCAAAGCAAGACGGCCCTGCACTACGCCATACAGGAGCACCGCTTCGAGACGACCAAGCTGCTGCTGGACTACAACGCCGATCCGCATCTGCGCTCGCGCTACAACGACGACGCGCTGCAGACGGCCTGTCTCAAGGGTGCCACGCAGATCTTCGATTACTTGAGTGAGTTTACATATTGTATAAAAATAAATATTTCTCTCTCTTGCAGTCTTGAGTTTTTTTATGATGGTGCGTGCGCGCGCCGAAGGTCGACGGGTTTGCGAGACGCGCAAATGTGTATTTATTTATACGTTACGGCTAAGCCGGAAAAAAGTCTTCTGGGATACGAGCAAAAAAAAATACGCGTATTTTTAAATCGAATTTTCTCGATGTAATTTTATTATTTTTTTTCTCTCGTCTCTTCGCAGTCGAGCACGTGGAGTACAGCAAGGAGCGGCTCGCGGATGCGCACGAGCTCATCGGTTCGACCCTGTTCGACGAGCACGCCGACTCGCAGTCGGCCCTGTCCTACTGGCGCCGTGCCATACACATACGCAACAACGGCGGCCTGGACGGCCAGCCGATACCCAAGAGGCCGGTGTCGCCGTCCTGGGACACGTTCCTCAACGCCACCGAGTTCAGCAGCCTCGAGGAGCTGGACACGGTCATGCTGGATCTGGACGCGGTGCGCATGCAGAGCCTGCTCATCTGCGAGCGGATCCTCGGCCCGCATCACAAGGACACGCTGTTCCGGCTCATGTATCGGGGCGCCTCGTACGCCGACGCTTTACGGTATGCAGCAGCAGCTTTTTTACCTTCCTTCCTTCCTTCCTTCATTTTTTTTTCTTGACGCAATTGACGCGGTGAAACCGCGAGCATGTGCGTCGACAGAGTTCGGCGAACGCAAAGCCGCAAAGACATCGTCATTATCGAACGACAAAGATGACTCATAGAGTTTAGAGAACCGATTTGGGGAATATTATTGCAGGATTCTTTATAAATAGTACCACTTATTGTGGACATGAACAGTTTGAATTAAGTTTTTAAGTAAATAAACGAAATTAGACTCTACTGATAAATCATTGCTACCAGGTATAATTAATTTAATGAACTTGCCATTATGATAATAAATATGGCATGAAAAAGTAATTGTGTGTCAACATTGGTTTATCAGTAAAACCTTCGTAAAATAATTGCGAGACTTTATTAAGAGATTATAAAAATTGATAAAAATATGCTGTCTATTTAAAGAGAATTCTGACCCTAATTTTTTTCATACGTGTGCTCGAGGATTTCATCTTGATTACCAACTTTTAATCCATTTTTCACTGTCGCGCATAATTCCAAATAATTACCTTTTTCTCTCTTTCATTTTCAGTTATCAGTATTGTATAGACATGTGGAAACGAGCTTTGGAAATTCGAGTGGAGAAGGACTCCGTAAGTATTTTAAAAATAACCCAATTTTTACGAATTTATCGCTTTACCTCTTTCGCTGATGCATCGCTCATTAAACGCGCGAACGAAGTGATTCAATGCTATCTGCGATGGCTAAATATAGTCAAAGCTCGCCTCTCGAAATTGCCTCGAAATTTCCAAGGGCTGCTCTCGCGAATCTATACAATTTCCGCTGCAATCGCACTTTTTTTTTCTTCATTCGATTTACTGAATTGCTTTGCCGTTCGATTTTGCAGATTTTATACTCCGATACCTGTTTCACGGCTCAGGCATTGGTTAGGCTTATGGTAGATTTAAACGAGAAAACTGTAGAAATAGATCGTAACCGAGAGAAGACGGAGCCAAGATTCTGTGATGTTGTGGCGATTTTCAAATTGTTCTCGAGCAATCTCACCGAAGCGAGACAGCTGCTACAGGTGAGACACTCGCAAATTTTTCACTCAAAAATAGCAACGTCCATATATTTTTATTCAATTTTTGAATTCGTGCTCGCAGCAACGTCCAGTGTACAAAAGACAGAAGGAGAGCTATAACCGAATTTTGAAGTGCGTCACACATTTGATATATTTGCTACTGGAAACCGCGCAGACGGAGGAGGAGCAGACGGAAATGCGGCAACTGATCCGAGAATTAGTCAGGATAAATCCCAAATCGCTGTACACGGAGGACACGCTGCTGCATCTGTGCGTCTCCAGTCTGAATACCATTCATTCTAATTACTTCGCGGCGGACGACATACACGTAAGCGACGGCCGTTTTTAAAATACAATTTTTCAATTACACGTACGCGTTTTTGGATTTTAATTTGGAACTGTTTTATCCAGAAAATATTTCCTCATTACGGAGTCGTCAAGCTTCTTCTGGAGTGCGGTGCTCCCATTAATGCCAAGAACGAATCTCGATCGACGCCTCTGCACATAGCTAGTAATATTTACAATTTTCATAATAAGGTGAGTAAATTATATCACGAACGACAGCCGCGACGCAATCGACCGTTACTCAATGTGTTTCTCATTGACTTTTCGCAGTTAATTAAGTTATTGTTGGACCACGGAGCACACTTGGACACGCCGAATCTCGTTGGGGACACACCCGCTCGAATGATATCCTCGAACGCCGTCAACGACATCAATCTTGTAAATTATCTAACTCTTCAGTGCCATGCGGCTCAGGCTATTTGCAAGTATGGTATTGAATGCAAGGAACTGCCTGTGACGCTACATCGTTTTATCGAGTTACACGAGAAATAATTTTTCTTTTATTTTTTATTTTTTTGTTTTTTTAATATTTACATGATCGTGTAATTTAGCTGAATTAATTTCATTTTTGTCATTTGCGAAATCGAGTGATTGTAAAAGAATAAAAAAAAAGTCCCACAGATGAACTATTTGCAAGAACATATTCAAAGCAATAGGAAATAACGCTCTAGGTTTATGTGAACTTTTTATAGTTTTTTATTGTGACTTCGTCTACTACTTCTTGAGTTAAAAAAAATAAACACCAAACTCCACTACGGTTTCTAGCTTTATATTTCCGATTAGTAGCTTTGTACAAATTTTAAATTATTTCGTTCTGCTTCAAGTTTGAGAAACGTGAAAAACTGAGCTAAATAATTTTACTAGACATGTCTTTGTATATGTAACTTTTTATTAAAAAAAAAAAAAAAGGCTGGAGAATGTCGTAGGACTCTGCGAAGACTACACACGTGATATCTAATTAATTACATACATAAGTCTTAAATATGTTGCGTTAAAATAAAAACGTTTTCATTAGTGAGAATGAATCTAATAAAAGTGAGCGTATAATTTGATTGATTGAACGGAAAAAAGAATGTCGAAATGCCATACACCGACGAGATTATTTCTCGTTGATGTTCAAAAAACTATGCACTTCCATGCTGTAATTTATTTTATTTTTCAGCCTATAGCAGATAAGTCAGGGCACTATGCCACAGGTTATACATTAAAGTTAAAACGATATTTTAAAAATATCCAGTAGTTTGTATTTATTCGTTTCATTTATATGCCAACATGTTAACTGTATAATAGTTATCTGATGAATCAGAAATTAAAACAATCATTGTAGAAGTATATGTACAACATTTAAAATTTAAATTTTAACGCTAGTCAATCCTTCGTTCTTATAATAAAAAAATGTTTATTTTCAATGAAAACAATTGGGTATATAAATTATATAACTTTTAGTAAATCTACCCACTCTATGAACACGACTTCAAGAACATCCAAAAAGTGATCAATTTGCACCAATGGCATATTGTCCCGACTAATAATTATCGATTTGCGCTTAAAAAATTATGCATAATAAATTTTGAATTTATCCGCAAACCATAAAATATCAAGTCGATTGAAAAAAATATTTCGATTCAACTTGTATTTAATAAGTTTGATGAAATATTTTATTAGTCGGCCTAAAAATGTTTTCAAAATTACATATAAAATAAATTTTTACAGCAAAATTGTCGTGAAACATTTTACTATGTGTTCATAATAGAAAGAATATCTTATAGCATATCTACAGTATCTTTGTTTTTCTAACAATTCGTAAGAAATTTTTCATGCTATGACATCTTTCTCGATCGCTATATAAACATGTGCATCGTATTTTATAATGCAAAGTCAAGCCTAGTATCTTTTGCATAACTATTTTATTTAATAATAACCAACTATTCAACAGCTATAATGCCTAATGTTGTGTACGAAACGAGAAATCATTTACAATTAAACGCGATGAAGTATTAAAATATGTCTTGTGATATTTGAAGAAAATGAACATCGTTTTATGCTAAATCTTGTGAATTTGTTTGAAAAAAAAAAAATTAATCGTACATCGGTCTCGATGACAACAACCAATGTTCGATTCTATGGCTTGAAGCTTCTTATGTGTAATAAATGAAGATACATACACACAAATTTAATAAATAATTAATCATTTAAAATAAAAGAAACGTTTCGTAACTTAAAACCCTGAGAGTATTATTAATTTCATTTTTCCATCTTATTTTTAGAAAAAAAAGTAAAATCACATTTTACAAGTTGTTTGTGTTCTTGCCGCAAGGTGGCGAAGCACTTAGTTCAAAAGGCTCCCGCGAGAGAAAGAGTCAAGATGGGGAGATAAGTCAGGCTGGTTCTCAAGCTTCAGGTGCAAGTTTCTACGCCACATTTCCAAGACATTATATTGTCAGTTGGCGAGAAAACTCTGCGGAGGACTTCGGCTTCTAAAAAACATCTACGCAACTTGCATCCAAGTCTCGAAATTACACGATGTAAAACAAAATTAAGCTTAAACAGTCAATGATGTTCATCCGTTAAAATTGAAAAATAAAAGCTATAACCGAAGTTCTAAGTCAACTTCTGAACTATACTCGACGTCTCATAAGACTGGATTCGTCGTTCGGTATCGTAATAATAATATTAATAGGGGGTGGTCTTAAAAGTTAAAAATTGTCGTAAAAAACATCAACGAAACAAGGACTATGGGGTAATTGAGACTCGCGCTCGGAGCTGCATTGCTTTTGGAGTAAGCGTCGATCACTTGTATCTTCCAGCCCATATTCGCGTGGGTGAAGGAATTGTAGTAGACGACGTCGGGCCAGGTGGAATTGGGCGTGATCTCGAGTATGCCAGGCTCACCTGCGAACGAATCGAAATTAATTTTCATGCTACGAAAACGATCGATCGTGAGAAAAAAAAAAGAAACGAAATCGTACCTGGTTCGCAGGAGCTTATTAGGGTTCTGTTGAATTTTTGGAAGGTCGGAAACTCGTCGTCGAGTCTGCGATCTCGGTCCTCTCTGTGCTTGCTCAGGCACAAGGGTCCGACTGTAAAAAAAAACAAAACAACGATTACTTATAAAAATCCTGAGGAAAAATCGAGAAGTTATAGCAATATCGACTCACCGGCCGTGGGTCTAGGCCTGCCGCGCCTGGTGAACTCGATACCGGCCAGCACACGCACGCCGCTCTGCGTCAGGTCGCTCAGCCTGTCGAAGCCGCCGTGCGGCTCGTCCGTGATGATGAGCGGATGATAGAGCTCGGCGCTGTGCGGATTGTTGCCGCCGTACACCTGAAAGCTGTAGGTCAGTCCTCGCCTCACGTACAGCTCGGGTGCCAGCAGACCGTTGATGTACCAGGCCAGGCCCATCGTCGTCTGGCCCGTGATCGCCTGATAGCCGCGACGGCCCGCCGCGGGCCCGATCGTCGCGCGGAACGTCCTGACGCTGCGATCGAAGATCATGCTCTTGGGCCAGGCTGCGGCGGAGCGCTGCTGCTGCTGCAGCTTGAGCAGACCCGCGGCGCCCTCCTGCTCCTGCTGGAAGCCCATGCAGTTGCTCTTGCTGGCGCTGGCGGAGGTGTCGCTCTTGAAGTTGAGCTTGACGTTGCCCTTCGGATAGTACTCGTGGAAGCTCGGCTCTCTGCGCTCGTCCAGGCGGCCCATCGCCCAGACTATGTAGACCGACGAGTTGAGGGGGAACTCCTTGTCGCCGGGATCGGCTAAGAGCAAAAGGCATTACAATGATATGCGCGCTTTTGCGGCAGGCAGATCGAATATATAGCGATTTTTTGATAGTACCACAGTACCGAAAACATCGAATTAGAATTTACGAAGCCGTTCTTTGATTTATACAATTATCTTTACTTTGCCACTTGCAGATTTCACAGATAAAAGCTACTCGCCATCTAGTGGCAGGGACTCGAAGCGGTACTATCGAGTTGAATGTCGTTTGAATTCTTTAATACTTTTAAATAGTCACTTTTCAAGTCCCATTATTGTAACACAGAAAAATCGCCGAAAACCGAGCCAATTACAATGGTATAAGGTAATGTAAACGATCGCTTTTTCATCATTAGACCATTATTAATGCAGATAATTTCTATATCAAAGTGTCCTTACGAGAAATGAGGGCCCTCCGGTAGCTGACCGACGTGATGCCGTTCTGACGGTAGGCCGCGGACAGCTGGTTGCTTTGCTGGCCGCCGACCAGCTCGTCCTTGCACACGCCCTTGTACTGGCCGAGTACTTTGGTACACTGCACGAAATTATATACACGTAATTCAATATCTTCGCAATTTTTTAATCATAATTAACGTTTCATCGTGTGTACTCACGGGTGCCTTGGCGGTGACGTTGTAATCCACGGCGTAGCCCAGGGTGTCGTCCATGTAGGCGACCGTCAAGTCGGCGCCCTCCATCTGGCTTCTCTCGTCCGAGCCCGACAGACCCCAGGCCATGTAATCGTTCTCATCTGCGGAACGGTGCGATATAAATCCATAATTATAGGACAGTCCTGCATCGATTTTTTGGAAAACATGAGTAAGGCATTATTGTACTTACCCATTTGGCCAACCAACTTGAAGTTTATCGATGGTGCGTTAATGTCGTAATGTAGCTGGAATTTTTTGTGCAGCTGAATACAGGTATATTTTTCAGGACTCTCGATCTGGTGCACCTTTAACGAGAAAAGTTTTGCTCGCTTTGGATAGTCTTTCAATAAATACAGCAGATTATATACCTTGATGAGAGACGGAGGAACGCTCAATTTTTCCGGTATCGATACGTATCCGTAATTGGTCTTGCTCTTGACGTCGTAGATGCTCAGCCAATTGATCTTCGAGATGGTCAGATCTCCGGGCAAGACGATGACCACGTCGACTCCTTTGTAAGCTCGAATCGGATCCAAGCTGCAACGTGTAACATCGACATCATCGTCATCGTCATTGACAAAAAAAAGGCATATCCCAAAAAAAAAAAGAAGATCGGTATATGATATACTGACTATCCGTGCTCGTCGGGTACGATGACGCCGTTGGGCGATGGCCTCGAGCCCTGGCCGACGAAGAAGTGCGTGTCCTCGCCGAGGCCGTCGTAGGTGAGTGCCGGTATGCTGATGGTCTTGGCGTCGAGTACGACGATCGACTCGGATGACACATTGTGCTGGAGCGTGCTCAGCTGCGCGATGCGCCGCGGCGCGGGGGGATCGAATTCCTCGGCGATCGTGATGTCGCCGTAGGCTTGCTACATAACGATATTTTTTTTTATTTTTATATCGATACGTCGAAATTTTTTCGATATTAACTCATCCGGTGTATAAGCGCATACCTGAGTCGAGAGATCGTACACGGCGAAGCGCTTGATGTCGCTGATCTTCTTGCCGTCCGGTAAGGTCAGCGTGAAGTCCTTGTTGTGGTAGCGAGTCAACACGTTCGTTCTAGTACAAAAAAAGAAATTGTAAAAAATTGCAAATCCGTCACGTTACACGAACCCGAGGTAACATCGACTCACTTTCCGTACTCGTCGGGCACGATGAAGCCCTGGGGGCCGGCCATGGTGGTGGTGCCGGCCCAGAAGAACGTGTCGGCGCCCTTGCCGTCGTAGCTGAAGTCCGTGAGCAGCAGCGTGTAGGCGTCCACGGCGTAGACCGAGCCCGAGACCTGATGGTGATAGGTCTGGAAAGTGGCGATGAACTTGCCTCGCTTGTCCTCGTCGTCGTCGTCGTTGAATTGACCTGATCGCACAGAGACATCGCCGTCAACTTTATATATTTTGTATACACGATAATATCGTATATCCCGTGGCTGTATGCGTTTTAGAAAGTCGATCCAATTTATTTTTATTTTATTTAGTGGTACACGCGGAGTCGCGCGACGATTCATAAACATTCCTCAAGATATATTATATATATGCCTTCGAAACGATACCAAGGTTATCCCGATTGTTCGCGAGAGAAAGTACGCCTATATATATACGATTGAGATTTAAAGGAAATAGGCCTAGACGAGAGAGAGAGAGAGAGAGAGAGACGAACCATAATAACGCAAGACACATTTATTCACACGCACCGCACACAGCGACTCGCGTATAGTGCACAGGATACCACGGTATTTCGCACTCGCGAATATTACTTTTCAGCACCACACACTTTGCAGGAGATGCACTTTTATTTATTAGAGACTTGGCGAACCGGTCCCCAGTACATCGTGTTGCGCCCCGCTGACGGATCGATATTTTGACGTTTTACCGTGAGTCGAGGTCGCCCTGGCAGCAAGAACGAGGACTAGAATCGCCAGATGGACGGCAACTCGGTTGCTGGACGATGAGGACGACGAAGCCATGCTGCTGCTGCTGCTTCTGATGGTGATGGCGATGATGGTACTTTATCGGCCAGGCCTGCTACTATCATAGCTGGCTGCTACGATCATCGGCTCGAGCGCGTACGCAATTTTTATTTTTATTTTTATTTTTTTTTTTGACAAACACTCCGAATATTTCAAGTAGCGTCCGTTCGCGTGTTTCGCTCGACACAACTACTGCTACCTACTCCTCGGCATGGCGCGCGCGCACAGCTCTATAGCTCGCGGATTTCGAGAAAGTCAGCGTCCGTGGCTGCTGCTACCGCTGCTGCAGACGAGTTTGTAATACCAAGTGCGAGAGGAGAGGAGGAGAGAGGTGGGGGACTCATGCCCGCGAGGTATATATTGTATACGAGGCGGCGGCGTACAGGTAAAAAAAAAACGAGAGGAAAAGGTAGGAGGATGTGGGGCCGAGAGGGGCCCCGCGCGATGTCCGATGACGTACTTATATTTATATACGTACTGTTTTAGCGAGTGAAAGAGCCTCGGGATCGGTATATATGTTTCTGCGGCGCGCTCGGAAATCGGACCAGACCGCGTGCGAATGATTCGCCGCTGCGATTGCGCCAAGAGACCACCTTGGTTGCCGTTGAAAAATTTACGCGATTTGCCAATGAGCGGTATTATTGTACGATGGGCCTGCTGAGATCTTATAGGTCTGGCGGTATATCTTGCCGATCAAAAACACACGATGAACCGATGTGGATAATTTACTTTGACTAGATAGCATTTTTAGTTATACAGCTGAATTCCTTTTTTTCGTCTTAATATGAACAATTTTTGCAAGGGCTTAAGTTTATCAATGAATGAAAATTTTTTTCATGTCATTGATATCGAGGAGTGCGTGTCGCGCTCCGAATGGCAAGTATGGCAGACGAGCTGCGTCGATCCCGCCACGCTCCTCGCATGTAATACACGAGAATCGTGAATTCGGAAATCCGCGAAGACATCGTATTGTTGTCATTTAAAATCTTCAAAATATAAGATATTTCTGACTCGGTAAATTAATGCATATACTTCACTATCGAATGTTTAAACCAAAAAATACCGTAAGATCACTAATTTATTTGAGCCTTGTATACACTATTGCACCACGACGTACGAATTGCGAAAACTAAAAAAAAAAGCCGTTGTAGCTAATATGCATTTGAACTCGTTGAAGACCATTGCAACTGAACGAGCATTAAAAAAGTGTAAAGTTTGTGTCATCTTCGAAACTGTTACTCAAATTTTATTTGGACGAAACACCCCAAAAACGGACAGAAAATCCATGTAAGTATTCGTGTTCGATGAACTCAGACATTCAATTGGGGAAAATTGATCAACAATAGCGAGGATTGTTCTTTGATGGACGTTGATGGTTAACAGAGTAAAAATAAACATAGTAAGGATAACTTATGAACAGATAAACCGGTAACTTAATCGTGAGCAATATAATCATAAACGATTTTTAAATTGCCCTCGACGCACTGATTAAGTTAATAGTGAAAACAAATTAGTTTCAATGTTGTCTTTTCCTATTACACCGTTCAATCTTGTCTTTGCTTTAACAACAAACAGTTACAATTTTCTTATTTAATTTCGGTGGCCATAAGTAGAAAGATCTATCGTTTAATTTAGGACACAAAATGGATAAAAGTGAGAAGAAATTGGAGGAAGTTGTCTCGAAAGATAATATGAATAAACATGACATTGTTGTTTCAAACGACAAACAATATATTTGTTATATTAATCAGGAGGCATTTACGCTAGAATCAAGTATGATAAAACACCGAGACACAATTCACAATGATCAGAACGAGTATGCGTGTGAAAAGTGTACGAAGATATTTGGAAGTAAACAGAGTTTGCTAGTACACTTAAAGGCAGTACACGATGGTAGCAAAGAAAACTTCAAAAATTACTTATGTGACAATTGCGAAAAGAAATTTGGACGAAAATCGGAATTACTTCGCCATCAAAAGACAGTCCATGAGGGTCGCAAAGATTTTGCATGTGACAGGTGTGAGAAGAAATTTGGACGTAAACAACATTTGATCATTCATCAGAACACAGTACACGAAGATCACAAAGATTACGCATGCAACAAGTGCGAGAAAAAATTTAAACATAAACCGCATTTGCTCATCCACCAAAGAACAGTACACGAAAGTCACAAAGATTTCGCATGTGGCAAGTGTGAAAAGAAATTCGGACACAAATCGACTTTGCTGATCCACCAAAGAACAGTCCACGAAGGTCGCAAAGATTACGCATGCGACAAGTGTGAAAGTAAATTTGGACAAAAATCGCATTTGATAACCCACTTGAAGATAGTTCACAAAAATCACAAAGATTTCGCATGCAACAGATGTGAAAAGAAATTTGCACATAAACCTAATTTGCTATGCCACCAAAAGACAGTACACGATAATCAGAGAGATTTTGCATGTGATATATGCGAGAAGAAATTTGGATACAAATCAGATCTATTCAAACACAAAAAGATAATACACGAAGGTCGGAGAGATTTTGTGTGTGACCAATGTGAAAAGGAATTTGGACAAAAATCCAATTTGCTTCGCCATCAAAAAATAGTTCACGGAGGTCGGAAAGATTACGCATGTGACAAGTGTGAGAAGAAATTCGGACATAAATCGTATATGCTCTTACACCAGAAAACAGTTCATGAGTGTCGCAAAGATTTCGCATGCGACAGATGCGAGAAGAAATTTAGTCAGAAACCACATTTACTCTGCCATCAAAAGACGGTACACGAAGGTAGGAAAGATTTCTCATGTGACAAGTGTGAGAAGAAATTTGGACACAAATGGCTTTTGCTCTCCCACCAAAGAACAGTCCACGAGGGTCGCAAAGATTTCGCATGCAACGGATGCGAGAAGAAATTTAGTCAGAAACCACATTTACTTTGCCATCAAAAAACAGTACACGAAGGTCACAAAGATTACGCATGTGATAAATGCGAAAAAAAATTTGGACAGAAATCGAATTTGCTCTCTCACCAAAAAATAGTTCACCAAAGTCGGAAAGATTACGCATGTGATAAATGCCAGAAGAAATTCGGGTCTCGAGGCAATTTGATACAACACCAAAAACTGTTCCACGAAACTCGCAAAGAGTTTACATGTGATAATTGTGAAAAAAAATTTGGGCATATATCGCATTTGCTTGCACACAAAAAAAAATTTCACAGAGGTTGTAAAGAAAGCATTCCACTAATGCGAGAACTAATTATGATTGACAATTGTAAATATGAGTTGATACTTATGGATATACAGGATGAGGAATAAATATGCAAACCCTTGGAATTCTCTCACAATAAGGAGGAGGAAAAATTCAAAAACTTTATCTCCGACTTATTTTTTCACTGGTAACTTTGGATTTAACCTTGAACACAACCTCAAAGTTACAGCGAATCAAAAATCGATTTAACAAGTAGGAACCCTTGTTTTTTATTACATATTTAAAAAGAGCAGAAACTTTTCGTTCGGCTACGTCTTTGAGCTTATGTTCAAGGTCAAATCCAAAGACGTCACTGGATTCCCCTGTGAAAAAAACACGTCGGTTATGAGGTTTTTAATTTATTTCCCTAACTTATACTGCGAGATATCCAGGGATTTGCTTATTTATTCCCGACCCCGTGTATATATTTTTAATTTTAATAAAAATTAGACTGAAATGTTTGAGTTTATCTGATATCCACTATCAATACACCTTTGTTCATTGTCGTTGTAGTGTTGTGATCATAAATAACAATATCTTATTTCAAAAGTAACGTGGAAATCATT
Organism: Trichogramma pretiosum; assembly: GCF_000599845.2. NCBI lineage: Eukaryota > Metazoa > Arthropoda > Insecta > Hymenoptera > Trichogrammatidae > Trichogramma > Trichogramma pretiosum. The sequence goes on from NW_019641630.1 coordinate 136,557, forward strand.
TGATAATTTCATTTAAACCAACACTTTTTCTAATTCGTCACTGGCTTCTTCCGTTCTTTAACTTATGCAGGATTCTTGAAGACAGGCTTTACTCGTTGTCTTGTTCCTATATCGAGTAAAAATTTGAAAAATTAGTTTAAAGTAGAGATAAATATGAATATGTTTTAGATTATTGATATATATCCTAACATTAATAATGGCCAAATGACCAAAAAATGACAATTATTTGGCTTATTTTAGACGTTTTTTTTCTAATAATTATTTAATTTAATTAATTAGTTACAAGTGTCTGGAAAAATCAATTTAATTTTTTCCAAAAGTTTAAACTAAAGTTTTTAACCACTTTAAATGCAATAATTGAAGCCTCCGCCACTAGATGGTGAGTGCTTTTATCTTTAAATCCGCAAGTGATAAAGTGAAAATAATTGTATATAACAAAATTATGGTTTTGAGAAAAGTTTAGTACTCATCATTTTAATTACGATTGTACTACTTTGGGCTTTTATTTCTAAATGTAAGTTGCATACAGTGGGGGTCATGGAGCATAACAATCATGCCTTAAAGTGAGGGCCGCAAATTTTGTAATTAATATGAAAAATTTTATCATACATGTGTTTATTGTTCTATTTATTCCATTTTATTTTGTGTGAACTCGATGTAGTCTGTCCGGAGATTTTTTGAAAGTATTTAGTTATAGGAAGTCAAAAAACACTTTGAGGGAATCGTCGCAAAGTTGGAATTTGAATTGGTTCAAATATTGTAAGGATATAAACAGATTAAGCGGTAACTTAATTGTAATACGGTAAATTAAAAATACAATTATAAACGATTTTTACATCGTCCCTCGACCTACTGATTATGTTTATATTAGTAAAAACAAATTAGTTTCAATGTTTTTTGTTCCGATAAAACCGTTCAATCTTGTCTTTGCTCCAACACCCCAAACAGATACATTTTACTTATTTAATTTCGGTGGCAATAAGTAGAAAGATCCATCGTTCAATTTAGGACACAAAATGGATTAAAGTGAGAAGAAATCGGTACTTACACACAGGTGTTGTGTTATAACAAGATTATTGAAAAAACCAAAATGAAAAATCCTAAAAGTGGAAAATTATCACATATTTATTCGTTTTGTCAATCTGAAGAAGAAATAATTTCATAGTAGCTCAAACGTAAATTGCACGGAGACTATATACATTGAATTTGAATGTCAAGCTTATGTCGCTTTTGATTTAACCGATTCAAACATAATATTCGAAGAAATACCGCAAGAGATGAGAATCACAGATTCAAACGATAAAAGTAATATGTATGCACTAGTTGCTGTTGTTTTAGATGATGATGCGGATAAAAGTAATGTAGAAAAAAATATTTCAAACAATTATTTGAAAAAATTTTCTATAGTTAAATTAAAAATTTTATATTATGTAAAAGTTACCAATTAATTATTCGAATAATTATAGTTTTGTATTTCATATGTTTTAATATACAAAATACGATCATTTTTCATTTAATGATCGTAACGCATTTTTTTCTTATAAATAGTTTGATATTTCTTATCACCTACGTAGACTGGCATCATTGTGCAGCTGACGCCTCGGCTTCGCCTCGTTTGATAAATTCCACGTACTCGGAAGCTTTACAGCTTTACTCTGCCTGGGGGCCGAATATACTATTTTGCGTGTTGTTATTGTAATATTACGTAAATCTCTTGAGATCTGAATCGTAATATATCCTGCCTACAGCCTTTTACAACAGAGGACATTAGATTCTTCTACTCGTGGCACGTGTTCTAATAAAAAGCCAATTTTCATGATAATTATAAAGTAAAATATCGTCGAAACAAATAATGGTGTAAATGTAAATTCGGAAAATGGTCATTGTTTAGCGTAAAAAAATGATTTCTCAAGTAACATTCAATCGATCCTATTGAAATCGTACCCGATACATTTTTAAGTATTTGTATTCAATCAATAACTTTGGAATGACTAAATTTGGACAAATACCGTATTAGTTCACTGAGTGCCATCATATTCTACCACGATGGCGTTTTTTTTGCAATCTTCAAATACATGCAGTAAGTATCTTTTTTTTTCTTTTTTTTCATTTATTATTAGAGGTGTGCGAGCACTCGAAATGGCTCGATTCCATCGCGTTGAGTTTTTTTTCGAGTACTCGAATTCTTATCTAACACTCGCCATGTTTTCAAGTTTCCGCTCAATAAATGATGCATTCAAAAAACGATGAATACCTCCTATGAATTGTTCCTAAATGTTATTTACTCACAGAGCTCTTATTTTTATGATATAAATACATTGTGTATACAATATATCAACGTTTTTTACGAAGAATGACAAATTTCCATTTAAATTAACACATAATCGTGTTAATCTTCGTAAAGAGCGTTGATTTATACAAAAAACGAGGCTTTTGTGTCATAATAGTACTTAACGATACAAGGGCTATAAGAAACATATTACGGCGTTGCGTAGTTTAGGAGCGCAGGTGGGGTCCTAAACTACGCCGCGCTGAGAAGTATCCGCGTGGCAAGAGTATCGTACGTAAAAGTTATAGTACTGTGCTAAGTTCATATTTATGCGCCCTTTTCCGAATCATAAGTCGCCGTTTCTGGTACCGTGGAAGGAAGTTAGCGCACGAGCGTATGCGAGTGCGATGCGAACGCCTAATATCGATGGAGCATAGCTGGTTTTGACTAAAAAATATTAGGCATTGCAGCTATTGCCTAAAGAGTTTAGGAATCTAAATCATAGACATTCCTAATATCATAGACATTCCTGTTTTTGCCCAGGCAGAAAGCGGGTTTTACCTAAAAGCGATAGATACTTGGCTTTGGAATTATTTTTGTTTTTTAGATCATGAATCAGTGATCTGAGGGTTGGAAGCAAGACATCTCGCTATTTCAGAAAAACAACCACCCTGCTGAATATAGATGCCAAATAATTTTATATGTGTCTGTAGCTGAGCCCGCGTATAATTTGTCATTTTTTAGGTTGAACAACGCCATTTCAGTCGATATCACTTGTATAGAATAATATACTGATCTATTTTTTTTTGTTTTTTAAAGGAATTTAAGTTACACATTTTGAAAGATCCAAATAGAGAAAAAACCTATGAATTTTACTTCATTTAGGAAGGATCCTCTGAATTATCAGTAAAAATGATGGTAACCAGTATCGGATTATAGAGATTATCGATCACAAATTGTTGGCAAATTTTAGTAGAAATATAAAAAATTTTCGTAATACATGAGTATGAGGCTCTATTTACTCATTGTTTTTGCGTGAATTCGATGATGTCTGTCAGGAGATTTTTTGGAAGTATTTAATTTCAGGAGATCAAAAATTTCTTCGAAGGAATAGTCGCTAGAAGTTTGAATTTCGAATTGGTTCAAATATTGTAAGGATAACGTATAAACAGATAAATCGGTAACATAATTGTAAACAATATAATCATAAACGATTTTGACATCGTCCCTCGACCCACTGATTATGTTAATAGTGAAAACAAATTAGTTTCAATGTTGTCTTTTCGAATAAAACCGTTCAATCTTGTCTTTGCTATAACACCAAGCAGTTACAATTTTCTTATTTAATTTCGGTGGCAATAAGTAGGAAGATCGATCGTTTAATTAAGGACACAAAATGGATAAAAGTGAGAAGAAATCGGAGGAAGTTGTCTCGAAAGATAATATGAATAAACATAACATTGTTGTTTCAAACGAAAAACAACATATTTGTGATATTTGTCAGGAGTTATTTTTACAAGAAACAAGCATGATAGAACACCGAGACACAATTCACAATGATCAGAAAAAGTACGCATGTGAAAAGTGTACGAAGATATTTGGAAGTAAACAGAGTTTGCTGTTACACATAAAGGTAGTACACGATGGTAGCAAAGATTTCGCCTTCCAAAACTTCAAAAATTACTCATGTGACAATTGCGAAAAACAATTCAGACACAAATGGAATTTGCTTCGCCATCAAAAAATAGTTCACGAAGGCCAGAAAGATTACGGATGTGACACGTGCGAGAAGAAATTTGGACAAAAAAGGCATCTCTTCATCCATAAAAAAACAGTCCATGAGGGTCGCAAAGATTACCCATGCGACAAGTGTGAAAAAAAATTTGGACAAAGGTCTAACTTACTCATACACCAGAAGACACTACACGAAGGTTGCAAAGATTACTCTTGCGAGAAGTGCGAGAAGAAATTTGTATTTAAACAGTCATTGCTTACCCATCAAAAAACAGTCCATGATGGTTATAAAGATTATGAATGCGACACATGTAAGAAGAAATTCGGACAAAAATCGCATTTGCTTATACACCAAAAGACAGTCCACGAGGGTCAAAGAGATTCCGTATGTGACAAATGCGAAAAGAAATTTGGACGCAAATCAGATTTATTCCAGCACAAAAAGACAATACACGAACGTCGCAAAGATTTTGCATGTGATAGGTGTGAGAGAACATTTGCACGAAAAACACATCTGCTTTTTCATCAAAGGAACGTACATGAAGGTCGAAAGGATTACGCATGTGATAAATGCCAGAAGAAATTCGGATCTCGAGGCTATTTGAAACGACACCAAAAACTGGTCCACGAAACTCGCAAAGAGTTTAAATGTGACAATTGTGAAAAAAAATTTGGGATTAAATCACATTTGCTTGAACACCAAAAAAAAGTTCACAGAGGTTGTAAAGAAAGCATGCCACTAATGCGAGAACTAATTATGATTGACAATTGTAAATATGAGTTGATACTTATGGATATACAGGAGCAGGAATAAATATAGAAACCCTTGGAATTCTCGCACAATAAGCGGGGGAAAAATTCAAAAATTTCATCTCTTACTTATGTTTTCACTGGTGACTTTGAATTTGACCTTGAACATGAGCTCAAAGGTACAACGAATCAAACATCGATTTAACAAGTAGGAACCCCTATTTTTTAATACATATTTGAAAAGAACAGAAACTTTTACCTTCGTCTGCGTCTTTGAGCTTAAGTTCAAAATCAAATCCAAAGTCACCACTGGATTCCCTTGCGAAAAAATACGTAGGATGAGGTTTTTGATTTGTTTCCCTAACTTATACTGCGAAATTTCCAGGGATTTGCTTATTTATTACCGACAATAAACATATTTTTTTAATTTTAATAAAAAATTTGACTGAAATGATTGAGTTTATCTGATATCTACTATCAATACAATTTTGTTCATTATCGTTGTAGTGATGTGATCAGTAATAATAATATCTTACTTCAAAAGAAACTTAACCATTTGATAATTTCATTTAAAGCAACACTTTTTCTAATTCATCACTTCTTCCGTTCTTTAACTTATGAAGGATTCTTGAAGACAGCTTTTACTCGTTGTCTTGTTCTTATATCGTGTAAAAATTTGAAAAATTAGTTTAATAGTAGAGATAAATATGAATGATATGTTTTAGATTATTAATATATATCCTAACATTAATAATGACCAAATGACCAAAAAATGATTGTTTATTTATTAAAATACATTAAGATTATTTGGCTTATTTTACACTATTTTTCTGTAATAATTGTTTAGTTTAATTAATTAATTAATTACAAGTATCTGGAAAAATCAACTTAATTTTTTCCAAAAGTTTAAACTAGTTTTTAACTACTTTGAATGCACTAATTTAAGCCTCCAACACCAGATGGCAAGTGCCTTTATCTTTAAATCCGCAAGTGACAAAGTGAAAATGATGGTATAAGACAAAATTATGATTTTGAAGAAAGTTTAGTACTCATCACTTTAATTACGATTGTACTACTTTGAGCTTTCATCTCTAGATGACAGTTACATATAGTGGGGGTCATGGAGCATAACAATCATGCCATAGAATCATCCAAAAGAAATTTGGACAAAGGTCTAATTTACTCATACACCAAAAGACAGTACATGAAGGTTACAAAGATTACGCATGCGACATTTGTGAGGAAAAATTTGGGTATCAAAGAAATTTGAGAATACACCAAAAAAATACACGAGGGTCACATTGACTAGGCAAAAGACAGTCTCGAGAAGAAATGATTGCAAATAATTGTAAATTTCGTGAGCGTCGAGTGCAAATTAGGTTTTCAAGTAACTCTCAACTGTCAAGCGTACATAGATATTTTTGTCTCCTTATCTCAAAAAAATTATCGAATTACATTTTTTTGAAAATCTCTCCAGCCTGAGCAAAAGAAAAATTTTTGTAAATAAACATCTACTATCTTTTCCAGGTCTCGCGTCTGTCAAAATTAGTACATGTCATCGGTATCACGAGTCCGGGCTGTACCAGTGCCCCTTTCCGCGAGTAACGGCATGCAAAGATCCGGACGAGTTCTCGCAAGCTATGGAGATCCTGCGAATTTTCAAGCGAACCCCACAAGAGATACGGACGTGGCTCGAGGGATTCGAGCGGACGCCGATCCACGTGGCGGCGAGCCTCGACTATCCGGAGGCGGTTCATCTGCTGCTGACTCGTTGCTGCGTCGGCGACGTCGATTACGCGGATTAGAAGACGAACTTCGTCGTCCAGACGTCGAACTTATTCAACTAACTTTCATTGTTCTCGTGTGAGAGCGACAATTCTTCATGCTCGACATCTAGCAGTTACTCTATTGACTACTCGATATCTAAATAGGCTTACTGTGGCGAGGCTTGCTGACGTCTCACAGAGGCTGCGTACTTTGACACTCAACATGATAACGATGCTTTAACGCGAATACAAATACAAAAACGTGACATTTCCGCCCGCGCGGCGTAGAGTCTCACATTTTCACGCGTTTGTCGCTGTGTTTCAATAAAATAATAATCATTACCACACTCTGAAAACTTGCGTATCGATAAGAAATTTCTTCAACTTTAGATTGGGACTGTTTAAAAAAATCTTAAAAATGGGATTTTTGAGATATTTGGCTTTAAAGGTTTTCAGTCGATTTTCCCGAGGAAAATAAAATTGTAGAGAGAGTTATAAATTGGGTGATTTCGCCCAATAATGCCGTGAGGGCCTTGCGCTAGGAGACTTGACGTGAAATGACTCGTATACAATATATATAGTACTATTATAGTACTTTTTTTTAGAAATCGAAATCAGTAATTTCGGAGATCCAAAACCTTTTTCAGCTTCGCTTTGTAATATATATAAGATATACTTCCAGGTAATCAGCTGTTACGGCTACAAGTAGAATATATACAAAACAAATACAAAATAGAAAGCCTTTAATTACGAAATAGAGAGTCGTAGATAAATAGAACAGATCATATTTTTTTGTATGTACCGAAATATACCTGTATATCCGTGAATTCTTTTATTTTTCTTTTTACTTAGAGCATGTGTTCTCAGTCTAATGTTGTTTTCTCGAATTTTTGCTCTGCCTTGATGCACTGAGTACTCCAGATTTTTTTTTGTTTGGCCAATAGTTATAACCATTATCAATTAAAATATCATTGAAACAACTAATGGCATGAATGTTTGTTTGTAAAAAGGACATTGAATAACGTTAAGAAATGTTATCAATGTTATCAATCAATATTATTCGAAAAATTAATTTAGATCAAAGGCCGAATTAGCTGATACTGTAGGATAGTTTTTGATGAATTGAAATGAATTTTCAAATACTAATCTTTATTTTTCTCGTCAATACGTGTCCCAATCAGATCTATTTTTCGAATGGCTTACAGAGAACTTCGAAATGAAAAATAATATAAATAGCTGGTTTCATGGTAATACTCAGCAATAATATAGCAGGAAACGCCCCGTAATTCGATCCTGAGACTCTTTTCTTGGTAGCAAATTTTGCTAAAGACTATGTAAGTGCCTTTAACACAGTGTTTTTTTTTCGTGTATAGTTTAAGTAAGTAAATAATAAAATGATAAATTAAAAAATTGGCAAATTAAATCATTCGAGTTAAAAAATGTTTAATATCGAACTGTTTTCCTACTTCATTCCATGTTTTTATTTTATAAAAAAGTTTGTGAATATAAAATGTACTTAGCTTAAAAATGAAAAAAAATGAAAAAATGAGCGCTTGCACTCTTTGAATCCTTAACTCGTAAATGACATCAAACACAGAACGCGATTTGACTTTTCGCCAGAGTATCTCGTGTATAGCTTGAACGTGACGCACAGAATTTTACGTTCCTCCTCTTTTTTCAATGAATAAATGACAAAATAATGAGACTTATCGAAGCTCGAGGCTTCCCTACCGTTTTAAATGTGAATTAAAAAAAAAATACCCCGACTGTAAGACTAAACAAGGTGCGAATGATCGATTTTAGCACTTGGAAACGGGGCCTGCTTTGACGAGTATTTCGTTCATATGCGTGATCTTGTCCTGCTGGAGTTCTTGATGCATCAGCTCGACTTCCTGCTTGCCGCACTCGATGATCGTCCTGGCTCCTCTCAGCAACAAGAACGAATAAAAATAGAAGTAAGTCCACAAGAAAGAGGACGCAACGATGAAGATAGACTCGCTATCTCTGAAGAAATCGTTGAAGTCGAGAAGTTCGCACGTGCCAATGAGGAAGAAGAGTGACAGTATCGACATGCGAATGAACAGAGCCCACGACATCGCTCGAATGATCTGCAAACAGTAACATCAGAATATATAGGGAACGGTCGATTTTTTATATATATTATATATTATATTATATAAGCGACTTACGAGACTCTCAAACTTCATGGATCTGATGAAGCCTTTCCTGCGTTCCTGGTAGGCCTCGTACATCTCGGCCGAGGTCTTGAGGTCGTAGGCCTGCACGCACGAGATGATGTAGGGCTCGTCGTGCATCAGGCTGCGGAATCGCCTCCAGCGCTTGCCCGCCTCGGTCTGGAACAGGCTGTCGCCGATGGCCACGATGATCTTGAACGTCATCATGGCGCCCTTGTTGAATTTGGCGACCGCCTTGCTGTGTTGATTGATGATCGCCGCCGTGACGAAGCCTGATTGGGGCCTCTGCCAGTACCGAGCGCCGAAAGCGACGTAGTCGCTGCTGGCCACGACTCCCAGCCAGTCGAGCTGTATGTTATCCATGGCTTCGTAGGTCATCCTGGCGATGGCCAAGGCTCGCTTGCCTGCAGGCGCCAGCTTGAAGAAGGCGATCACCGGGAGGAGGGAGAGGCCGACGACGGCACCCCCGTAGCCCGCGGATAGGCTGAGCCACGTGGGTTGCTTGAACCGACTCTCATGGTCCAAGAAGTAGAGTAACCCGGCCACGAGCACGGCGACGTCCAGCATCGCCGAGGCCAACGGCGATTTCTTGAGGATTTTCGCCGTCATGTAGGGCAAGGCCCTGAAGATGATGAGCGTCAACGCCGTGATGGCGACGAGCTGCAGCATCCTGAGTGAAATTCACAAAATTATTATATAGATACAGATGAAAAAACTGTTCGAATCAAAATCCTAACTGTTCATAAGTTATACGTATAAGTTATACGTATTTTTCCCTTTTTATCCGAAAATCTCTATTATGTTCCTTGTGACCAAGAATAAGAATATTGTAATCTCATTATAATAAATATATAAACGATATTTATTCCATACATAAAATTTTCGGTAGCGAGTGCTTTAAGAAAAACATGCCTACGTGCATAAAGAAGTATATTTCCTCGTGTAAATTTCAAAATATACACTGTCATCAAATCACTTTTTCCATATAACCGAACGAAAAATAAGTAAATTCAAAGTGTTGTAGCTCAGTCAAAAAAGGTCGAATAAAGGTTCAGAAATAACCATTAGAAAAGCCTTTATAAAGCACTTAAAAGCTACATAAATGGTTATTGGGTTTATTTTTTAATTCATTCATACATTTTTATCAACAATTAACGAATCAAAAAAAACTGGTTTTTATTTTCTTCAGTAATTTTTTGTGTTGCGCTCAAATACTACTGGTAACTCGATATTGACTCGAACCTAATCATAGTGTATATGGATTTAAAGAGGACAAAATTTCCAAGAAATCAAAAAAAAAATCGTGTTGATAAGATAAATATAGCGCAAGATAGAAGCATTTGAAAATCGACAGAATTTGGATGAAATTTTTTGATGCGATAATTTTGTTGAATAGTGTAGCTTTGTATGTTTCGTCATATTTCATTCATATAATGTAACACAGCTTTGCAGATGATATAAAAAAAATTTTGATTACAAAACAATTTTTTTTGTGTGTAGAATGAAAATAAATTTATATGAATCAGGTTCTAAAAATCATCATGATTTAGACTCATAAAAATTTTCGAATTCATCCAATTTTTTTCAAACATCAGAATGCAAAAAACAACCGTATCATCGTGAGAAATACCCATGGGATAAATTTAATAAAACCATTTTGACGGCCTTGTTAAAACCCTCAAATCCTCCTCAGATATGTTTTACAAGTCCTCCTACTCAATTAGCAGTAGAAACAGTGAAGAAAATAAAAACCAATTTTTTCGATTCGTTAATTGCTAATAAAAATGTATGTATAAATTAACAAATAAACCCAATAACCATTTATGTAGCCTTTGAGTGCACTATAAAGGCTTTTCCAATGGTTATTTCTAAACCTTGATTCGACCTTTTTTGACTGAGCTACGACATTTTAAGTTATTATATGGAAAAAGTGATTTGACGACAGTAAAGTTTGACGGTTGGGCTTCCGGCCCGCCGTGACTTACCATTGCCTAGTCGCGGCGACGAATTTGTCGCTTCGCACCTGTATGGTGACCGGAGTGTCCACTAGCGGTTCCACGAACGTAGCGTAGACAGCTGAAAATTGGCATAAAAATTTCATCGATACATTTCGTTAGGATTCGGACGAACGAGCTGTGCACACGTCGCGTATTGCGTCTTACCTAAGCAGTATAAAACGAAGAACACGAGCACGAAGAACGAGGACACAGCCGCGTAGAAGTAGTCGGTGATCGGCCTGATTGGAAGGTTTTTCTCGTAGAGACCATCCGCGAAGGGTGGCACGAAGCCACTGGGTACGGGTTCGGCCACGGCCGGTCCATTATTGGTCCCTGCAAAATAATAAAATTGACGTAACTGCTTAATTATAAACGTCTCGACTACGTCTTAATTAATAAACAAGCCGAAAAACAGACCCGAGAGTTGTATTCGTGGTTCGTGTGTGCAAATGCACAGAGATGTCACTTCGGAGTAGCGCACTTATTAAAACAAATATATTTACTCACCGGCCTTCTCGGTTTTATCCACGTTCGACGTCGGCACCACCATTTTTTTCTCTATTCGATCGTGTGTTTCCTCACACACGCACGACTGATCTATGAGCACGCAATACGCCGAAACTATGGGTACTTTTTTTCTACGATGATGAGATCGCCTATTTTTTCTCTGTCCCCCTCTTCTCTCTCCCCCGCCACAGCTGATGTAACGCCGTTAATAGTGACTTTGTAGATGGGATCGATATGTTATGATGTGTATGTATTCTATTATCTCGGCTATCTATAATATTTACCAACGTTACGTAGTTCTTAGCTATTTTTTACCTAATGACGAAGAGGAGCCAGCTGCGAGAGTCTTTGGTGGAGTGCGTTGAACCTCGGTCGAGAACGACGAGAATAGAATCGAAAAATGACTATCGATAGAATTTTGCGATGTATTTTAACCATGCATTATTGAAGGCACTATTCGTACGTGAAAAAAAGTTTTCAGGATCCTCGATGGTACAGTTTTCGAGATACAATCGATGAAAGTTCGGTACATTGACGCAAGATCGCTATGCCAACGTGTCAAAAAGTCGTTACACTGCGCGCGATCATGAAAATTACGCATCGACGGAATCTTTTTAAAAACTGGGAAATGATCGTGTTCAGAATGTACTGAAAAGTGCCCTGAAAAATGGAAACACGTGTCGCGGTGCAGGTTTTTCAGTAAAATTCATACAAAGTCGTCATTTCGATTGTATTTCAAGTCGTCAAAACACAAATTCATGCGTGCGTACGTGTGTGTGTGTGTGTACGCGAGTGAAAGCGCGTGGGTGTACAGTGTACAGTGTAAACTGTACACAAAAAAAATTTCGATACGGCTGCGCGGGAGCAGCCACGCCACGCGTACGCACAGCCAGTGCTGGGTTTCAAATTGTGTTTTTTTAAATGTACCATCTCCTACAGCCCGCGTAGTCGTGGATAAACTTTCGGTTCTGACTATGTTGAGCAAGAACTCTCCTCAGTTGCCCTACTTTTTATTGCAGCCTCTTCAGTTGTGTATTACGTCGATTGAAAATTTTTAAAAATTATCAAGATGTCATTACATACTTACGATTTAATGTTCTTTCGGAATCCGGTGTCAAAATTGTCGAAAAAAAATTATAATCTAATGGATAAGGAATAGAAAAGCATATTTTCAGGAGGAATCCCTTTGTCAGCGATTTGGCAGCGGTTTTCCTAACGGGGCAAATCTACTTCAACGCACATAAACTTTTCGATGAATATGCGTTTGTTAACAATTTTGTATAAAGCTTGATATGAATTATTGATTTTAATTATTACCAGAATTCAAAATGTTTTATACATTAACACGGCATCAAGTGATCTATATGATTGATACATTATGATTGAGTTTTCTCTTCGCTTTCAACAGCTGTGACTAGCTAGAAATTATTCCGGCGAAACCGTTGCTCGAGCTGATTTTTGGGATCATTCAGGCTCTCGTAAAAATTCAATATGACGCTTTCCAACTGTCACAAAATGGCAACTTTACTGCTTTGGCTACTGTCATAACAAACAAGGTGTGCGTCGATTAAATGAATGAGAGGCCTTGCTTGTTATGCCACCGCAAGCAAAGACAGTAAAGTGGCCATTTTGTGACTATCGGAAAATGTCCTAACAAATTTTTCTATCAAATTGAAGTATAGCTAATCAGTCAAGCAAGGTTTAAGCATGATTTTTGTGGAGAAATAATTCAAACTTAATTGGAGCCATCGTTCAAGCCATGAAAATGTCGAGTTGTGATAATTTCAATCTTTAGGCAGCTCACATTATGCTTAGATATTTCATCGGAGCTTTTTTAAATGAGATTACACCTGTTTGACGCTCAGATAGAACGCATCTTCTTTAGATAGGTTCGTCTTGAAAACATTTCGAGCGTCATCTGGCACTGAATCATTAAAACTACTATTTGATAAAATATAGGAGATTTCTGCTTGGGCCCATCTGCGACTCGACCTTCAAATTACATAATTTTATGCTTAATTGGCTTGAATTAAGAGCTTAATTTTATGTAATGAACTTTCTTATTGTTCAGCTCGAATATATATTTTTAAAGTATATTTTATAACATTAATTTTCAAAAAAATATATGCGTTTATTGAGCTGAATCTATTGAAGATTCACTTTTTAAAGTGATGTTTACTTTTGCTGGAGAATGTAAGGATTAATATTCCATGATACATATATCGTAAAGAGAATTGAAGTAAACAAAGGTGTCACATATTATCATGAGCTTTGTGTTTCCATCAACAGGTGGAGCATTGTAAAGTCGCAAGTGGCTAAAATTTTTTGGTCGGGTATATATACTTTTGGGTGGTAACGCCACACGTTTTACATGCATTGTGCGTTTCAGTCCTTTTGTTGTGAGGTTTGTTGATTTTTGTTTTGAAATCTCACGTTAGAAATGAACGCGAACACACATTTTTATATCGAACAAATCGCCACACAACGATGTTACATTAAGATTTCATTCACATACCGCTTACATTTTCATCAGTAATAAATCGTATTTTTGAAACTACCCCCGTGCGCGCGGCAAAGCGCCTCGGCGCTCGTGATCTAGGGCAGCGACCAGCCGCAAAAGTGTAAACAAACACGAGCTGCGGCTGGCCTACAGGCCGAGACTCGCCGCGCGCTCTCGTCTTCGCGCGCAGCGGCGCGAACAAAAGCCGATCGCGACGAACGAATATCGGCTCGCTCGAGTTGTTTGATGAGTCGCGAAATAATAATAGTTTGTCCGCCGACACTCAAAGGTCGCACCTCGTAGGACTCGCGTATCCTTTGCATGTGTAAGGGACTCTTCGGTTTTTTTTTACTGGATAATAGTGCGCTTCATCGATATCTTCTCGACAATGGTAGCCGTTGAATTTCAAACTATTTGGTCTTGGGCTGGACTCGATATCGACCCGAAGAAGCCGAGTTTTCGGGATGCCCAGGAACTCATCAAAGCGAGGCAAATAATCAAGTGCGGAAAACTCAATGAGGACAACGAGGTTATACGTTTTTCGGCCCTTTGTTCCAAAACACCCGATTCAAAGGACGGATGTTACACCGTAAATGGCACGGTGAAAAATTCAGCTATATTGGAATGCAGCTGTGACTGTGAAATTGGACAGGAGAAGTGTCAACACGTCCTTGCCACTTTGCTACATTGTTACCGGTAATTTCTTTTTATTATTGATTACTTTTTATTCTATGCGTTGTTTTGTTTGCTCTTTACAAATTATTATTTGTGTGTTTACAGTAAGAGCTTTGATTTGGAAAATTGGGCTACCCCCCCTGACGAGCTGACAACCACAAAAAAAAGACCACTTCAAGATAAAGAGATTACATTTGAAAGTGAAAAAAATATCAACAAGATAAATCCTTTCTTTCTACCAAGAAGTAAAAAGCCTAAAACTAGTAAACAAAGCAATGGATTCAAAAAAGACGCTAACTTGGAGAGAGCTGTTGCAGCAATTTTTGAAAATCAAGATAGCGAATTGATGAATTTTATAAGGGATATGAAAACCGATAAACTGCAAGCATGCTGTGAAAAACTACTTAAAAGCTTTGAGGGAGATTACAAGGATATTTGTGAAAAAACAGCAAAATCTCATGATTTTTGGTTGCAACAAAGGCAGTATAGAATTACAGGCTCTATGTGTTATAGTGTATACACGTACAGTTCCTGCAAAAGACCTAATTGGCCAAATAAGTGCTCAACTTTATTTACCCCAAATGATTATAAAAATAAATATATGGAGTATGGTAATAAAACTGAACCAGAAGCACGTCAAGCTTTCATAAAAAATACTAATTTCATCGTCAAAGAAGTTGGATTAGTTATTTCCAAATCAAATCCATGGATGGGATACTCCCCTGACGGTATCATTTTTCAAAATGGTAAACCCACAGCTTTATTAGAAATAAAGTGTCCTTACATTGGAAAGACTTCAAACATTCAAGCTACAATCGAAGCTCAGTGTACAAAGTATTTAGTTAGAGTTGACGAAAACATTGAGTTGAAAAAGAAGCATTCTTATTACGGACAAGTTCAGCTTGGAATGGCTGTACTGAATTTAAACGTAGCTTATTTTGTTGTATATTCAGCGCGTGACAAAAAGTACCTATCAATAAAGGTGCCTAGAGACGAAGATTTCTTGATGGAAATGTTGCCTGCCTTGAAGGAATCTTACTTTAATCACATGTTACATAATATATGTTTAATGAAAAAGTAATGATTTAATGCATAGCAATTAATATGAGTACCATTTAAGTGTATTATGTTTAACTGAAAAATTTGATTTAAAACTTGAGACTCTATTTCTATAAGAAATAGTTACCTTGTTAAAGCATTTTAAATGTTTATTTGCAAAGACTAACACCTGAGTGTATTTAATTTAACAATATAAGATTAAAAAACTAGTTCATTGTGAAATTAAAAACTTATTTTATAAGATGTTTATTAGAGATGTAATTAAACACGATTGTATTGAAAAATTTTTATCTTGTTTCATTTTGACAGAATGTCAAATATAATAAAGCTGTAACTATCAATAAAAGTATTTTCAGTATTCTTTAGATGTTATCCTTTAAGCCTCGAATGAATAGCCTTAACTTTTACCATGTTACGTTCGTCTCATGATACAAAGCATTCGTCGCGTCGTCATATTTCGAGCCCACACGCGACACGCAAGTAAAAATGAAAAAAGGGTATAACGAATGGGGTTTATTCGCTTAGCAACGCGAATTCGGCAAAGAAATCGATGCCCGAAAGAGAGTCGAGGAACGATAAAAGTTTTCGGTCAGTGGAGCGCGCCGCACAGTAGTCCGCCCCCGCACGCGAGCATGAATTCGTCGCGACGAACGAACATCTCCCTCGAATTTTCCAACGCCCCCGAGGAGGTGCTCGTGCGACTGCTGAGATTCAGCGGAGTGAGAAAGATCTGCGACTTCTTGACCAGCCAGTGAGTTTCGAATCTATATCTTTGAATTTTTTTATATCGATAAAAAATATACGATCGATAATAATTTTCGTCGTAAAAGCCCAACGCTCGATCTGCATTATCCGAAGGAAAATCTGTCGACCCCGCTGACGAGCGCCATCGAGCGATCCGATCCGCTGATACTCGCCATGCTGATCGACAAGATACCGGTCGATCTGGACGACACCTTGACGCAGCCCTGCGGCAAAACTGCCCTCATGCACGCGGCCTACTGCACGGACAATCCGGAGGTGTTGCAGGTTTTGATAAGGAAAGGCGCGGATCCGAGCAAGACGGATATGTGAGCGATTGCGATATTCGTTAGCATAATCTTAGTTAGTAATCGTGTATCTTGATGCATGCGATATGTTTTGATCGTAGGCACGGATGGAACTGCTTGTTTTACGCGATTATAGGAAGAAGATCGAAAAACGTGATGGGACTGCTGCGAGATAAGACGATCTCGATCGAGTCGAGGGACGACGAAGGCCGAACTCCGCTCATGATATCCGGTATGCATCACCGCTCAGCAAAACAATCGGCAATTTTTTTAATGGTCATCTCCATATATGATAATTGCCCACAGTTTATCTGTCGAGCTACGAAATCTTCGAGCAGCTGATCGAGATGGGCGCGGACGTGGACGCGATCGATCGTCACGGCCTGAGCGTCCTGCACCTGGCCATCCTGAAAAGAAGCCGAGACTGCGTGATCGCGTTGGCGAGGCTGTGTCGTCCAAAAACGACAAAGACCCTCGAACTGGCTCGAGAGCTGCTTCGGGACCTGCTACCGGTCGAGGCTAATTTTCGGATCGAATGACGAATGAGGGAATAATTTTCAATTTAAAAAAAAAAAAACAAGGATTTTTTTATTTCAATGCTTTGAGTATTTGGCTATCCACTCGTCGAAGCGATTGACCATCCTCTCCGACATGGCCTCCTTCCACTGGCCGACGCCGCCGTTCCTGATGAACTCGCCCTCGGACTTTTGCTCGCCGAACACCTTCATGTTGTTGATGTACTCGATGGTGGTCTTCTTGTTCACCGACGTGTTGTTCTTCATTTTCGCGAAGCTCAAGTGATCGGCCAGCAGTTTCACCTCGTCGCTGCTCAAGTTCTTGCCTAAGAATTTGGCCGTTCTGCGGATGACGGACGACAGATCCTGCGCGAGATAAGAAAAATAAATGCATCGGTCTTTCGTAATCGGTATCGGCATGATCGATTTTTTACCATTTTCATATCTTCGAATCGCAGGAGCAACAAATTTTCCATGTTGCTCCGGTCCCAGTAACCGTTTACGTGATTCCAATACGGAGCGTAAAACACTGATAAAAAAAAAATGAAACGTCGCACCATAAAATCGTCGCAAACTATGCATTTTCATAACTCGTTCTCGCTTACCATGATCACCCAAGAACAATTCGCAAAACTCCTCGAAATTGCCGCAGTAACCCTCGAGTAGCTTGGAGTGATGATAGAACGATATGCACACGTCCTTGGGATTTCTCGAGACGTAAACGATCTTGGGCTTCTTCTCGCCGGTGCGTATCTGTCGGGGCAGCAGATTGAAGGGCAAGTGGCACTTGATGTAGCGCGGACTCGGCAGATTCTCGCAGAACTCGACGCTGTTCAGTACCCAGCTCGGCACGCTGGTGTTGTTGTCGCGCATCGCCACTCGAGCCGTCGTGATTATGCCGGAAAATCTGGCGAAATTATTTTTTAATTAGTTCGTCATCGTCGAATGCTTGATATATTGTTATTAACGTTTATGATGTATTTTTTACTCGAGAAACGGGAATCTTTCGTTGATCGGGGCCTTGGCCGTTTCGAAATTCAATTCGTGACAGATGCCCCAAACCATTTCCTGAGTCCAGGTCGTGCCTGGAAGTAAACTAGCACTTTTAGCATAATGCGACCGATTTACTAGTAATAGCAAAGAAAGAAAACCGCACCTGATTTTTGAAAACTACACACCCAGACGTCGTCGTCGCGCACCTCGAAGTTCTCCACGGCATCCGCTATTTGCTTGTAGTCCTCGGGAAGAAAAACCCCGTCGATTTTGATGAAATTCGTGCGAGCCTTTTCCGTCAGGGTTTCGTACGCGAGACGTTCCAAATCCACCTCGCTCATGGTCGACGATTTCGCTGCCATTACGAAGAAAGTTTAGACCAGAGAATTATATTGCAATTACCTCGACGATGGCAAAACGGAGTATGAAACGACGACGATCGATCGGTTGGAAACTCGCGGCGGAACTTCGCGGGTGGCTTTAACAGCTCTGCCGCAATAATATTAACGACGATTCGAGCTCGAGATTTTTGTTTGTCGATCGATCGGGCGTCAGATAACGGGCCGATATCTTTCTCGCTCTGATTATTGTCAACTCGAAGGCGAGAGAACATTTTACTACAAAGGCCTTTATTTTCCACGCGCGCGCGGATATTGTTATTGTGGGCTGCGATAATGATCGAAAGAAAAGTGTATCGTGGGCAAAAAATTAAAGTGTGAAACGTGTAATTCTTACGCTTTATTTACGTATCTTTTCCTTTTTTTTTATACAAAATAAAAATGGTTTGTAAAACGATGAATTACATTCATAAATCATTGGCGGTACGTGGGTTTTGTAAATATTTTTGATTCTTTCATGCGTATAGCAGAAGCTTCTAATATCAATATCGACTCATTTCCTTTTAATCGTGTTAACTTCAGAAAGTAAAACATTGCAAGTCATTATACAGATTTTTTTTTGTCAATTATACACTATACAGTGATCTCATAAGTGATATCATACCTTATGTAAATTTTATTTAAAAAATCCCATTTTTACGCCGTAAATAATAAAACAACAACGTGACCATCGAGATTAGAAATGAAATGAATAGAACAGTGATTTGTGTGTAAAAAAGTAGTTTATTATTTAAGATTTTTAAATAAATTGATTAGATAAAATGTGTTAAAACTATCGAGAACGACAATCAATTTATAATGATTTACCCTTGTTTACATAGTTTTACGCCTGAATTCACTGGAATCGTCTCGGTGGCTGTTTCATTCTCTCGTCCAAATAATGAAACAATTTGACAGTGTTCAAGTTTCTTATCATACGAATCTCCAGATTAATGCAATTCAAAAATTTTCCTCAATTACAATAATTTTTCCCCTTCAAGTTTTTAATTTCATCCAATCACGAGATGAGTATTATTTAAAACTTCAATCCCTCGCACTGTTTCAAATTTTCAACCGTCCAGGCGTCGAATTTCTCGATCATCTCTTCGCTCATCGTTTCTTTCCATTGACCCACCGAGCCGCTCCTTATAAATTCGCCATCGACCTTGGACTCTCCGTACACGTTGTTGCTCTTTATCCATTTGATGTTGAACTCTCTGTTCACCGCTGGATTATTCTTCATACTCTCGAAGCTCAGATGCTTGGCGAGTCTCTCAATTTCCTCGTCGTTCAGATTTTTGTTCAAGAAGTCGGCTGTTTTTTTGATAACAGATACGATATCCTGCACAAAGATAATACCGAATTTTTTTTTTATCGTTATTTGAGTTACTTTCACTTATTTGGATAATTAAGAATAAGGAAGATATACCTTCTTCATTTCTTCGTACGTGATGAAGAGAACATTCTCGTCGTGTCTTTTGTTCCAGAATTGTCGAACATGGTTCCAGTATGGAGCATAAGTAACTGTTCATAAAATAATAGTCAACTTGAATGTACTTGTCTTAAATGATCTTTTTATAATTCTATATCTCACCCGCGTCTCCCAAAAACAATTGGCAAAACTCATCGAAAGTGCCGAAGAAACCATCGAACAATTTCGAATGATGATAAAACGAGACGCACACGTCCTTTGGGTTTCGAGCGACGTAAATGATTTTCGGCTTTTTCACATCGTCCCTTATGTCCTTCGGGAGAAGATTCAGTGGATTGTGACTCTTGATGAATCTGGGATGGGGTAGTTCGTTGCAGCACTCGATACTGTGAGTCACGTATTTCGGCAGGCTCAGATTTTCGTCGGGAAAGTTTATGGCCATTCGAGCTGAAGCGACGACTCCGGAAAATCTAGAAATGATATCGGTTACTTGGGTTTCGATGCGCGAATGACTCAAAAATTAACAACGCACTCGAGATAGGGGAATCTTTCACTGATGGGTATCTTAGCTTTTTCGAAATCCAAGTTGTTGGCGATGCACCAAACCATTTCTTGGGTCCATGTGGTTCCTAACGCGTTAAAAAAATTGTAAATAATACGTAAAGGCAAGTAACCTTTTGTTTTGTTCTTATTTACCTGACTTTTGAAAACTACAGACCCAAACGTCGCTATCGTGCACCTCGAACGCGTCCACATCCGCGGCTATCTTTTCGTACTCCTCGGGTAAAAAGACGCCGTCGAACTCCACAAAATTGGTTCGCACCTTCTCGTGCATTTTTTCGCTGGCCAACTTTTTCAAATCGCACTGCATTTTGTAATAAATGAAAAAAAAAAATTTCGAGCAACTTCGAAATCGATTGAGGTGAGATACACCGTGCGCCAACTCTGACTCGTTACAATTGGAACGAAGTCGAATTAGACTTTTGCGAGAAAGTATTCGAATAATTGCTCGCCAATTATCAAATATTATCTTCTTATTTCGCGATTAATGAGCATTATCTCAATTAGTTGATGAGTACATAACATTGATTGGATTGATATGTAGAAATACACCGCAGATTAAGCAGTGGTTATAAATACCGCACATGTAAACGAATCTTTTTGAATCTTTCTCAAATTGTCAAACTGATTTATTGTTTCCCGGCTGACATCACTTACTTGCATCTCATTAATTTTGACGTTTTTTTATAAAGTTTTTTTTTTTCATCTATTCATCGAAAGATTAAATGTTTATTAATTAACACGGTTACTCCATAAATAAGGATATCCTATTTTGCTATTTTGTCAAATCCATAATCAATTTTAACTCCCACATAGAAATAAATTCATTTGATAAAGTATTAATTACGTTTAATTTTTATCGGGTAATTTATATTCATATTAGCCACTTATTATTTTTGTACTTTTTATATTTTCAAGTACTGCGGTTTTTGAGTTACGTGTTCGAATAACATTCAAGGCAATGGAAAATAAAGGCTAAGACCTGAAACTGAAGATAAAAAATTTTTTTTATAATATATTTTTGTTTCAAGTTTTTCTTCACTTTAAGAAAAGTCCCAATAAAATTATTTTTTGAATTATTAAAAGAAAACGATTTAGAGGTAAATAAAGTTGTAAAAGAATTGATATTAGGAATTAATTCTACAAAAATCGCATAAATTTCTGTGAGAATAGTTTCAGAGAATGATGAAATGAAATAACGCATCTTATACTGAATTATTTTAATTTTCTTTATAATTTTTTAAAACTATAAGCATTTTTCTATTTTTCATATAAAACTTAAAATTTAAGTAAAAAATTAAGCGTTTTAAAGGAAATCGTATAGATTCCACTTTATACTACAGTTTTTCCTTAAAAAAAAAAGTCGAGTCGAAGGTACAAAGTTATAGAAAACATGATGAGTTAATATTTTTGAGCTTCAAAAATAAGACATAGTGTGAGAGCTTAATTATACACTTACACAAAGATAATACATATTTACTTTAGGATAAAATTGTGTACTTTGTTTCAGGTACTAGGCTCATTTTATTTGTCTTGCATTATTAAAACAATATGCTAAAGTGGAAAAGAACTATGAACATTTACTTATTTTTTATTTAATTGTTGTTTTTTGTAATCAAAAATTAATATCTATAATTGTACCATTCCAGTAATTATAAACGAGTGAATCAAATGTATAATTATTATTAACTGATTTTGAATCAAAGAATTATGACAGTGAAAATTAACAGTTGTGCAACAGAAGGAGTATTTTTTGTACGTTTTTGAAAAAAACTTTAAAATTGATACATTAAAATTGAAAAGTTGGTAAATCAATAATTTTTCAGGTAATATCGATTTCGAATATTTTATCATGAAATAAAATTTTGAGTTTATAAATTTTGGATTATATACATCAAACCAATCTTCAGTGTACATTATTTTTTTTACATAGGCAGTGTCTCAAATTCATAAAATTTATAATACATGTTAATACATTTCCACGAAGTGAATTACATAATTACATGATACACTTTACTATAAAAATATTCATACTTTGAAATAAATAAGAATGTTTTATACTTCGCAAGTCTTAAATAAAAACTTGATTTAAACTGTAAAAATCAGTAATGGTTGTTCTATCATTGCATACTTGTACTCTGTGTTGGTACCCTTGACCCTCAATACATTTTCTTAAATTATTTTTCATTACCGATATGTACAAATTTCGTACAATTTATTTTATACAATAAATTTCAATAAAATAATTTACTTAAAAAACAATTTTTTTGTCATGTCTTTGATATACTGTTCGTTGAACATTTGTTTATAAAATATCATCAGTCTTCTTCGGTTATCGCTAAGATTAATAATTTTCTTCAGAGAATATTTTCACACTTAGACCATTTGTAGTTTTAAATGAATATTTTATAATACAACCTTAGCGCTATGAAATTATCTCAATACATTTCATCAAAATAAGTCACTATTTCAAAATTAAAATTAACTTATTCACTCAAGTTCATCCATGGTGTTCAACTTATGTTTTAAAACCATTACAATGCATTGAATGAATGGAGTATTAAGTTTACTTTTAAAAAGTTAATTATGCCAATGAATCTTAACTCTAAAAATTAAATTTTCTATTAATTTACATTAAAAGTTCAAATTTACAATAATTTAGAACTGGAGAATTCTATAAGTACTTTGTATCTCTTACATTAGAGGTTCGGCGAATACATTTTCGGTTTTAACGCATAGGCACATTGATTTGATCTCTTTAGAAGTAAAAATTTGTAATCGCTACAAATTAGAAATAACGCTTACACTTTGAGACAGATCAACTTGTCCTTTCAAAACTTTTTGTTGAAGTTTTTTACTAAATATCTTGGCCATTAATTTATTACACCTGGCTTCTTCTTGAAGTTGCTGCTGTTTACGTATAGTTCGCATCTGCTCCATTTGTGCATAACGTTTTCTACTTATTACTTTCATTTCTTCATCGGTTATCCTCTTTTGCATCGGCTCTGAAATCATAAATTAATTGTATTAAAATTTGGATGCATTTAAATTTAAAATAATTTCAACCACACTCACGGGTCGCTTTAATCGGCCTAGCAGGGTTAAACAAATTGGTCGTTGTAGTCATTTCTAATAATTTCAGTCTTTTATCTTTTCTAAGTTGTCGCAAACGTTGTATTTCAGAAACATACTGCCTTCGAGTTTCAACATGATCGGCAAAACCAGGATTATTTGATTTTAAATATTCCTAAAATATAATCGTTATAATAAAATTTTTACTTTTCATCGAACTAACAAAATAAAGGACATCAAAATTCACCTGTAATGTCTCTTTCCCACCGCTGAATTTTGCTGTACGCGCGGGTCTGCAATCGCATTCGCACCTTTTAATTGTGAGCTGGGATCCAGCGCAGGAGCATCCATTCATCAGATTCGACATTAGCCTTGCCCTTGCTTCTGTTCTTCTGTTCTCGATGCTCTTGACTTCCATTCGAACATCCTCGTGGACTTTTTCGGCCGGCACAAAAGACACCTCGAAAGCTACGGGCTCGGGATAGGTTTTGATTTGGCAATTGCAGCGGCGTTCGTTTTGGTACATCATGCCACAGACTCGGCAACACTTGTAGTCGCTCGTAGCTAAGCCATTCATCGATCGTGGGCTTTTCGTCGGACTGACACTATAAACAATTTTCATTTAGTTTTGAACCAATGATATTAGTGAAATACTACTGTCTGACTTTTTAAATTTATCGTTTACTTACAATCTTACTGTCATGTCCGCAAGTACATGAGCGCAAACAAATTCATATAATTTTATTATTGCAACTTTACAAAAATCATAATCTAAGTACAGAACTTTAAAAGTTGCGAAAATTAACTCAAATATTAAAACGATATCAAAGTACTAATAATAATAGGGACAAATTTGTTTCATAAAAAGGACTTGAATTTGACAATAACACTCACCTTGCGTATGTTTTTGTTCTCTCTTTTGGTTTGGTTGCTTTGCAACAACAATTTTCCGGATGGTGTTCTTTATTGGAGTTTAATAGAAAGTACGGAGTGGGTTTTTTATTAGCTTGACAGTTATAATTTTTTTGATTATAAGGTGTTTCTTCCAATGGTTTTTTGCAATGACACGTTGAACACCTTGGACTATTTGTTTTTTCCGTTAATTTTTTACAAGATCCAATTGCTTGTTCATTAATTTGCATTTTATTAAATGAGCATCTAACTTTTTCACTGCAATCACATTCTCTTGGACTAGGACTCGTGGATTGTTTATATTGAGAGGCCGAGCACATAGAATTACCACAACAATGCTGAGTACACGAAGCAGATTTTTTCATTTTTTCGGCAACATAATCATTGCTTGGGCCAGCATTACCAGCATGATTGCACGTACACTTAATTTTAGTCGCGTTCATTTGATTTTTCGTTTCTTTTGGATCATTAACTTTATTGCACGTATATTTGGCTTCGTCTCTTGACAAATTTGTTTGTTCTGTCAAACTTTGTGTTCTACAAACAAGACAATATTGCTCGCTACATGTACAGGCTGGCGATTCCACTCGTTTATGAACTGAACAGTGTGAATTTACCTAAAAAGTTAAATTCATTAGAAAACTAGGCAAAATGCAAAAAGAAAATTTGAAAGAATTCACATTACCAGAGATGACGTCGTCTGAGTGTTAGCATTAACGACTTTTGATGGAGCAGATAGTCTAGCTGACACGATTTCACTACCTGTTCTTGAATACGCTGCAGAAGTATCTGTTTCCGTTTGAGTGCAACTATTTCTTTTTTTCAATCTTTTGACCGTACTTGGGTTGCCTGTTAGATAAGTAGCTAAATTACAATGCGAAGACCATTGTCTGCTCATGTGCGAATCATCACCGTTTGGTAATCCTTTTTTCGGACTTTTTGAAGTCGATTCTTTTGTTTTTTGCGATACAGACTTGTCGTTCTGAGCGTAGTATCTTGAGTCATGTACTTCTAAAAGCCTTTTCAGTTTCGATAAGTGACTAATTTCATTAGTTATCCAATCGAGCTGATTACGCTTTTCCATTTCGACGTAAGACACAAGTTTACTGTCACCAGAATCCGAAGCGCTCCTTCGCATTTCATATTGTCGCTCTGACATGGTAGTCGGTAAGCGCCAATCAGTACTTTGAGCTCCCTCGTTGCTTGAGTCCATTAGGCTTCGCCTATTCAAATACAAAGAGTAAGATAATATATTCTGTGTCAGGAGCAGGATAAAATATTACTATAATTCTCACCTATTATTTACGACAGCATCAAGCAAAACTCGATTAGGATCTTGCGGTGAACTGTTGCTAGTTGAACTAATGAACATATCTTTTAATTTTTCATTTTTGTTATAATTACGTTGAGGTAGAAAACACTCAGAACTTTCGCTTTTATGCGTCGGTGTATTACTATCACTGCGTCTCTCGCAATCATCAACTCTCAACCCCATGCGCGCTTTTCTACCATCCATAACTGTTCTGTCCGTGTTTCGATCAAATTTATCACTATTACTACTTTCTATTCCTTAAAAACAAAAACATTGATATGAAATGAAGATAAAATATTTAAATTAGATTACAATTTTTAACTCACTAGGTATAATCTCTTTGACAGTTCTAGGCTCATTGACAGCTAGCGACTTTTTAGGATTTTTTTTCTTTTGAGACTGAGTTGGTTTCCAGTCGTCCGATGAGTCGGTAGTATTTTTCGCCAAAGCTTGAATGATATCATTTCTGTATACTTTATTTCTGGCATCAGCAGGATTCCAAGGTACATTAGCTTCAAGATCATGCTCAATTTTATCATCTGTATACTTGGCTGTGACAAGTCGCTTCACTACGTGATGAATGAGACGACGTTTCACTTGTTTATCCAATTTGTTCGCATCCACAAGAGTTTTGAGAATTTGAACACTTCGCTCGAGATCGTGCACAAGACTACCGGAATCGCCCCAGAGTTTTTCATCAATGCTCGAGCTTGTGTTGGGCATCGTCGAGTTTGATCTTCCCGTGTCAACTGATGAAACTTGACTAGTGCTTCCATTAGGAACATTTTCATAAACGTGCCCTATATTGTAAAAAAATATAAATGTATAAATTAAAAAAGAACATTAAAAAGTTATTTACATCTCGTAAAATTTGCATTAGTTCTTACCCGGGAAGTACTCGAAACTGTTTGCTCGTCCAGTGACATTTTCAGTATCGTCGGCTAACGGAGTCATTCGAATATTATTTGAAGATTCAGAACTGCTATCATTGTCATTGGAATCGTTCTCTTTGGATGTTGATGGTTCTCTTGAACCGGAATTTTTCGGATTCAAAACTTTATATGTACTCTTTGGAGTCTTCAAAATTGAATTCAAAGATCTGTGAGCTAAGCTAGCTGCTCTTTGAGGTATATCTGGTTTTTCCTCTTCCTATAAAAAAAATATTAATGTTTAAATGACCTTTTATCATGTTTGCTCGATCAAAAAATTAATAATACTGACCTTGAGTACAGATACTTGAACTCCAATTGACTCTTGAGTGCATGGCCTGATACTTGTTTGTATTAGCTTATTGCACATTGCGGGTTTATTATTAACAACCGTCGCTATTGACGACGATGAATGGAAAACAAACTTCGAAGGATTACTCGTGCCAGAGCAAAGATTTAAATCGCTGTTGCTGCGCTTTAGTGATTCCTTAGTTTGCGGCAATTGATTCATAGAAGAACTCTTTTTTAAGGGTGAATTCCTATCACTAAGCGACGAAGAAATTGGAATGGAAACCGAAGCTGGAGCTGATGATTTATTGACCGATCGGCAAGAACTTTTGATACTCGAGTCGTCGGCTACGTACTTGAGTGACAGAGGAAGTTTGAATACTGGATTTGTCGATTTTGGAGTATCGATTTGTTGTCTCAATTGTTCCTGTAAAAAATGTATGATAAAATCAATTATTTGCAACACAGCATGATTATAGGTGACTGTAATATTTAACCTAATTTTTTTTCGTAAGTAAAACATTATAACAAAATACAATCGAGCTTTTTCGGTTCGACGCATGAACTTTTTACTTGTCGCACCAATTATTCGAGATTTAAAAAAGAAATAAACACGTACCTTAACAATGTTTTTCCTCGTATTTAAACTAGCTTCATCCTCGTTATTTTTCAATTCCGTTATGGTCGGAGCAGGAAAGTTCAAAGTTTTTACTATCGGTGTTATTTCGATTTCGCTCTCGCTACTCGATTTAGTAGTTAGCATAGGTGTCGAGCTAGCGTCCGGTTTCATACCGATCATCATACCGTTGCCCCGCGTTATGCCCATACTAGTTCCTGTAACAGTAGCCTGAGATTCTGAATTGTTACTTGATTGATATTGTTGTTGCTGCTGCTGTTGTTGTTGCTGTTGTTGCTGCTGCTGCTGTTGCAGTGGTTGTTGCGGTTGTTGTTGTTGTTTCGGAAGTGGTGTAGATGTAGTCGGTGGTTGTTGTTGTTGTTGCTGTTGGAATTGTTCAGTCGTGCCCTCGGGGTCGAGCCTCAGGGCAGCCGAGCAGCCGCGTTCGAGCGCCATGCGCTCGAGGGTGCTAATGTTGATGCGATGACGGTGCAGTTGAAGATCCGTGGCGTAACCGACGTCCGCCCCGCTGTCCCATTCGAGGGGCGGTTTCTGCGAGGCTACGCTGGACGTGGGCGAGGGTGCCTTCGTCGCGTCGGACTCGATGCTCGTCAAAATGACGTTCGACGAGGAGTCGGAAACGAGCTCGGACTTGCCCTTGCAGTCGCCGCCGCTGCTACTGTTGACTTTCGGGGCGGGATGATCCTTGTCTCTTTCCACGTTGTCGAGAGTGTCCACACTTATCACAGCTTGGCTAGCTGCGTTAAGCGTCGCTTCAGGCCATATCGGCATCGACTGTATTGTGAACACAAATCAATGATTTTGGTTTCGTTTGTAAACATTAATATACGCGCTAAGAATACGAAATTTCATGCATCATCGAAACGCGAAGCCCTACATTATTAGTTCAATATTATTTGTAAAATAATGAATTGTACGTTTGAGTACGGTAATCATTATAATATTTGTTTTTTTTTTTCAATTTTTTGCAATCTTAATTTTTTTTATTTTGAAATTTTGCAATATTTCAGTATTGTTGAACTCATTTCAAATTTTCTTCTGCAGAGAAATAATTCACAGCCTAGACTGCTTCAGTGGATAGTATGAATTCTTTCATCACTAAACACTCTATCTATATCTATTTATTGATCAAACATTTCAACTTGATTCATAACATATAATGAATGAAGTGTTCTTATTTACAAAAGTTGGTGTCATGTCTAAGATTTTACTAATACAATACCTATTTTATTTTTCTAAGTGAAATTTATTGTTTTCATTTATTATAAACATGATTTTGAAAAAATTTAAAGGTAAAATGATTTGAGCATAAAATAAATTTTATTTATTTTATTCATGCATGTAAATAAAATTTAATGTCAATTCATGATTTTCATACAAACCTTAATAAGAGCACAAGGATTTTCTGTAGAAGATTGACCATCCAATGGTGGTCTCACCCAGCGTCTTCTTTCCTTGGGATTGAATCCTTGAACTCTGTGATCAGATTCAATACAGCTTTGTTTCCCAGGTAGGTACTTGGGATTTAAATCGTAAAAATTGTAGTAATACTTGGTGGCTCCTGTGCCATTACTGTAAGTACTACCAGACAAGGAAAAATACTGATTCAAATTTGAATTCTGCGAGTACCTGCAAGAATATTCACAGCATTCTTCGTAAATAGAAGACATTCGGTTTAGGACCTCAAACCAGAAAACCAATTGGTGTCGCCGAAAGAATTAAAACATAGGCCAGCGACACCAAGTGCATCTTTTGGAGCACAATAAAACCATATCTTCCAAAAGTGTTGTGGCAATAGTAGTAATAATGTGTGTTTAAATTGAAAAAAAAAGAGGGTAGTGATTCAAAGCAGCCCAGAGGAGCAATAACTGATTTGTGCAATTGAAGAGTCTTACTTCTGATAATACTCCATAACTTGAGAGGAGAGCAATTGGCTGCTGCTCGTGGCCCTGGTTTGAAACTTGACTTGGCCAACGGTTGCAGCTATGCTACCCGTGCCAGCTGCAGTCGCAGTGTTGACAAGGTGCCAAGTGCTGGTTATGGAGTTTGTCTGGCATGATTGCTCCTGACTACTGGGCTGCTGCGACTGCTCGTCATTGTGATTCTTATCTTCGAAACTTGAACCAGTAGTAGCATCCATAGTCGTCGCGACGCTCTTTACATCTCCGCCTCTTTGGATCGACAATCCCTTGGAAATGTCCTATCTGCGTCGCGGTTCCGTACGGAGCCTCGGCATTCATAACTTTGTCTCACTGAGTCGATGATGATCACGAGATTTTCATTGAACTTTCAATCGTGAAAAACGAGCTTCACCCCGCGGAACGTAAACTCACTAGGCCGTTTGTTGATATGCAACGGTGCGGGGGTTATGAAGCGACGCCAAGCTGAAGTTCATCCGTTCATTAACGAAGGGTCGAAAACACTGTCGATCGAACGCTGCACGAACACCGGTCGGAGTCAGAAAAACGCGAAACACTGGTGAAAATGGAACGAGTTTTGAATCGGAGTCGGTTGGCGTCACCTAGAAGTCGCACTCCGCAACGGCAGATAGCGTACACAAAAAATTGTTGTTTACATCGACGGCGGAATGGATTTGCGTATATACGCTGCTGTAGTATCGCGTCTACGCGCGAGTATGCGTTGCTGCATGTATATACACTACACATACACACAATCGTATAGTATATGTACACAATATCGTAGAGAGAGAGAACGTAGCGCCTCGCCGAGGTCGTACGCGTGCTGGTACTACTACGCCGAGCGATGAATGCACATTTCGAATAAAACGAGCGAAATATCATACTACAAGCGCATAGCACAGGGGCAGATCCGCAGATGTGTGTGTGTGTATGCGTGTGTATGCGTGCGAGGTGGTTTCTATATAGTATTTTATGGTGGGGGTAAATTGTAATTTCGCATAGTAGAGAGAAGCGTGTTATTTGTATAGCGGTGGAGGGACGCCGCCGCGATTCACCGCCGTGTACTCATCACAGACGCGCCGCACACACACATACACACATACCAAATACAAAATATATATATATAGGCAAGTGCGTAGCATCTCTTTCGCTCGATAAAACGCGCGGACTTGAATTTTTGTCCCGCACAATCGCGGCGTCGTCTGTTCTCAGCCTATGCGTGCAAGGCTGCTCCGAAATAATTGGAGACATCGAGCAAGTTTATTTCCAGGCTTTTGCGAGATTAACGATGACTATTTTCTTCTTTTCGCGACCAACGCGGCAACGAACACAACTCTACGACGAGGACGTGCCCACGAAGTAGAGCCCCCCTACTGCGTGCGGCTTGAAAAATAAAAACAACAAAAAAAAAAAAAAAACACGCGATTCGCGCCACAAAATGGGCGTAGCATGGGTTCGTCGTCGTCGTCGTCGTCGTCGTTGGAGAGCATTCGCATCGCGGCACTGCAGTCAACTTGTGTATAATATACATTATTATTATATATGCGAAAAGTATATAAAACAACGAGCGGAGCCGGAGCTGCTCTCGGGGGCTTTCTTCGTCGTATTATTGGCTCGAAAGGGTTGCGAATTCGATCGTTCTCCGCGCGCGCGCGATCCGGTGGTCGTGGATGAAACGCGATATTCGCCCGTCGAGCTCGTATTATATTTTATGGAATTTTTTTTTTCAGCCTCCGCGTACGAGCTTATTCCTTTTTTTTTCGCCCGGAATTTTTTAAATTTATTTGGATGAGTAACGAGAGACACCGAAATTCATCGCGTCATATTTTATATTGGAGAAAATAATCAGTCGTTATTACGATGCTGTAAATCCGCCGAAACAGGTACTTGCATAAGAGCTGCATTCATTTTAAAATATTTTTCAGCTGTTGGAAGTTTGAATTGTCTTCAAAATATTATCTATTTAGAGTCAAGATGAATTTTGTTTACTCTATTCAGCTGTTCGCCAAATAGTAGAGTCGAAATATCGCTTGAATCTTCGCTCACGGAACACGATCATCGAGTAAACAATTGTCAAAATATCAAAAACTATCTGAATTGATATTTCAGGAATTAATTGTTCCATGGTATTAGCAAAAGCAATGCGTGCGTAATCGTTGAAGTTACACGTACAACGCGAAAAATGCGCTTTATTGAATTTATATGTCAAAAACGTGCACGCTCGGGCATTCGCGTACAATAATTACGATAGCTACGTGACTAAAAAATAAATTACTCAACGTTTTCAAAAAATCGAGAAGAATCGTCGAGCGCGTGCGAGAGCGACCTCTGGACGTGTAACTCTTCGTTTATCAATTATCAAATTCCTGTGCGATTTTATTTCTGCTTTCGGGTGTCGATTCGCGTACCGTACCTACTGCTACTAAATTCACATTTCACCGCGCGCGCGGCCCCCGCCGTCGTTCCTGCAGCAGCTCGGGCGAGACTGCGCAAAAGAGCCAATGAATTCGGAGAGAGAACACGTTTTTTGGGTATAATTCTCGTCTCGTACTCTCTCGTCGCTGCCCGTCTGTATAAGTATAGGCTATTGCTACTATACAAGGTTGCGCGACTACGACGCCGGACAAGCCGAGAGAAGCGAGAGCATTATTGCCAAGGTGTTGGTGGGCTGCTACTGCTGCTGCTGCTGCTGCTTTACTCGTTTCAAGAGAGCCCGATATAACAGTGTGGTGTGCGTGCGTGTGCTTTAATACAGCGAGCAGAGTAACGCGCGGTGCATCGACGATATATAATTTTATAGTGCTTAAACACTTGTTGGTGCAGAATTTTCGAGAAACATGGACGACTGGGGTAAGTTTATCCAGCGAATTCTTTTAATCGAGATCTCGGTGTGCATTTTCGCAACCGTTTCGTGAAAAGAAAATTATCTAACACGTTTGTATCTCTCTCTCTTCCTCACGCAGAGACTGAGAAAGTCGAGGCGCAATATGCCCTGAACGTTAACTCAAACAAATGGGAAGGAGAGGACGAGGACGACGAAGTTCTGGTGAGTTATTTTTTCATCGATTTATCCCTCTCATTGTTTATGTAAGACGCGAATTTCCCTAAGCACGCAAGTGCAGCATCGATTTAAATGCTAGCAGGTGCCATTACTTTTGTCACATAACCTATACTTTCGACCACAAATGCTGCATTGTACATGTCGTTTAGCTAACACATGGTCGACATTTGCTTGCAGTAAAATTCTTCTAAAAAATTATTTAAATTTATTAATTTTTCTTTACAATCAAAAGATTTTATAAATGTTTGCTTTTAATTCTATCGTTCTTCAAAATCATGAAAATACATAATATTTGTTTTATTTATCTCCTGTCATTCTAATACTAAAACCAAAAATTATTTTGATATTACAGGACAGTTGGGAAAACATCGATGAAGAAAAAAAAGATGTCGAAAAACCAGCTGAGGCTCCTAAGGTCAAGGCAAAACCTAAGAGAACGTTAGCTGAAAAAATTGAAGAGAAAGAGGTATTGTTACTTGTTTGTGCATGTCTTGAAATTTTTATTCAAATATTTTTAAAAATTTAATATTAAATCACAGAGGAAAGCTAGAGAAGAAGCAGAGAGAAAGGCAAAGGAAAGGGATGAAGCCCTAACACCTGAAGAGAGGAGAGCAGAAATGCTCAGAAGACAAAAACTCCAAGAAGAAGCCGATCTCCGACTTGCTATGGAAACTTTTGGTTTGTCCAACCTTGTTGACTTTAGTTCGCGTAAATCTCCGAAAGAAAAAACTTCAAAAAAATAACTATTCAAACGTATATTTCTTTGGATTAATCATACAATTGAGTTGAAGAGAAAAAAATCTTGAAGTAACAAGCAACCACTAGAAAATAAAAAGTTTCTCTCCAATCATAAAAACTCGAACAAATTCAGCTTTATTAATGAGCTTTAAAGCTCTCAAAACTAGCTGTGATTCCGGTAGAATTGAGATTTGTATAAATATTAGTCACTACAAAGTATCATAATTTTTCTACTCAAATTTTTAGTATTTTTTTATCAAAGTTTATAGCATTTAATAACACAATATTGCATATATCACAGTTATTTCTAAGTAAAAACAATTACAAATAACTGTTGAAGCTCACTTTATCTTTTATAAAAATTAAAAATTTTAGTATTACCAAATCATAAGTAACTTAAGAACTATATATTTTTTTCTTACTAAATTGAGAAAGATTCTTGTTACATTTATTCTTACACTGTATGATTTTTATTTTGGCACAACGGTGATATATATTCTTAAAAAATATTCATGTCTGAGCCATATTGCTATATGATCAATTCATAAATCAAAATTATTATATAACCAAACAGTATTTGAATTTTATTAATTTTAAGTTTTAATAACAAAAGCATTTATCGAAGTATTTTCATAAACTCATTTGTTAAAATTAGACAATCTTTTTTATATTTACTATGGCTACAGACATCAGTAATTTTAAAAATATTCTTTTAAGATTACTTTAATATAATTCATGTGAGCTATAAAAATTTTTCTACTGCGACGTCTTCACTGATGATATATCAAAAATGTGATTGTATGTCAATAAAAATTAGTTTAAAAAACCGTTGTGTCAAATTTGGTTTTTTTAAATCACCTTTTAATTATTTTGTGTTTTATAACATAAAAGCATTTATAATTTACTTTAAAAAATTCATAATAGCCGTTTTGAAAAATTTTATACTTATGGATGCAAGTAAATAAGTTATTTCTATTTCATATATTCAGATTTTCTGTAATTTTTAAAGAGTAAAAAGTGGAATCAATTTTAACAAAATCTTTTTTTAAGGTGTTACCGATAATGTAAGTGGTATTGATGCTATGATGCCTACGAATGCAGAGGAGTTCAAGGAATTCGGAGATGCGCTCATGAATAAAATCAACCAATTTAACAAACACGCAGACTATACACTTTTTGCTGAAGAATTAATAAAAAATATATCTATATCTCGTAAGTAAATGAAAAACTTTGCCATTATAATATAAATAAATGGAATTCATAACATTAACATTCCTTTAAATTGTTTTCAGTGCCTGCTACTTCTTTAAGAAAAGTGAAAACAAGCGTAGAAAGTCTTCACACAGAGAAAGTAAAAATGGAGAAAGAAAAACAAAAAGGAAAGAGTAAAAGCAAATCCAAAGCTAAGTTGAGATTGGAAGGTGACAGTGACAGATTCAATAATTTTGACACGTATGATGATAATGATTACGATGATTTCATGTAGCGACTTTGTACAATTTGGTACAATCTAGTCCTACAATATAACTTTTGTCACTTGTGCTAATATAGTCATTACAGAAGAAAAAAAATAAGAAGAAAAAGCAGTCTGAATGGATCTTCTCAAAGCTTTTACAATTACATCAGTTTGTTAATACTTGTTACTAATTTGGTCACGTGAATAATTTTTTTAAACGTTATAATTTTCATATACTATTTATTTAAAATAATGACTTATTTTGACGTAAATACCATCAAAGTGCAATTAGAAAATAATCGGTTGTTAATAATCCGTTCATACTCTTTTTCATGCAGTATAATAAACGTGCGCCAAAGCGAGTTGACTATACTAATACTGTAAAAATTATATAAATACAAGTGCTATCAGCTTAGCTAAAAGCAAATTTGTAAATATTCTACACTCCATTTACATCGTTGGTTTCTGTATGATCAATACTATGCATCATGTACTCATTTGCGTTTGTTCTTGTACTGCATGTTTTTACAGTCTTATTGAATGTTGAAAATTGTCAAGTTGATACAGTTGCTGGTCAATATACAACTTGGATAATCTATTACTATTACAAAAAATACTATCCAGCCTGTATATGAAAATACAATAAAATTTCAAACAGATTAAAAATGTAAACATTATTTGAACTTTAATTCTAAATAGTTCTTGTACCAAAATTGATGTATATTTTTGATCACATTCAAATGGAGCTATCTTTTTTTTATCTGGTGTGAGTTGTGTTGATAAATTATAATTAAGTTAATGATGAATGTTCATTTTAAAATAAATAAAAATTTTTAAAAATTCATGCAATATTTTCTTAACGTTGAAAAAGCTTACACTAGAAACCGTTTAGTAGTTACTTTTTACATAAAATATATTATAAACAATAATCCATAAAGGCAATAAGTAAGTCATGCAGTCTTTTTTCCAAGTCTGCGCATTTTATATATTGTGCTAATGTTATTACACATTGAAAAAAATTGCGTGCATGAAAATTAATATTATAATAAAATTGAAGACAAGTTGTTCTTTGAAGAGTATATTCTTGAATAAAGGTTGATTAAAATAAATAATTTATTCTTTCTAGTGTCAAAAATTATTAAACAAACTAATTTTACGTAAAAACTAATTTTATATCTATTTTAAAAATAGTTATTTTCATAACTTTTCTCTTAAGTGTATAATGTACAATGATGAGGATCACTTATATATATATGTGTGAAGAATAGTCATGATGATTGCCAAATATTTACAGTTATATTCTCAAAAGATGTTCTATTAAAAAGAACCCGTAAAATCTAGTACATGCCGCTTGTACAAAGCATTGATATTTCAAAAAGTTGTCCATCATAGAACGATATTTTTTAGTTCTAAGAGTCAATTTTTATACTAGTTTTATGTTGAATTTATGTTTAATTTTGTTGCTTCGTGCCTTATTACATTTATCAGTTCCTGGTTAATAAGAAATATGAATTTTAACCCAGCGATCTAAAAAACAGACGTATTTAAATATAATTGATGATATAGGAAATCACATTTAAAAATTACTCACCTCTATGACACTATTATTATTTAATTTCATCTTGTTGCCTGAAAGGATTGGTCGGCTGTCGACAAAGATCGGTCGTTTGCCTTCAGAAGACAAAAAGAAATCTCCGTTGTTTTTCAGACGAATAGTTCCTTGACGACGAGACACTTTCCATGCTGGACCTTCCAGAGATAGATCGATATCTACATTTTGATTTTTTGTACTGCGCCCAACTGTAATCTAAAAAAATATTTATAAAAATTATTGATGAAATTGTTAAGAAACAGAATCATTTTTCACTCTCCTAAAAGTATTTACTTTATATTAAAAATATTAGTATTTTAATTTTAACTATTTTAATTTTTTAATTTTCACTACAATACCTAAATATTCAATAATTATTTACCTCCCGTGATCGCATTAAATATCTTACTAGTCTTCCTCTGAGAATGGCAAGAGTTCCATTGTCAAAGTGAGGTTGATTAGAGCCAGTCACATTTTCAACAAGAACCTGCCACCTTACAAGTTCATTTTCCAATGTGCGTATTTCTTTTTTATTTTTTCTGTCTATAAGAAGTAGTTCATTATCCATAGATTCATTTTTTTGTTCAGCTAAATCATTATCATTTATCATATCTTCAGCATCAGAAAATGTGATTGATTCTCCTCTAGGCACAGAA
Organism: Trichogramma pretiosum; assembly: GCF_000599845.2. Classification (NCBI taxonomy): domain Eukaryota; kingdom Metazoa; phylum Arthropoda; class Insecta; order Hymenoptera; family Trichogrammatidae; genus Trichogramma; species Trichogramma pretiosum. The sequence continues at coordinate 173,507 of NW_019641630.1, forward strand.
CTAGCTGTTTGGTCAGGTAAGAGATGATATTGTTTCATAAGTTGCCAGTGTGATAATAAGGCTTTTGCAGTTCTGGCTGGATAAAAAGTTTGAGCATTTGTTTCCAACAGTCTTTGGAATTCCTCTAATGGAGGTGTTTGTCCACTCTAAACAAACAAGAAAAAAAAACAATTTTCATCAAGTAAAGTAATTTTTAAATAAAAATAGAAATATAGTTTTGGACAACATTAAAATTGTCCAAATTTAAGAGTACACAAATACAATAAAATAAAGCTTACAGGGCTTGCAGCTTTAATGGTACCCAATAGGTCCTCTTCTTGTTTGCTATACAATGTTCTTGCTTGAATATTAGCTATTAACTCTGGATGTAAATTTCTCATTGCTTGAACTGCTACTCGTGATACAGCACTGTCATAGAGTAACGCATACCATCTTTGTTGAATTTCTTGTAAAGTAAATCGGCATGAAAACTTAGTTCCTCTATAAACCTATTAAAAAATAATAGTAATATTACATATTTTACAAAGGAAATATGAAAAAATTGTGATGAAAAATTACCATTTTTAAATCATTTGTTTGTTGAACACCAATCACAAGTGCTAAATCATCAGTTGGTTTCCAGCGGCCCAAATCTTTTGTCGCATTAACAGAGTAAGAATGATGTTTACTTTTCTTGCTTTTACGGTTACTACTACTTGAACCACTTGGTCTAGATGGTCTTTTATGAGTTTTCTCAACCACTGGTATCACCGCAGGTTGTAACAAGGGAGTTTGTAGTGCCTGTACCTGCTGTGCTTGTTGTGCTAGAGGAGGTAAGATATCCTGAGTGGAAGTCACAGGGATGGCAATTGGTCTTGAGCGAGGATTGATTTTCGACACGGTAGCCGACGGCTGCAAATTGAAGGTAGTTTCAACGAGCTCGTCGTCGAACTTTTTTCGCTTTATTTGACGTGACGAGCTAAACAAAAATGATTATTGTGAAAATGTTTGCAATGAAAATTAACGTTTTTCTCTAGCCAAGCTTACCTCCTTCTTTTGGTTGCATCGGACGAGGAGGAATCCATGGAGATGTTCATAATTGCTGAATTTTTAGCCATTAAAATCCGTAAAAAAACATAAGATTGGAATTAATTCCAATGAATCATTTATTTTCTGTTTATTTCTTTGTCGAGTCGAAGGTTATGTTTCGCTCAAGTTTTGATATTTGCAAAATAAGTCACTTTCTGTAGTCGTCTGCACCGATGAGTCATGCGTATGAAATTCGACAGCAGTGAGCAGTTTCGCAGTTGCCGTTGCAGAGTGCGCCGTACATCCGAAAAATCGTCAACACGTCTGTAATGTAAATAAATCCAAACTGTCTGGTCGTGTCAGAGCCAGTGAAATGTTGCGTTCGTATAAAGATCAAGTTTTTCGAGGACATTTCCAACGCTAGTCATAAAATCGTTGGTTATTTCAACATTTTCCTAAATATTTAACAATAATCAAGTGTATTCAATAGTTGTTAATCGCGTTGATATAGATTTATAAAGTGTCATTCGTATTATCGATCATCGTTTACTCTTAAACTTTAATGACGAGTGGAGCATTAAAATTATCAATAAACAATGTTTTCTCTTATGAGTGTGGCAGTTAGCAATAATAAGCACGAAAATGACGAACTTTACAGTGCTATTGCAAACAAAAACGAACAAAAAGTTGCATTTCTGCTGAGCCAAAACATATTCGATGTGAATAGATTGATTGGAAGAAGTGAACAAATTGAAATTATAAGAAGAGAAACTAGTCAGAGAATAAATCGCATGGATAAACTTGAAGATCTTGATGAACATCTCAGAGAAACTTTATTCGATAAAATCTATTCCAATCTCAATTATCCTGTGGGAGAGACATACTTACATGTAGCAATAAAGTGTCAAGCAGTTAAAATAATTGAAATTCTTGTAAAACATGGAGCTAAAACAACAGCTAGGAATTGCACAGGTGAAACAGTTTTTCAACGAGCTTTTAAAACTTTTGATAGGTCCATCATTAAGTATCTTGTTCCATTCATGGATGTCAATGATGGAGATCTATATGGTAGAATGCCTCTTCATTACGCTGTTCATTTTGGAGATTTAGAAATAGTTAAAATGTTACTGCAACAAGGTGCAAATCCAAATAAACCAAATTCCATAAATTCCACTCCATTTCATATTGCAGTTAAAAAAGACAAATTACAAATAGCTGAATTAATGCTAAATTTTAATGCAGATCCAAACTTGGTAACTCATAAAGGTAGTAGACCACTGCACTTAGCCATTCGCAATGATTCACATCTCATGGTCCAACTATTGCTTCAGCATGGCGCCGATGTCCATGCTGAATGTTCAGAAGAGCGCCTTTTACGACCTATTCATATGGCAGTACACAAGGGTAACTTTCAATTAGTGGTTACTTTAGTTCAAAATGGTGCGGATGTTAACCACTGTACACAACTAGATGAAACTCCTTTAAATATTGCTGTTGCTTTTGAACACGAAGCTATCGCTAAATTTCTTGTTAAAAAAGGAGCAAATGTTCATAATGAAAAAGACGATCAGATGTTGCTTCATATGGCTGTGAAAGTACGCAATGCAAGAATAGTAAAACTTTTATTGGAAAATGAAGTAAATGTAAATATTTTCTCCGATGCAGATGGATGGACTCCATTACATTGTGCTGTAAGTGAAAGAGATCATGAAATTGTAGATATGTTGATAAATTGTCGCGCACTGGTAGATCAAAAAGAGCTTTATGGTTCCCAAGACACAACTTTAATCATGGCTTGTAACACCGGTGATATAAGAATAGTTCGAAGTATACTGAGAGGTAGGCCAAATATCGACGCATACAATTTATGGCACCAAACTGCTCTTTATTTAGCCGCTGCAAGAGGAATGAAAGACATAGTCACAGAGCTCCTGAGGTGCAATCCCAACCCGGTGATAAATCAAGAAGCTCTATCGTACGCCATACAAGGCTGCTCGGCGAACCATCAGGAAATCGTCAATATATTATTGGACCACGGCTATTCCTTGGATTCTCTCAATTTGAACGACCACTTCGAAAACTCGCGACTGATCCGAACCGTTCGAGACGCGACCAAAAACGGCTACAGCAACGTCCTGCGCTGGCTGCTGCTCAGAGCCGTGCACCCGGACATGCACCTGTACGACCAGTCGGGCAACAAGCTGGTGCACTACGCAGTGCCGCATCCGGACTGCATGAGGTTGCTGATCGAGTACGGTGCCGACGTGCGAGCGCTCAACAACGACGGCCAGAGCCCCATGATACTGGCCGTGTACCAGTGCGCCGCCGAGACGGTGGAGCTGCTGTGCGACGCAGGCGGAGTCGACGTGTCCCACGACACCGACCTGTTCTTCTGCGTCATCAGGAAGAATCACCCGAGGATGTTCGAGACGGTGGCGAGGCGCTACCGGCGCAACCTCCTCTACAGGGACGAGTACAGCACCACGGCTCTGCACCTGGCAGCCTGGATCGGCAACGAGCACTTCGTGCGCACCATCCTCGACATGATCGACGCTCAAAGTGAGCACGAACGCGAGGTCGAGATGGCCGCGGAACCACTGCACCCGGAGCTCGAGTACATAACGCCTCTGCACTGCGCTGCCTTCACCGATCGTCCGACAATCGTGCGTATGCTCATGGATCGCGGCCACAGCGCCGACGTCTCGGACGGCACTCACAACGCGTTGCATCTGGCCTGCCTCTACGGCAGGATCGAGGTCGTGCACGCGATACTGGACTACGAGTTCGACGTGACGGCCCGCGACGCCGAGGATCGTACCCTCTTCGATCTCGGACTCGTCGGCGAAAAAACCAGCCTGCCCTATCCGTATCGTTATCAGCTCTTCGCCAAGGAGCACATGCTGTGCATCCCCGCGAGAATAGAGAGATGCAGCGCGAACTTCCAATGCACGGTTTACGAGCTGCTGGTGAGGCACCTGGTGATACTGCAGTATCGCCATCCTGAACTCGAGGAGCATCAGTTTTACGGCGCCGACCGCAACATGTTCGTGGATTGCTACGAGCAGAGCGTCGAGCAGCTCTGCGAGATGCAGAGCGTGCGCGTGCACGATCGCAGCCTGCAGGATCTCGTCGTGGCGCGTCGCGGCACGCTCATGAGATACTGCCTGAATCCTGCGCTGAGGCAGGCCTACCGCGAGCTGATCGCCCGCGACGGATTGGCCACGTTCAACGGTTACGACTGCATAACGATCAAGAAGATGGACATCGCCTTGCGAAGAGCGGAGCTCTACATGAGGGGTAGACTGTTGTTGCACGAGATCTTTCCGGCGGATGTTCCGGCCGAAATCGTGGGTCACCTCACGTCGTATTTCAAAGATCACGAATTACAAGCTCTTATCGAGAGAGACGAAGCCGAACGGCTACGATAATTTGTTCGTTTTATTCGCTCGACCCTGAACAATTGCAGTATTATATCGAGATTAGATTTAATTACGAGTGAGATTTGAAAATATTAAAATCGTCCTTAGTATCGAATTGTGATAAATTGAAGAAATTCAAATGTTTCAGCCATTTATGATGAGCATGACTAATTAAAGTGAGCGAATTACTTGCAATTTCTTTTAATCAAATCAAATTGTAAATAGAAAACAAGAGTCATATAAAAATATGTTTTGTAAAATTTAAATAATTCTTATATAATTAGAGAGAAATATATTATATTTACATGTAAATTTATGTACTTTTATGTACGTATTGTATTACAAGAATCGTCATTGACTTTCTTGGAATAATTGTTCAAGATAAAAACAATGCTGTGAATATTTGAAAAACTGGATCTTGTCAAATGTTGTTTTACATGCAATAACTGTATTTAATGAGCTGTGAAAATGTATACTTATTTTTAATGAAATTTAAACTTTTTCTCAAAGTTGAAAATGATCATTTGTACATAAATCTGCGAATGCATATTTGCAGACCCATGATAGAAGAAAAATATTGTGAATGAAATAAATGACTATTTTACTATAATAATCAGTCCTTTATTATTTCTGTATTTAAATTAAGCCAAACATTCACAAAATTGTAATGGAACTTTTTATTTTAATCTGTACTTATTTTTGCTTATCAAGTAATTGATGAAAATTAACCATAGTATTGTTATTAGCTCTTTTTCTTATCTGAATCATCATTTGTTATTGAAATGTCTTGTTCAAATGTACCAGAATCAATACGATTCTTATCTACCGGATACAACCTATGAAAAAATTTTTTTTTGAAAATTAATTTTGCCAAAAAAATATTCATGTCAAGGAAAAAATAATACTAACCAACGCTGGTACAGATATATAAGGAACACTGCATCATCTCTAAAACAAGCTACTCGATGCGCAGTAGGCATTGTTATAATAAATGCAAAAATATCATCAATGAATGTATTGAATGCTTTGTACATAAATGATCTCCATGGAAGATGTGCAACAGATTTCAATTTATAATTAACAAATAATTGTGGAAGCATAAAAAGAAATCCAAAAGCATAGACTCCATTAACAAGGGATTTCACACACCAAGAGTACCAGCTGTAAAATTGATATCGATTATTTCAATACATGCTTTAGTCTTATCTTTAGATAACTAGAACGCTAGATTGTTATTTCATACCTTCTGTGGGGTACATAAAGAAGAGAATATACAGCACCAAAAATTAAAATTGGATATAATAAATAGCTAAGATATTTCATACTCTCAGCATCAAATTGTCTAGTTTTGGCTTCTGCTGTAGAACACTTGGATAAATTAAACTTTATTTTAGGGAATTGTGAATTCCAAATTATATCAGCCCGTAAAATTTTCTTAGTTTTCCATAGCTTAAAATAATATGACACATTAAAAATTGAAAAGTATTTTCTATTAAAAATCATAATCAATTGATATACTTCTATCAAAGCTCCAATTCCAGAAGGTACTAGTACGAGTAAAGAAGATCCTTCATCTAGTAGATAAAAAAATATCACAGATTGACTAAAACTTCGCCACAGTACAGTTTGAGTACTCAGCCCTTCGAGATTATTTCTATTTTTCCAAAAGTTGATATCATTTTTTATAGCAAGAAAATCGAATAATATCTAGAAAAAATAAAATGCTGTTAAATAGAATTTTTCTTTAATAAAAAAATTAAAATTGCACTAACATGAATTGCGGATATAAAAACAGTTCCAGCTAGAAGATATAAGTTAGTGTCTGCAAATATGCCTTTAACTTCATCTATATCTTTATCAGTGAAACCCAATTCTTTAAAACCTTGCATAGCTGCTTCAATATGTAAAATCAATCTTAGTTTACCAAGAGAAATAGGTGAGTGTGATACTGTGAGATTGGCACTGCGTGTCTTTGCAGTTATCTTAATTAAATCTCTGTATCGAGTATACAAAAAATTGTAGTTTATAATAGGTAAAAATTTATTTTCTGGAGTCACTCTGTAAAAAGAAAATTTTCGATTACATTTTAAAAAATTTTTTTCACTCTTAAGAAAATTATATAAAAATTCATACCTCAAATTGTTTAATAGTTCCATAGGTGCATTATTTAATGGTAACTCAATATCATCAGTCATTACTGTAAAAGTAACTTTACTCCTTAAATGCAATACTGGTTTGTGAACATATTTTTGTTTTTTAAGAGCATTATCAGTCTCCTCGCCCAGCAAATTAAATGTTTCAGCTTTGGGTATAGCATAATCAGTTAATTTTATGAGTGTGTATATGGATCGAAAATCCTAAAAAAAAATAATAAAAGAGTTTTCTTTTATTACAATAAAGAAACCAATATGATGAAACAAATCAAACCTCTTTAAAATCCATGAATTGCCCTCCTTTGATGAATGATTGCGGAGATACTATTACATGCAAGTATAAAGTACCATTGTTGCGAGTCTTAGCAGGAATGTCGATTACTAATGGACTGTATATAAGAAAAAATTACTGTTAATTAATACTGTATTAAAAAAGAAAAAATTAAATGTATTTTAAGTAAGAGATCTTGAGCTCAAACTTACATATCATGTTCATGCATATAATCAAAATTCATATCCGTATGAATTTTCGTAACTTCTGATCTCAAAGGTCTTCTCATTGTTGATACAAATAAATTCAATTGCAATTTGGGGCGGTCGCTCAAATACGATTTTATACATGTTTCTTTCGATGAACAGGGAAGCGAATTAAAAAGTAGAGATATTGTGTAAATTGCATATGCAACATATGCTATAAAAATCCCCGATAATAGGAAACTAATAGATGGAAAGCGCATTTTGAATTCGCTTTCTATTCGTAAAATCAGCAATACTTAAAAAGCGATAACAGACATTAAACTATTTCCTTTCTTGAACGTAAAAAAATATATCACAGAACATTGTAAAGTTAAGAAAAAAGAATTAATCTATCTTTGCATCAGTAAAAGGTCTCATGCACGGTGAACCGCAATTACTTCCTTCGACACTGTTGAAACAAGTATATTGAATACTTAAAAATATTTATGTCTTTTATGTGCATAGATAGATATGCTGGAAGGCCAAATTTGACATGTGTACACAATCACTTCGTGACACTTGTAATACTCGGCTCCGGCCTCCGGCTACTACGAATGTCAGAGTTGTTATTATTATTTTTGTTTAGGTTTTGTGCATCAAGTCGTATAACGCGTTGAGTGACGAGAAATTACTTTTGTCGAAAAATTTGCGCGGTCCATCGTTTATAATCAAAGGTATACCTTTGAAATTAAAATTTTTACGAGTCTTTTTTACGAGCGATTTTCAAAAAAATTTTTTCATCAGTTTCGTAAATGTATGTTTTTGTTGCTCTTCAGATACTTATGTGGTTTTCATCCTTAACTATGCAACTGTACTTCTCCAATGAAAGTAAAGTATAGGAATTTTATATATTAGTTAAAAAATTAATTTGAGTCCGTAATATCAATGTAAATTTATTTAATAGAATAAAATAAATCTTTTATCTATGAACATTTCAACAATTGACTTATTCCATGTACACAACAAAAATCAAATTATTGAAGTAACAGGTAACAGGACTGATGTATTTACAATTAAAAACTATTTCAATGTATAGTATCAAATGGGTTTTGATCATTTCACTTGATGAGTTCATTATATTGATTTTTATCATTCGTCCAAGGCCATTTCATACCCGATTGCTCAAGACCTTTTTGGAGTTCTGCTAAACTGTACATATCCAATTGAGTCATCTGTACATCATCAAGAGCAAGTTGTAAACATTTGAGACCATACTCATATTTTTTGGAGTCATCTAATGAATAAAATTTACAAATTACTGTAATTTTTTAAACGTTAATATCATAACTATTATATAATACTTACTTGACTTTAAACAAAACCTTATGAGTTTATTATAGTGAGTAGGTTTATCATGTGCTGAAGATTCATTTAAAAGTTCAGCAAGTTTGACAACATCTTTAATACTCTTTGTTTTAAGTAAATATCTTAACACATTCAGCCAAAAAGGAATTGTTGCATTTTTTACATACTTTATCCAAAGCTTTTTGGCTTTGGGATCATTTTGTAAGAAGTAGTATCCCCACAAGCAATGTATAGGACCACTTCTATTTTTCTTTAGAAATTTATAAGCCAACGTTTCAACTGTAAATTAAAAATTTAACCTTCTTAGAAAAAGTATTAAAAATATAACTAAATAATTTTGAATAAAAAGTTACATTGTTGGCAAAGATCTGAATTTTCAAATAAACTGCGAATAGTCGTGTTATAATCCATACTAGAAAATGTTGATTTTGGAAGATCTTGATCGAGCATACTTTCCAAATCCTTCAAGTATAAATTATAAGAACCACATTTCACATGTGCTTGGTTCAAATAATAGCTATAATTGAGTTTCTTTTTCATGTCCTAAATAAATAAAAACGAGTAATTTAACAACATAGTACAAACTTATCCTAAACTCATAATATCATAAAAAAAACATCAGTCACTTACAGCACTAATATAATTTCCTAAGCTTTGAATGCTAGTGGGATCCTTACAGCTTAGCATTTTTTTCAGAATATTATAAACTGCTTCCAATGTTAAATCTTCGTTATAATTCTCTTTCAAATCTTTATACAAATCTATAATTGTCAAAAAGTTCTCTTTTCGCGCAAATTCTTCACATAATGTAGAATAACAGTAAATTCGATGTTCTCCTGGAATACTTGAAATTAAAATATAAAAATTAATTATACTTATTTCAAAGGATTACTGTAATTTTCATTTACCTTTCTAGATATTTTATTGCTTCATGAGGCTGAGAATGTAACAAGCTATAAAAGCGATTTAAAGGTTCACTGTTTCCAATGTGTTTTTGTTTCATTGCTAAATTGAGATATTCATTAAATCTAGTCGAATACATTACATCACCTTCTTGCATTCTTGTCCATAAATCGTAACTTTTCTTCCAATCATTTTTGGAGCCTACGTTGCATAATTACATTTTTAATTAAATGATTAAAATTAAATTAAATTTGAATGCTGTTTAAAACTTTAACTCACAATAACTTTTCACCAATATTAAACATAAATTTTCGACGTCATACTTTAAAGTATTCAGAACATTGAATAATTTTTCCAAACTTTCAATATCTCCTTGTCTATAAAATTTTTCAGCAAACTGAAGAACAACTTCTTCGTAAATGTTCGGACATTTTTCCTGTACATTAAACCAATATGTGTAATTATATAATTTTTTTTAAACAATTTTTTCAAAAAAATTACCTGTATTATGTTCTTGCATTCATCTAAATCGTTATTTTTTAAATAAGCAATAGCCATATAAAATGAAGTCCTCGTTTTTCCGAAAGTAGCGTTACACATTTGTTCTAATTTACTTATTAAATTTTCGTTTTTTTCAGTAATAAGTTTTTGCATTAGACCAACAAGATTAGGAATTAACTTATAAGTTTTATTTATTTGTTCAAATTTCTCAAACGCAGCTGGCCCATCATCTCTTCATGGAAAATAATTTTAAGATGAAAAAATGTAATCATGCATTAGTTTTATGAGTATAATTACCGAGACAGATGTAATTCTATGAATGGATTAAGAATTGAATTTGTCAACTTTGTAATGTGAAGATGTTTTTTCATCAAGTTTAAAAATTCTTCCATTAATTCCTCATCATTGTACTTCAAGGTAGCTTCCAATAATTTAACGCATCCACTTTCTATTGAGTATGCAGGGGTTCTAGAAAACATGATGCATTTTTTTGCATCTAAAGGAAATGGTCAATCATAGTAAGAATTTATAATCACGACTAACTTAGCTTACCTTCAATACTTCCAGCTTCTACTAATTGTGTTGCTAATTTTATTACCAGGCTTGGATTAAATTTGAAGTTTGGAAAATGTAACAATGACTCTTCAAAATAATATTTAGCCTTTTCCAAATTATGTAGACTAGTGTACATATTTATTACGTACTGATATTCATATCCATTAAAACGATATTCCGATACCTTCAAATCCTAATGAAATAAAAATAAACAAGTTTTGCATTATAAAAAATATATTAATTAAATAAAAATACTTACTTCTAAGTATTCCAATGCTTTTGATTCATTCAATGTACGGCTATAATACAGCAATAATTTTCTTTTCATTTCTGTCGCTGATTTCGAATTTGTTATAGAATTAACCTTCATTAAATGTTCTATTTTTCTTATGTCCTGAAATTTTTATTTCATTTTAATTAGTGCATGTAAAAAAGTATATTTTGATTCCTTATAAATGAAAAACAAAATTTTACCGTAATTTTTTTGTAAGAAATAGACCAGGCTCTTTCGAGATTCCTTATATCTATAGGTTTTGGGATTAATTCTCCTGATCCTAGTACTTCTAAAAGTTGTAATACTTCTGGAGTGGCTGAATCACTTAATTTCGCTTTTATAGATTCTGCAGTTTTAGAAGATAAACTTAAGCCTTTGTCAACTAGATTTCTAAATAACTGGATATTATTGGTAATATTTATATATAATTTTAATTTTCGAATTAGTTTTAAGAAAAAAATGAAATAAAATTTATAATTACCACAATAATAACATAACGATTGGAAGTTCCAAAGTATTCTACAGCTTCTTGAATACAAGAATCAAGATAGTGTTGAATCATATATTGTCTCTCGCTATCAGAAATCAATTGACTATCTGATTTTTTCATGCACAAATAATGAAGTATCCACACAAAGGATGGGGCATCTTCTGTGTTTTTGAAAGATTTGAGTAAGTTATGTTTTACCATACTGATTCTGTATGAACTAGAATGATTGCTCACTAAAATTAAATACCTTTATTAAGTTTTCTTGCCATATAAATGTATTTTATAGAGTACAAAAATTAATATTATATACTAACTGAATTGCACTGCTTCTTGAATTTTATCATTGTACAGTAAATGGGATAGTATTGCATTTGAGGCTGTATTTTCATTGACTTGACAGTCAACGAAGAAAGATAATAAATTTTCAGAAGTACCATTTATATGAGGTAAAACATAATTTCTTAATGTAGTAATACCAGGATTTATTTGAAATTCAAAAATCATCTTTTGTAAAACATTCTTTATACCTGAAAATTAAAAATAAATCTAAATTTAATATAAATTGATTTGTAAGTATCAAAATAATTTGAAAAATGTTACCAGTTTCATCTTTAGCTGCACCATAAGCATCAAATATTGAATAAAAATAAGATTCTCTAACAAAACCACCTAATGACTTCCAAGCTTTCATAAGTGCTATTGTTGAATCAAACATTTCACGAGCAAATGTTTTTTGTATAGCCATCATAAAAGCTTTTGGATTATATCCTTCATTTGTCAATCTTTCTACATACTCAATACACTTTTCAATTGGCTGAAAAAATTTTTATTTCAAAATAAAAAAAAAGATTTAAAATGTCAATTGTATAAAATATCAATTATCATACCACTTTAAATTGTATAAGCATTTGGATAAAATAATTTCCAGATAAAGAGTAAAAATCCTTTGTTTGAGTTTGAGGAAGAGTTTGAAATATTTTATACGCTTCATCAATATATTCTTTTCTAATGAGTTTATAAATAATTCTATTGACCTCTTTAACATAATCTGATCCTTTGTTGAGTTGTGCTAGAATCTGCAAATGTAAAAATTATAATATTGTCCTTTCTTGAATAAAAACTTCAACAATCATATTACATACTTCATCAATAAATTCTATGTGTCCATTTGAAGTTAAATGATAAATTACTTCTAAAAGAACTTTGTTGGGAACCCATAAATTTTTTTCTTCGCATTGAGAGAGAATACTTCTCACATTATTTATATCTCCTGTGCGTGCATAACAGTTTAATAAAGTAGCATATGTTGTGATTGTCGGAGTAATATTAGATGAAATCATATTATCCATAATTTTCATTGCAGATTCCATATCGCTGTGAATAATAAAATCTAAAGTATTTTTAAACTTGATAAATTTTGCATTAAAAACAACTGCTTACTTGTTCATAGCGTGTCCATATATCAACGGGCTCAATATACTTTCTGTTATAGGAACATTGTTTCTTTTCACAAAGTCAATTATTTGATTTGCTTCTTTAACTTGTCCGTGGTTGCAAAATTGTGTAATCAATCTCTGAAATGTCACTCTATTTGGTAGGGTGTCAGCTTGTATCATATTTTCCAAAAAATCCAAAGGTGAAAATTCATGATCATTTTCAAGATATAATGTTAATAAAGCATTATAATGAGATACATCTATTGGAGTGCCTGATGAAAGGAAAATTTTATGATTTCTTGTTTTTATATATAAAAGAGTTTCAATAAAAAGTTACCTAATTTATGTAATGTAGACCATATTTCTTCAGCCAGCTGTATTTTGGCTTCTGGAGATTTGTCATCGATCAATTCAGAGCAACATTGTAACAAAAACAAGCCTTGTAGACTAGATAGATTTTCTGAAAGTTATAAATGATGTAATAAATTGTATCAACAGTAAAAATATATCGAGTCAATTTAGTTGTTGAAGTACCACTCTCTTTGGAGTCCTGTAAAATGTCCTGAACGCTCAATTTTTTGATCCTTCCATATTTTTTTAATTCATAATTTAGGTCTTTAAATTTTTTGTCTATCTCGCCATGAACCTCCACAGTTGCATTTTGAGAATTAGTTAGTCTCTGTCCCGCGTACATGTATCTAGATGCACTGTAAATAACGATGTATCGATTGTTTTTTCAAAATAAATTCACATAAAATGTAGAAAAACGTAATTTTCCATACTGGTTCGTGAAGTATCCAACTTTGGATCGTAGCAATACGTTGACCGTCGATGTGCTGTAAACAATTCTCGTTGCGATTCCCGAATTTGAAAATTGATTGGCACGACAGATGCATCCTAACGCACGCAGCAACGTAGACATTTTACATGGGCACTCTCAGCAGTAACGAATGACAATCATCATTTTTCTCCAAAAACGTTCTATTTACAAGCTAACCGCGTTAATAAACAATCGGGCGACATAACCTGGCCGAAACTGGCCTAGAGAATAGATATGTGTCAAAACTACGTCGAGTGTCGGCTGCTAGAAATACGTCGTGAGGTCACGCCGCGCACCCCCGCAACTTTTCACCGATGTCAAATTTAACATGTGTCACACTCGCATTATTCGCATTCGATCACGTTGGTTCGGTAATCATCTCACGACGAGTGATGTCATACATTACGAAGCATCGCAAGATTTTCCGCGCGTGGTATAAAGTATATATTTCTAAGCGCTAAAATCGTACTTGCGAACTGTGCGTTTCGCGTGCAGCTGCTCACCTGTGGGCTGCTCGCATCATCGTGTTGCATAATGTCGTAACACATTAGCGCGCGGCACGCTTATTATATACATTCGAAGTTCAATTACTGACGATTTTTGTGATGATTCGTCGAACTCGAGATGAAGTTTCTTGCTTGTATCGAAAGATACGCATAGTTGCCGGGATTGCGTAAACAAAGTTTAATGAAACTACCAAACGCCTGGAGCCTCGTTAGAAAATCGCATAGAAAAAAGTCGCGAAAGAAGTTAGATATCGTCAAAGGGGGTTCATCTGTGTTCTACACTCGAGTGCAAGCGCAAATACAACAACAACAATGACGACGACGACGAAGCGAGGTCGTCGAACAGTCGTGCGAGTGCTTGAGCCGATTTGAAAAAAGTAGACACGCGCGAAGTAGTATTTTAGTGCGCGCGCGGGAACATCGAATTACGATTAAGCACCTATGTGTATAGCTTTATGTATATATAGCTGTGTGTTAGTGTCAAGTGTGATTCGCGCCTTCGTTGCATCATCGAGGCTTTGCGCAATCGAAATTTGCAGAATCGTCGCGTGCGAATAATATTTAACGATATAATACGGTACGTGTACGCTGGGGTGACAACAAATTTTATTACGAGGTGTATAAATTTATTCGCACACGCTGCGCGCGTGAATTACGGCGATCATCCATGCGAGCCAAGAGGATTTGAAAATATTGCGGTCGTTCGAACGTCGGCGGTTGAAAAACGTCCGATGTAACGTACCGATTTTCGGAGTCGCTCGCTCGTTCGCGCGCGAAAATCGCGACGCGAGCAGACGACATCGCGTGCAGCGTGCTGCAGGCATATTGTGCAGTGCTGCAGGACTCAATGGCGATCTGTTGACCGTTGACGCAATTGTGCGCGCTTATATTGGATCGCCACTGCGATGGTGAACGCCGACGTTTAATCCGTGTGTTCGACGATGGAGATGGACAGATCTCGCACACGAGTGAAAGCACAGGAGGTGCACTGCTCGAGAGAGCAACAAGCAACTATGTGCATCGCACTCTAGCCGCGAAGCTCGAGAGACGAGAGAGTATATAGGGTAAGTTAAAGCTTCAAGTCTGTATTACATGTATAGCGGTTCGTATAGTTGGAAGAGCGCATACGAGTCTCGAACGCGAAGCTCGACGGTTGAACATCGCTCGCAACGTGCATATACATGTATAATAAAACTTTTGCTCCGTATATGTGTGTGTGTGTTTCGGTCGTGCGGGTGGGAGGTAGTAGGTATATAATACACACACACAGACAAGATATCTTCGCGCGCGCTCTTGGGGCTTAGAACGAGCACGAGCTGCCTATATATCATACGTATGCATGCATGCATGTATGTATCGTCGTCGTCGATGCTCGTGCTCCGTGTTTTAGATATATACAACTGCATACACGAGCTGCTGCTGCTGCTGCTCGTGGTTGTCGTTATATAGCGTACATCGCTCGTCGTCGTCGACGGACATACGGCCGAGAGCCGAGCCGAACCGAACCGAACGGAGTGGAGTGGAGTCGAGCGACTCCGCGCGCGCTGCGACTATAGGTAGATATATAGAGACGGGTTTTATTAAAATGCGCTTCAGTCCGTCGCAATCGCTGGTGCCCCGAGCGCGATTACGGCCGCGCTGCCGACCAGCAAGAGCAGCGGTAGCTTTTTTTGTTGCCGTTGTCGTTATTATTACTGTTATTAGAGTGTGCGCTGTGCAGCGATCGAGCAGAGTCGGTGGTGCAGTGCTATACTGTCGCGATGTTTTGGCAGTAAACGCGTGTTCCGTGTGATATAACGAAAAAAAAGACTCAGAAACTCGAGAGTCGACTGATCAATTTTACGGAGTACGACGATTCCGAATCGTTAATTAAAAAAAAAAACACAAGTATATTAAGTATATACAAGTGCGCGATCGCAGCCGAAGTTCGCAGCTTGCAGCAGTAGTGCTGCACACAAGCTTACATTATATAGGCTGTTGCACCGTTTGTTTGTTTGTGTGTGTGTTGTGTATGTGTATGTGTGCGAGGGCTACAAATATAACACGACGTGCAGGTGAGCATATGTATTAAAAAGCACAACACAATTTGCCGCTCGTACGCGGGGGTTCGATATACAAGTGTATTCGATTCGGCACTGCGTTATACCGTATAGGCACCAGCTGTCGTCGTCGACTATAATATATCTATACAATTGTCGCGAACGCTCGGAAAAGTTTATGGACTCGTCGTCTGCATTATTGTCATTTTTCTTTTATTTTTTCGCAATCGACCTCGACTTGCTTTTTTTTTCTTTTTTAACTTTTGCTGCGTGTGCACGACGACGACACGCACCACCGCTGCTGCTGCTGCTGTGTGCAGCAGTGCAACATAACATGCAGCACGAGAGCTGCTGCTGCTGCTGCTGCTTATACGCCATTCGTGCATCGGTTATAGTGCACTACTACTAGGCTCGATTCGTCTCTGCCAGAGCATATAATAAATATTCCTATAAATCGCGCGACTATATAGCGCACATACGTATCTAGACTTGCGCGCTTCGTTGCGAGCGTGTGTCTGTGTGTGTGTGTGTGTGGGCAAGCTCTGCGATCGTCGAGTATGTTATGGCTCTGCGCGATTTCGATCGGACGAACTTCGATGTTTTTCTCATCCATCGACGTTTGACAATCGATCTGTATATTAACCAAATACGCGTATTCTAATTCTCTCGTTATTTCATTTATTCGACAACCTCGCTTATTTCTTCTTCGTCGTCGTCGTATTTTTTTTTTTATCACCGAATATATATGCGAACGAACACGCAGAGAGCCGAGCGAGTACGAGAAAGAGACGGGCATAATATAGAGTTTAATGCGAGCGCGACGTAGTCGACGAGGCTGATAAGAGCTGCTATTACGAATTACCATTGCTGCGACGTGGTGGTGGTGGTGCTAAAGAGGGGGACGCGCACACACAGTATATAACGCGCGTATTATCAGAGAGTCGGAGGCAAGCATGAACAGCAGCGACTATAATGGCGAAGTAGCACCACAGTAGCAATATTATCATTCGACTTTAGAATTTGAACATGCGTGGTTATAACGAGTTACCGATTTTCGGTACAGATCGGTATGTATAGCAAAAAGCCTACGTACCTATGGAATGGAGCAGCTGCTGTGCTCGCTCAACGGCCAAAGCAAAGCTCGCAAGCTCGCAAGCTCTCGTTCGTATCATTTCGTATTGCTGGCTTATTTAGACATGGAATAGCGCGCGCTTTCCTTCTCTCTACCGGTGATACGAGTTGTGTCGCGCGCGTTTCATCGATGCCTGCTGTATACACGTATACCGGCAGACGAGACTTGGTATCTTTTGTTTATGAAAATCGCTTCTCACTGTAATACGTATCGTGCGTGTACATAATGTGGTATACTCTGCGAATATTTGACGCAATATGTATATGTACGGGTGTATGTATATGTGTACATCGAGACAGTCCGGCAGCTAGCTATAGGTAGCTACTGTTGTTGCTGCTGCCGCTAAATTCCCCCACGACGTATCTCTCTCTCTCTCTCTCTTTCCAATCGTTGAGCTTAAAGACGCGCTTAACTATATAACACATACGTAAATATGTTGATTAGCCAAGCTAACGCTGCTGCTTCTTCTGCTTCTGCCTAGACTTATTTACATTTTCGAATGTACGATTTTATTGTATACCAGCTAAATTTTACAATTAAGCAGCGTGAACGAATACCTTGATTCGATCCGGCCTTAAGATAATATACCGCGAGGAGATCGACGATACGCGCGTATCGGTATATAGCAATATGTACATCGTCGTTCTCTCGCATATACATAATAATATTCAACGAGTGCCTATAATGTACTCTCGAGCTATATACAAGCGCGCATAGGTATAGATAATCGATATGTGCTATATACATTATACCATACACAAATGCTAGTCTCTGCTCTGTACATGTACATACACGGTTAAATACGCTCGCGAAGCAACACGTGCAGGAGCACATAAGAAATGCGTATGTAGAGCTTATATTTTCGCTCTCTCTCTCTCTCGCCGCGCAAGAGAGCTTAGCTCTGTTTTTTCCCCAACGCATACCCCTTGCATACAGCATAAGTATATCTATTTTATATAAGCGCGAGAGGTGTACGCGCACAGTGCACGAGGCAGACGTGTATACACACATGCAGGCAGGCAGGCCGAGACCGAGGAACAACGTATATCCAACAACGTACTTCGCGCGATCGGTGCCTATATATACGACACGAGCAGTTTCAGTTATTTGTAAGGAAAAGAAAACAACAGGAGACGAGATGATAAAAAAAAGTCAGCCAGATCGTGAAGCGCGCATATATACATTCTGTATATATGCGCGTGGCCTTGGTGCGAGTGTACAGCAGTGTGTACACAGGTATAGATGCGCGACTCGCTCGATTCGATGTTTCGGTAATAGGAAGATAATGACCTGGGTCGCGCCAAACCGACACGGAGCAGCTTTTACATATATATGTATGTATACATTTCAACGAGCCCGCTGCTGCTTCGCTGTATCTGCATACCGACTGATTATACGCGCGTCGATGAGACGAGAAAACGTCTCTTGCTTGAATTTCGCTCTCGCTAACTCGCGTGCGATATAATACGAGCGAGAGAGAAAGAGAGAAGTACACCTGTGAATGCTACATCAATTCGCGCTTGAAAAACCATATCGCGCGCGTGTATACTTATAGTTGAATTATAAATGCACACACGTGCGTACACGCGTACGTAAGCCACGCTGGCGAATCCTTGCACGAAGAGATAAAAAGAGAGTAGATGCGCTGCGTACTGCACAAGAGATGAATAATATGAGATGAATTCGAGCGGAAGATAGACGAATTAATGGGAAATTCGGAACGCGAACTACTGCGATAATATATTATAACTACGGCAATGGTATATTTTATCTGGATTCACGCATACACTCATTAATAGGGCAATACAAATGATTTCGCGCACGTGTAGCAGCTCGCGTCGAAAAAAAAACAAACTTTACACGCGCGCGCAATTTTGCATTGTGTACAGCTTTGATATAAAACATTATGCGCCCAAGTGTGTGCATTATTCACGTACGTAGTATCTAAAACCCGCGAGTAAGTGCGTGTTTAGCCGGCAGGCTGTGTAATTGGCAACATCGCTGAAAAAGCTGAACTCTACGATGCTTTGTTTACCTGTGGCCCAGCGAGCATCTGGGCAAGCGAGAGATGAATACAATATCATATAATTTACGCCGGATACTATACCTGCGCGCGTTAATTTGCGCTCCCGCGCTGTGTCCGCGGCGAGCTGTGTTCTCGA
Source organism: Trichogramma pretiosum (assembly GCF_000599845.2). Taxonomy (NCBI): domain Eukaryota; kingdom Metazoa; phylum Arthropoda; class Insecta; order Hymenoptera; family Trichogrammatidae; genus Trichogramma; species Trichogramma pretiosum. Next base: position 192,726 of record NW_019641630.1, read on the forward strand.
TGATATCCGGTTAGCCGGCGACCATAACGCGAATTCACTTGAGCTGCATGCTATAGACTTTTTTTTTCATCGTGTGAGCTGCTAGATTTTCTTTCCGCGTACTTACGTCTGCGTCTGTGGCTCGTGCACGCCTGCGTATGTACAAGACGACGACAGTTGCTTCTATGCTAATGGTTATTAGGTTTTCATGCATGTCAAAGGAAGAAAAAAGCAAGTTATCGCGTAGACGAAAGAACAAAAACATTTCTCGGATCCGCGTTAAAGAATCGCTAATACATTATTCAATCAATAAAAAAATTAAAACTGTTTTTATGCTGTGAGAAGGTTCATTTGTAAATTTAAACAATTTTTAAATCTTAAATGTCATAAACACATTTTTTAACCCCCGAAATTGATACGATCATTAAAAATGAAGTCTGGCTCTACCACATCGATCACTGGAGGGGGTTGGTTCCACACATGGTTGAATCCGTATAGTAATCCTTTATCATAAAAATTCCGTACAGTAGCTCTTTTAATTTACCTTTCTCGCAATCTGGTAATGGTCTTTTCTCCCGGACATTGTTTAAGAACTTTTTACATTGTTCTGCTTTTTCTGGAGCGTTATCTACCACGTATTTCAATATATCTTGATATTCTTTTCTTTCTGATTGCCATTTAAATCGTTCTGTCAAATTTTCCAGAAGTTTTGTGTATTTCATGTAATCAAATAAGATTTGGTCACCAATTTTCGCGTCACATAGAGTGATAATCCCCACCGTTATTGTAGTATAACTAGAAAAATTGACTTGTTCTTCCTGTAATTTTATTAATGCCTGGAAAGTTTCTTTATCGTCTGCTACATATGTGACTAATATTTCATCATTTAAACCCTGATTTGAGTTTTCATCAAGCTTTTGCTTTTTTTGAGCTGGTTGATGAAGTTCAAATGCTGCTTTTATCTCTTTCTGTGAAACTTCTGGAAATAGTTCTTGTAATTCTTCTTCTGATTCAGCAACCATCTCATGAACTTTCATTCTTTCCTTTTTATTTAATGTCGAAAGTTTTCGCTTTCTTGCTGTACATAAACACTCATCGATAACCAAGTAATTAATAATCAGAGATACCAATGAGGATGATGGATTTTGAATTTTAGAGAATGGACCTGGTTGTCCCAAGAAACTTAATAGTTTTAGTTTTTCTGTTAACTCAACACCATCAGAATGAGTAACTATTAAACCAAACACATGAACTTCTATTTTGTCATATTTGTTGTTATCATCGTCTGAATATTGTCCTGTAAGTGTCTTGAGCTGTCCTGTTACACACACATTTATAATTTTGACGTAGAGAAAACTACAGTAAAAACATGAGTCTATTTTTTTAATTTTTCAGTTACACAAGAAAAAATTGAAAACATTAACGTGTTTCTTCGCAGTAATTTTCTATATGTCGAAGTCACCCCTTTAAAAGTAATTCTTCTTATTCTTCTGTCTCTCTTACAAAAATTGTCCAATCTCATAGTAAAGAGTGCTCTTACCAACAGTGACTAAAGTCAGCTAAGTTTTTCAAATTTACTTTTTACGCAAAAGTGGCCAAATTATTCGAATTTACTCACATATTACGTAAGAAAAAAAATATTGAAATAAAAAATGTTTGGTACCTTAAGATTCGTTCAGAACTACAGTTCTTTGGTTTTTAATATGGTGAATTTATTTAAGAATTGTTGTTTTAACAAAGCATTATACTTTTTAATTGTGTTATTTAAAAAAAACTTTAATAAAAGCTTTTATTGCGTGTATGTTGATTAATAAAATTGAATTATGAATTTACTGTTGCAAATTTATACGTAATACGTTTTTTCTTTTATCAACCCTATTATTTCTTTCCTATATTATCTCTTCAAATTTGTATTCACAATTTACACATTTTTTACATATAAAGTACTCATTGTGTACACATAATTTGAACATTTTGTGTCCATAAATTTGCTTTCATTTTGTATGCATAATGTTCACATTATGTATCGTTTAAACATTCATAATTGCTGTCATAAACTGTTTAAAAAATGAATACTTAATGTATACATAATGTATACTTTCGAAACACTTAATGTACTCTTAAACATTTGCTGAATACATTATGAATACATATTTCATGCATTTTGCCGTCTGGGTAACATACCCTCAATGTGTGCTGTACATAGCAACAGATCGGCACTTGCTTATCTCGGAGTGAAATTTTTGCTCCATGTCTTGGTAAATTCGATGAATTACATCGTTCGAAGTGATTTTATGCGCGTGTAGCCGGATACTATACCTGCACGCGTTAATCTGCGCTCCGCTGTGTCTGCGGCGAGCTGTGTTCTCGATGATTTCTTTCTATATACTGATGTGTGTATTGTAGTGAGCTGTGTCGCCGCTAGGTGGCACAGAGCGAAAGTGTTGTTAACGCGAATGAGTTGATCAAGTGTGTGAGTTAAATAGAGCTAAGGAAGCTTGCGATTTCACACAAGATCAAGTTGCAAAGTTCATGCTGATGAGAGAGTTTACCAGTGGACGCATGTTTACGTCCACATGTCTGTCCCAACCTCTAATCAATAGAAACGACCCCTCGCGAGCCAGATCGCGCATAATACCCCACATGTCGCATCCTAGTGCCTTTTTGTCACCTAGTCCTGCTTCATCACATTTCTCCCCCAAGAACGACCATTGCCGAATGACAAGATTGGACGCCGTTAAGTCTTCGATACCATTCAAGACCTTAACTATCTCCAATCTGCAGTCCATCGACGTTCGACTTTTATCGAGCCAGTTAGATAGCTGAACAATGTGCCCTTCGCTGCTCTTCCTTTCTTCCGAGCTTTTACCTTCGTAGGCAAATTTGTCGGTCAATTAAAGGTTTATTTGGAAATTTAAACAATTTTTAAATCTTTAATGTCATAAACATATTTTTTAATCCCCGAAATTTATAAGAAAATTTTGTAACCCCCGAAATTGATAAGATCATTGAAAATGAAGTCTCTACCTCATCGATCACTGGAGGGGGTTGGGTCCACACATGGTTGAAGTTGTACGATGCTCCTTTGCCATAAAAATGGGCTGCTACAATTTCAGCCAATTTACGCTCACATATTTCTTTATATGTGCCTAGTTGGTTGGTTTCCTCGCTGCATGCGAACACATAAAATTCTCGATAACTTAGAAGTTTGAAAGCCTCATCTGAGTCTAGTTTAACGAGCTCCCAAAGATTCGTTCCGAGAGTAACTTCTATCATTTCAGCTTGCGTCTTGAACTCTTCGCCATCGAACAAATTTTCTTGCGTTTGTGGCGGATTATCAAACTGCGCCTTTAAATGCAATATTATTGATATTCGCCGCGCCATTGTCTTGTCAATTGGACACTTTTTTAATTTCAACCTATGGGCAATCCATAGAAATCCAATAGCAAATTTTAGTGGTTTATCTACTGGTGCTGGCTGTTGTTCTTCCATACGTATCAAACAATCATTGAAATTGAAAACGTCATTAGTGATTTCTTCAACATTTTCAACATCTCTTTACGTACTTACACAGCACCAAGTCGCTTCTATTTTAAGATATTAATTTTTTTCACGGCGATTCGCTTTATGCGATCGTTTTTTCATTTATTCGAGGCGATATCCTGGCAAACGTCGGAAAAATGGAGACACCCAATTTTACCACGCGATTTTCACGTATCTGTTTGTTTAAATCGATTTTTTTAAACAAATAGGCATAATATTAAAGTTTAGACTTGAAACTATATTTTTTAGGTACTTTGAGCCACTCGAAAGAGAAAATTACTTTTGGTACTTTACTCTAAAATGCATATTTCCCGAGTTAAAAGCGATTCAAAGTACAAAAAACCGTTAATTTTACAATTTAACTGGTGCAGATACGGTTTTTTACCAAAACTCGTTACAGCAATGCCTTCGGCTCGTGCTATAATCCCTCTTTTTTCTAAAAAACCATACACCCATTAAGAAGTATACTATTCCGAGCTGGTCAAAGTTTTTATTAATCTTTGAACACTTCTCTATCAAGTCACATTTTTTTTAGAGCTTTTAGTAATAAAGCAATTTTACCACGCAATTAACTATATGAGCTCTTTCCCAGCGTACAACATTGCCATGTCATTACCATTGACAACTTGATAAAGGGATGTTCAAAAATTAATAAAAACCCTCTGGTCAAATCGAAAACACTGTTTTTTTATGTTGTTACACACGATTGAAAATTGCAAAGTTAGCGCTTTTTTTTACTTTTAATCACTTTTAACTCGGATAATATACATTTTAGAGAAAATTTCCAGAAAATATAGTTTCAAGCCTAAATTTTTATATTAATCCTATTTGTTTGAAAAATTGATTAAAGCAAATTGGTGCGTGAAAGTCATGTAACAAAATTAAGTTCACCATTGCAGGCGTACTTACGAAGGGAATGGTGAAAAAATGGTCCAGTACTTTATTTTTTCGACGTTTGCGAGAATATCGCCACGACTAATATCTATTTGTGTGCGCGGAGTCGTAACGTACGTTATACTGACTATCTTCAGAAAATAAATGCGTGGGCGGAAGTGAAAAAAGTATACAAGGGACAGCTGATTCGACTGATCAACTCGCGCAAGCATACTATATATTATATTACGCGCGTAAATGAGTTTTTGTTCAAAATATGTAAAAGTCAGAATCCATTTGAAAAGTTTTTGAACGACAAATAAAAGTTATATATATTTTGCGCTGGTGCATAATTAAATTATAGAATTTTCGATCTTCATCGAATTTTTTAAATTCATTTGCGATTGTGATTAAAACATACACATGATGAGAATTAGTTGGTGTGTATAGAATAGAAATGTGACACTGTAATAAATGATACGCTGAGGTACTACAGAGTTGCATTATTTTCAATAATCCGATCAAAAGTTCTAATATTAAAAAAGATTTCAAAAAGATTAATTTTCCTGAAAAATAGATTCGAACTGTCGGCACACTCGTCAAGTGAAAAGAATGTTTTTATCACAGCGTGTGGGAAATAAAAACTTCCCGCAACTTGTGATAAAAATAATGTACTATTTTGCGATTCTGCAACCAAAAAAGCGTTTTCTTTTTTTAATAATCGCTCATATAAATGTATTGTTTCTGCCAAGTTAAATACACACATATACAACTAATAATCATAAAAACGATGCCGATAATGATGATGGTGTTTGCTGGCTCGCGCTGGCACGTTTTCATTTATATATTCATATTCATACGTAGTTATACGTGAATCATCGCTTAAGATAAAAAAAAAATAATTTTTCTTAATGGAGTTTACGAGCAGCAAAAGATCGATACTAGAAAAAAGAGTAAGCGACGAAGCCGATCCGACGTCTCAATTGTACGCATATAGTTTCGCTCCGGCTTTTTGTTACGCGCGGCACAAATTAAATTAGCATGAATTTCGTATTATAAGAGGAAGAGCGAGAGAGATATTATCGAAATGTCAATATTACAAAATATATACAACGAGCTTTGGAGCAATAATACAACCGACTCGGTTATCAATTAGTAATTCTATTAATTAACTCTCTCTCTCTATCTATCTATCTATTAATTTTTCTCTTGCTGTTCGATCGTCGTAAGTTTACCAAAGAGGTCGATGATTTTTGCCGCATCTGTACTACAGATACACACGCGCATGCACGATTATTCGTTTTTTTTTGTCTCCCTCTTACTTCATTGCGTCGTTGCGCAATAGAGCTGTAATCCCGAAAAAAAAAAGTTTAAAAACTCACGAGTCGGAGCGATCGAGGTGTATATTATTCATCGTGTGTGTGTACGACGACACTAATACATTGTGTACACATAATACCGCAATTATACGAGTTTGTACCTTCGCATATATAATGTTATATCTCCGTGCGGTAAAAAAAGATGCATAGAGAGGAAGGGAGAGAGAGAGGTAGAGGTGACAAAAGGAAGAAAAAAATAAAACGTCAGCGAGCGAGTTAACGACCGGAACTGCGATCGCTAACTGTACGTACGTATGTATATATACGTATGCGTGTGTTTCTACCGTCAAAGTCAAAGTCCACACACGCGCGCGCGCGCACGCGTACAATAATATAGAGGATAACAATCGAAATATATCACACATATACACGTATATATATCTAAGGCATCAGTGCACGCGAGTGAATAGCGGAACCACGATGAGTTGCATGGACGCTGTCTATTTTTCTTCTTGCTATAGAGTGTGTGTGTGTGTGTGTGTGTGTGTGTGTGTGTACGAATGTAAGGTACAAGATAGGTGTTCGGTAGCGAGACGAGACACACGAGTTGCCGTGCAAGAGCGACAAAACAAAAAAAAAGAAAAAAAAAAGAAAAACTTGGCTCGAGGAATGACAGTCGTCGTCGTCGTCGTGCGGTATAGAGCGCGCGATTACGAATGCACAGCCGCAGACTACGACTGCATGAGCAGTATGCAGCAGTATATATGAGCAGTGGCTCTCCGGTAATATATATGCAGCCAGTTGCGACGGTGGCACACATATATATATATATTTTTTTTGTTCAATTCTGAGCGCAGTCAAAGCGACATAAGAGCAAGAGAGAGAGAGAGAGAGAGAGAGAGTTGCAGCGGCGCGTGCATAACGATTGAAAGAGAAGCAAAAATAATCGCCGATTGAGAATTTCACCGGCGAATTTGCGACCAATTTGTATATATATATATCATTACGAGCGCCGGTGTACATCGCTTAATAACGATCAGCGAGCGATTTTCTCGCGGAGATGCGGCCTCGGCTCGCCGCGCGAGAAAGCGCGTATTAGCCCTTATGCGCGCGTATGCATAAATTGAACGGGAATCACACAGTTTCGACATGAATCGCGCTCGGCTACGTTATACCTACTCCCCCTCCGCTCACGAAAATGTGCGTGCGTATATGTATGTTGCGCCGAAGAAGAAGCGCGCATGAGTACGAGGCAACGCACGTTGAACACACAGTCGGTTGGTCCGCGTGGTGGCTTTATATTGTCGCGCGCCGCCGCCGCGCTTATCCCTTATGTATTTTTGTGGGTCAAACTCCACTCGGTGCGCGGCATGTACATATAATAATCGCGGCGAACGACGTTTTGCGTTTCGATGCGCGTATTATATACCGTGTCTCGAAAGCTCGCGCGACCCGAAATCGACGCGCGTATCATCGTCGTCGTCGTCGTCGTATAAGCGCTTTTATCGGACGTATATACGAGACGCTTTTTTTTCTAAATTCGCGCGCAGCTGCGCTAAATTATCGCTCGATCATCGTGCCACGTGATTATTATTATTATTATTATTATTTTTCGCTTCGCTCATTGCTTCTCGAGCTCGATTTCACCGCTGTCGTTACGCGGCCGCGCAGTTTCTTACAGGGCCCCCTCTATACATATAGTAGCACCGTTGAAAAATCGTCAAAGTCAATCAGGCTGTATAAACGGGGGCCTTCACGGATAAAGCGCGATTTTCACTCGATATACACGGACCGATCGATCGTTCGATCGATCGATCGCATCGTGTGATCCTGCACACGATATAGCGGATCGATGCGGTCTATTATGGATACAGCGGCAATTGGCAATTTTCACCTTATATAGGCGAGGATAATAATAATTGTCGTCGTCGTCGTCGTCGTCGTCGTCGTGGCTCTATATATAGACTTATGTATACACAGGCGCGAGTGCACCGTGTTTTCGATTGACTCTCTTTTATAGTGTATATAATAGAGGCTGCACTCGGTGCTGCATTTTGTTCGGCTAGCTGCCGCTATAACTGCGCATTTGTTGTTTTTTTTTTTTTTTTTCAACTAGTCAGTCTCTCTCTCTCTCTCTCTCTCTTTCTCTCTCTCGGTCGCGCGTCAGCTATATCGCACATAAACTTTCACGGTGCTGCTCAGTATAGCAAAAAAATTGAGAGAGAGAGAGAAAAAAAGACAGGAGTTCCTCCCAGTAGTAGTAGGCCGCTGCGCAGTGCAGCACCGTGTACGAATTACGCGAATTCTGCTCTCTTTACTCTCGCTCGGCGCACCGACTACATATTATATACAGTATATACGACGGCACTTGATATTTTCTCGCGCGCAAACTTTTCTGCTGCTATGCTAATGTTTGCTTCAGTCACACTCGCTGCGACATATATGATACGCGCGTGTACCGCTATTGAGTCTTATGCCGATTGCCAAAACGATCGCGAGCAAATCGGTAACACACACACACACACACGTACGCGCACTTGTACGAAATACATAGTCGCGAGCGAGCTTATCTCTCCGCATGTGTATAATAATACAATATGTAACAAGCAACGAGGCGCAAGCAGTCAATGATAAAAAGCTCTCTCTTGGCTGCCTCGATAGGTATATCGTGTTATACGTCTCGCATGTTTCTGTGTGTATGTGTCTATATACGCAGACATGTGCGGGTGCCTCTTGCTCGTAGTATACACGAGCAGCAGCGGTGGTGTCGGCGTAGGAGGAGGAGGAGGAGGAGTAGTAGTAGGGGAGCTCCGCGCAAAAGCTGCGGAGTGGAGGCGCAAAGTGCGATATATAGGCAGAGAGTTCGCCGTGCCACACTGCTGCTAACTCTATAATACGCACACGGCACAAACGAATGATAGCAGGCCCCGCGCGTAATGAGCATTAGTAGTCGCCGCGACGCGCTCTCGCGCTCATCCAAAGCCTCCTCCTCGTCGTCGCACTGAAGCAAAAGCAGCAGCAGCAGTAGTAGCGTTATTATATATTATTGTACATTAGCGAGCTGCAGTCGTGCACATATGTTATTATTGTCGTACGCGCAAACACACGTGCGCGCGCCCCGTTTTACGATATTACGATATAGTGTGCAGTACGAGTGCGTGCGCGCGAGCTTTACAGTTTATTTTCACTACATTAAAGTTGTTTGTATCGTTGTTGTTTTAGCCTTGGCTGTCGGCACAAGCTGCTCGTGTGTCGGGATTAAAGTGTCGATCGTCTCTCTGCGGTGATCGAGATTGTGCAGAAATAAAGAAAAAAAAAAGAAGAAGAGAAAAGGAAGGAAGCTCCGAAATCGCGGCAGAAAATACGCATACACGAACGAGTTACAATAGTGCCAGAGCTATATAGCTGATATCCTCGCGCGCGTGCATGTGCTGTGTCATTATAAATAAGTGTGTGTCAGTGTGTTGTGTGCCTGCAACAACAACAGCAACGACGACAACGACGACGACGAGGACGACGACGAAAAATAATAAAAAAAAAAGAGAGAAATCAACGTCGAATACCTCGTGCGAATAGCAAAAAAAAAAAGAAGAATCGAGTGAGTGTTTATCAGTTCTGCGGAGACCGAAGTGAAACGTGACGTAATTTTTTTTGTTTTTTTGTGTGTGCGTGCGCGAGTGCGACGACTACCGCGTGCAGCTGTTACGGCCAGGCAGGCAGGCCATCTTCGTGTCCCAAAAGGGTTGGTGGTGTTAATTATCTTCGTATACAAACGTGTCCCGTGATTCGGACGTTCTTCTGATTTTCCTCGTGAGCCATAAGCCGCAGTTATATGTATAATAATTAAGCTCTCCTAGCCGAGATGTATAATATTACACATCGGCGAAAAAATCGACGGTATATAATACCGAGTGAAATCGGTGCACTGCGGCACTAGTAGTAGCTCTCGACAATGCGCGCGCTACGCGGCTTCGACGACAACGACGTTTTCCCGCATTACACATAGCTGTATATATATACAAACGAAAGTAGGGAAAGAGCGATAAAAGTGCGAGTGTAAGTGGTATACGCGGTTGTGCATTGCACGACCAAATCGCGCGCGCAAAAAAAAAAAAAAAAATACGTGTGTGTGTGGCTGCTGGCTGCGGAATCGGGAGCCCCGCTGCGCGTACGTATTAAGCGCGTTGATACCAAGCTCGCTGCGAGACCGAGACTACTGCCTTATGCTCCGTGTTTTTGCGCGCCTCGCAGAGGCAGCTATATCGCGCGCAGCAAAATGCATTATATCGGCTATACACCACGTATACACAATAAACCAATAAAGCCGGTTTATTTATTATTGAATTTCTTTCCTTCTCTCTCACTCGTTCGGCAAAGCTGCTGCTGCTGCTCATACTCTTTTCGATGGCCAGTGTGAGTCAAGCTGCGCGAAATCATACACACACGCAGGAAAAAAATAATAATAATAAAAAAAACAGTTTTGATTCGGTTATCGTTCGAGTTGCTGCAGCACAAGCAGAAGCATCAGCAGCAGCTTAAATCCAACACGTTTTCCCGTCGATTCTTTTACTTCTCTCGATACGTATTGTTTTATATTATCATTATTATATCGCATATAATGAATAACAATCGATGCGCGCGCGTTATAAACTTCTCGTGGAATTATTATGATAATTAATTGCCTGCAAGTCGCGCGCTAACCGAGGAGTCGAGTCGTCGTCCGGCGTTGCCGCAATAATTTATAAAGTCATCGACCAGAAAGACAGAGAGAGAGAGAGAGAGAGAGAGAGAGAAAGAGAAAAAGACAATCAATGACGATGTTTCGCGTTGTACATGAAATATTCACGGAACGTTCGACCGTACGATATCGGCGCGCGCGATAAACACAACGGCCCGCGTGCATAAATTATACACACAGGCGCACGATAACTATTTGCAACGATTTTGCGGGCCCACGGGGCTGATTTCGGGGGGCAGTTATCGAGTTTTTTTTTGGGGAGCTGTATCGCATCGTCAAACCTCCAGTGTATACGTTCGAGCGCGAGGACGCCACCGCCGCCACCGCGCCGATATGCTAATATATACGAATTTGCGGACCGGACGACCGGAAAGAAAGCGGCATAATCGTCGTTTATATTTTACGTACTCGCGTTAGATAATGTTTAGCGTTGTGCGCGTGGAGTTTTTGAAAGCGCCGAATTGTCAACGAGCTCTAGCTCCGAATTTTTCGGATATATTATATGTCTCGTAAGAAAAGACTTCTATTGAGCGGCGACTGCTGCTGGCCATTTAATGCCACACACACATAAATTAGCGACGTGCGATGTTGCTCGCAACAGAGCCGGGCTTTTTTTGCGTTGTTACGATATCGCCGAACGGATTGGACGGGTTATTTTTCTCGATACGTATATTATACATACATGTGCACAATCGGTCGAACGAATGTGGGGATAAACCGAGATAGAGAGAGAGAGAGAAAGGCGAATGAAAAAAGAATCATACACAAACGCGCACTTGGTCCGAAAACCGTCCGATATCTCTCTTTCTGCAGCTGTTTTCCTCGGGCTCGAGTCCTCGCTCTTGGCCTGAATCTCGATCGGCTCGTCGACGCGCGCTCGAGGATGCTATATGTACAGTCGGCAGCTATGCACAGCTGTAGTTGGCGGCCACCGCGCACACAGCATACATACATATATTTAACGAGTAGTAGTAGTAGTAGTAGTGGTATACGCGTTTGCGAACGCGCACGCAAATTATCGAATCAAGTCACGCAGTCGTGTGCTGCAGCGGCTCCAGTGAACAATGTCGCGATATTACGAGTCCGATAATTCCTCGCGCTGTTTTTCTTGTTTTGTGTTATAAACTACGCGCGTATCCGCGAGCCTCCGAGGATTTAAGCTGCATCGATCGATATTAAAACCAAGCGTATGTGTGTGCATTACGCGTAACGTGCGTACACGAGTGACACATAAGCTTTTATACGTGTACGCAACAATTGGCTCTCGCGCGCACGCGTGTGTGTGTCTGTGTGTATAGGCGCACACGTAAGCCGCAGCAGCAGCAGCGAATTAATCGCACGGCAAATCGGCCGATTATATTTACGCGTCGCGCGCGCGCGGATTCGCGCATTAATAAATCGCTGCTTGCTGCTCCTCGACTTGGCGCGATAAAAAAAAAAAAAAAAAACGAGTCTCGAGATCGTTAAATCAGCCACTACTACTGCGGTGCAGTATACGCTACGCGGCGCCGAGCTCGAGCGGTCGAAACAAAAAGAAAAAAAAAATCCGAAGAAAAAATAACGCGCGTGCATAGCTTAATTTACACGTTACAATACTGTATGCGTACATAGCGGAGGGGAATCCCATTGACGGCCGCTGCTGCTGCTGCTACGGAGTCCCGGGACTGCAGTGTATATTTCGCGCGAATATCCGCTCCGGGAGAAAGTACATTATAAAGTAAACACGAAGCTCGCGGCCGCGGCTCGCGCGCGACTGCTTTAATAATGCGCGAGCACACGCGTCTTATGTATACACCGAGGCGCGCGCGGGTATATAATTTTCAAGTTCGAGTTCATTACAACGCGCTCGCGCGCGCGTGCGATATTCGGAGCTAGACTAAATTTAGACTTTTTTACGGGGGCGAATTGTATATATACGTTGAATATCGCGGAGAGAATTTAGGATGCATTCGGTTGGAAAATCGCGTTATAAGGTTGGCGCGTCCGCTGTACGTTTGTATATATATCTCACTCGCGTGCATAATTGCTTTATAAATTTGGAGCCAGCTCGTGAAGAGTCAGAGAGAGAGAGAGATACGAGAAAAAGGAGAGAGTAAAAAAAAAATGAATCGGAGTCGAGACTTCGTGCTTTAACTGCACTTTATAACTGAAAGTACATACGGTAGTATTGCGCCTTTTAAACTTTGTGCGCTCTCCGTATTTGCGTGCGTGCGTTCGATAATTCGCTTTCCGTATTAGTGCCTACTACGCTATATACGATACACACATATACACGCAGTCACGACTGCCGATCGAGTACAGTTCGTGTGCCCGCGTTCGCTCTCGCTAATGCTCATATATAATACGAGCGAATATTATTATACTATACAAGTTCACTTTATTGTATTAATGTCATTCGGCGGTGGCGTATCGCGCAATATACATATAACACTACACGTGCTCTGGCCGTGTGTAATCGAAGAAACGAACCCGATGCCACAGAAGCAGCGGCAGCGGCAGCTCTCGCTATCGCATTGTGTATATGTGTAGTATATGTATTCGCACACTCGCGCACACCTACGTGCACTTGCCCTAAATACGTATATATGTCGCGCGCGGCGCACATCGCCGACTTTTTCACGCTCGTCTCTCGGCTCGGCTCTCGTGTACATCGTCGCGCGTATATAGCACGGACACATATACACGCATAAACGCGCCCGAGTCGCTTCTCTAATGCACGCACGCATGTTACGTATAATGTGTGTGTGTGACAGTCGGAGCTGCGCTGCTCACACATGGCTCTTTAACATACACGCGTGCAGATATTACAATAACTCCGCAGGGCACGTATATGTAGTACGTTAAGAGCTATTACGCCGCACTGTGCACCTATATAATGTGTTCTACTCGACGTTATTTTTCTTTCTCTCTCTCTTTCTCATTTTCGAGGACACTTTCACTCGGCTGGTAAAATGCGAACGTACATTTTTTTTCCGCCCAGAAAACGTCGCGTTTACCTACATGTACAGCGCGGCGTTTCTTGTTCCTTTTTTTTTTTTTTGCTGTTATCTCTCGCTTTGTATCGGGACGCGTCGCAGTTATACACACACACACACACACACATAATAAGTATTTTTAAATGTATACGCGTGACTGTGTGTGACACTTATTTTTCGAAGTGTCCGCGCCTATATGTGTATATATGCACGAGTGCGTATAGATACACGCGGAGCGCATATACGCGAGAACTGCAGCGGCGGAGCATGTGCTCGACTGGGGCAGCTCTGTTTTCTTACGTATGTACGTGCATTACATGTATAGCATATAGAGGCGAAGCCGTGCAACTTATTCAACCCGGAGTATCGAGTTTAATTGAAAAAAAAAAAGAGAGAGAGAAGAAGGAAACATATAGAGAGAGTGAAGAGAGACGCGTGTGGAGTAAGATAATGCCTCTTGCCCTCCCCCTACTCTCTCGACACAACGACAACAACAACGACTCCCACTCGTGTTAGCGCGCGGACAATTTTTTCTGTCTTTCCGCGTCTTTTCTCGCTTCTCTCCGGGGATAGACTATATATATGCACGCGTTGCTGCTTGCGAGGAAACGTATAGCAGTAGTACCTGTTTCTCGAGTGCTATCGATCGAGGCTCGTACGACCGATCAATGCTCTACACGCGCTTGTGTGTGTGTCTGTATGTGTACATAAACATAGCTGCCTAGTGCCTACAAGCACGTGTAGCAGCAGCGCGAAATACATGTATATATACGATATCTCACTGGACTAGCTGTGTACAGTGTTGTCGAGTCTCATCTACTTTCACACGTTATTCCATAACATATACACACGCACATATATAAATACAAATACAAGCTCACAAGCTCGCAATTCGCACACGTATAATATTGTATGGGCGCGAATTATTCAATTTTTCACGCAACATGTCAGAATTCACACGCGGATATCTTCGTTCTGTCTGTTCTGCGATTCTCGCGGCATCGATGTAATTAAGCAGCTCTCGCTCGCTCGCTCGCACTCTTTTACGACGCGGTGCATTCGATTAGCCCAAATTCCCACATATAGGAAAACGCGTATTTGTTTATACATTCGCGCTTTATTTTATACATATATAGCATACCGCATCACGTGTGTGTGCGTCGTTCGATAATGATTACGTATCCCCCAGCCGGCGGGCAATATAAGTACATGGCTTTTTCGTTGAATTTTTAATGCGACTGCGAACAAAAAAAAAAGATATACAAAGAGGCGCGCGCGCGCGTGTACACGCCTATTTGCGCGATTATCAAGCGTATACTCGCTGAGCTTTTATAGCGTATACAATGCCATTCTTTTTTTTATTTTTTTTTACTTATTTTATAACCTTTTTTTTTATACAATAGCCGCGTGCCGAATACGTTGCAAGGGTATAGTAAGAAGAAAATAACGTCCATATCGAAATCATTTTCAGATGTAATCAAGCTCCGTACGCGCTTATACGTAAACAATTTCCATCTCGCCGCACGTCGAGAGACGCGTTTATATCGCGCTGAAAAAAATCGAAAACTCATTCCATGCAGCTTATTAAACAGCGCGTTGCTAACCGACTTGTCAATACCAGATTTTCCCTCTCGATTCTCTCAAACTTCATGTTTCTCGACGAGTCTCTCTCTCTCTCTTCTCGATTATTATTATTATTATTACTCCAGCGCAGAATATTCCACGAATGACCCGCATTTACCCGATGATACTCTTTTATTATTATTGTCAATGTAATTACCGATGCACACACTTTGCATAAAATTATTAAACGTTCGCGCATTTTTGCGTCGTTGTTTCAGGATTTTGCAGCCCGCGGCGTGTACAAGAAGAATAAAAAAAGCAGCAACGCCTTGGGTGTGCGTTGCGGCTCTAACGACGACCAATATGTGCAAAAAATCATCGACCAGTCTCGGCGGTAGATTATCATTGAGGTAGAGAGAAGACTTTTTATACACAGATCGAGGCCCTGTTTTGTGCATCGACAAAAGTCATCGGCGTCACGAACGCATATACAAACCGACACTCGTCCACATACATATAATAATATATACAAAGCAAATAAATCTTAATGAGTTGCTAACGATGTACAATGAGCTACGCTCGAACGATGCCAGACTGGCCGCAATACAGCAGCCCGCTGATGCAGTCTGGCGACAGTAGCGAGCGACAGCAGCAGCAGCAACAAATACAACAAACTGTCAGCAGCAGTTCAGTAGTAAATCAGCAGCAGCAGCAGCAACAAATTTACAATCATCCTCTGGACTGCCTCTCGAGCGCGGGCAGCAGCAGTACAGGCAGCACCAGTAGCAACAGCAGCAACAGCAGCAATGCCAGTAGCAGTGGCGGTAGCGGCAGCAGCAGTACCAATGGCGCGACGTCCACCAGCAACAACAACAATAACAATAACACGAACAAGGGCCAGAACGAGACGGTGGCGTCGGCCTACTATCAGCAGCAACAGCAGCAAACGACGTCTGTGGCGTCGAGCAGCGGTTCACCGTTGGCCATGGTCCAGCATCATCCGGTCATGGCCAGCTACGCCATGGAGTCAGCTCACAACAACGTCACACAGCAGCAACACAGTCCAGCAGCGGGTCTTGGCCTACCGGAAGAGATGGCGGTGGCTGTCCAACAGCAGCAACAGCAGCAACACCTACAGAGACAAGCCATGGTCAGTCCATCCGCGAGGCTACCCCCCGGCTTGGGGATGAGCAGCGGCATGACGGCCATGCCACCTCAGCAGCTCATGAGTCCGCAGCAGCAGCAACAACAAGTGCAGCAAGTGCAGCAAAGCAGACAAAGCAGCCCGTACACGCCGGCTTGTAAGGGACCTTGCTGTCAGACTACGAGCATGAGGCAGCCGTACAGGTGACGCATTTTATTATATATATTGTATATACCCCACTTGCTTGGCTTTTTCGTCGACCGACTCCGTGTATACAGTCGTTTTAGCCGTTGCGCTTCTTATCTTCAAAGATTTTTTACGTAAGAGAAAGTTGCGATACGATTGTATATTCGGAAATTCGCTCTAAAGCTAACACAATAGCGATCGGTCAGCGCTCGCGACGTTTTACCCGATAAACCGTAATAATCGGCAATTACCGTGGCGCGCGAGTTTCTTTGCTCGAAAAGTAAAATCGAACTCGTACAGTCATATATATACGTACATAAGTGTGTGCAATCGATTTCGCATTATACAATTCTCGAATTCGATCCGCTCGGCGACAAATAGTTCAAGATCGTGCGTGCGCGTACACACTTTTACTACCACTCGTTAATAATAATAATAATGACTGCTGTGCGATGGTCGCGTTTTCAAACTTGACTCACTAAGCGCGCGCGTATTTACGTTGAAAACGAAGGCAAAAAAAAAAGGCCAGGTACAAAAAGAAAACACACGAGCGCGTAAAAAAAAAAGAGGACACTCACGCGAGCGCGAATGTACAACCGGCGCGCTGGTGAATATATTAATGGAGTTTCGATCGCGTCGTGTATGTAGCGAATCGCTCGCGCTGCACAATGTCGCGCTCGCGTCTTTTTTTTTTAATATGATTATTATAGGACGCGTCGGCGGAGTGCAGCACAGTCGACGCGATGTATAAGCTACTCTGAGAGTAGTAGCAGGAGGAGGAATCGAGAGAGAGAGAGAGTGAGTGAGCCGCATGCCACGCGGAGATTTGCCAATGTACGCGAGAGTCGTGTTCTCGTATACACGTATATAAAGACGCGGCGCGACTGCATTAATACCGAACACTGCTGCAACTCGTCTTGTAAGCCTGCTCGGCAGGTATACATCCAGCGAGATGCAATCCGATCTCTCTCTCCCTCCCTCCAATGCACACGCTTACATAACAACCCCCTCCGATCTCTGCCATATTATACTCCTGCTCGCGACACACGCACGTATATCGCGTACACATTTTAGTATACACCCTTCACTTCTTCGCGTACACGGCTGACTTTGCGACTCTGCTGTGTTTCCACACGCAGGTGGGACAAAATCAGTGGAGCTGGTGGAGGTGCATCGCAGCAACAGCAACAACAAGTGTACCACCACCCGTCGTCTCCGGTGCAGCAGCAGCAGGCCTCGGCCGCGGTAGTCGGCAGTCATCCTTACCGCGACGTGGTCACGGGCGCCGCCGCGCATCCGTCGCCGGGCTCGCCTTACGCGAACGCCGTTGGCGCGGTACCGCCTCGAGTGGCGGCCTATCTACCGCCGTCTCGGGCTGACATTTATCAGCAGCAGCAGCAACAGCAACAGAGGCAGAGGAGGTATCAGCTCAAAGAGCAACAGAAGCAGCAGCAGCAGCAAAGCAATCAACAGCGAGTCGTGTACCAGCAGCAGTTGTCGGCTGCCGCCGCCGCGACGACGCCGGGCATGCACAGCTACACTTACACCGAGTTCCACGCCAAGTACTACAACAGATCGACCGGAGGAGCGTCGACGTCTCCCACGGCCATCAATCCGATGATGGCAGCCATGCAGGAGCAGCAGCAGCACAAATACAAACAGCAGCCAGTACAGCCACCGCCACAGCAGCAGCAACAGGTCGTCGCCGCGGCTAACGCGACGACACCCTCGTCGGCTGCGGCCGCCTACCACCACATGCAGAACGGAGCTACGCTCATGCTGCCGGCCAGCGCGACGGCTTACTACAATCCTGCGCCGATGGGTACGTGTATACATACATACTTATATATACTTTTTCTCGGACTTTACGTAACGCGCGTATATGTACGTGCGACGTTCTGTGCATAACGATCTATACTGCTATACGTGACTCGTGTATGCGTTGCTACATAGCACCTTGGCGTGCCTCCCGCATTTGCATACGTATACGCACAGCTCCAGAGCTGTCGCGGTTGTTTTCGTCGCTCGATTTTTGCAGAATTTTTCGCTTTTCTCTGGCTCGCGTTAGATTTTATCGGGATTCGAGACTCGCTGAACGCGCACGTGGCTCGTACGATTCATGTAGAGTCTCGATCATTTACACGCGAAATTATACCAAATTTTTGTCATGCTTAAACTATTCGTAACGATCGATCCGAATTGCAAATTATCCCCGCGGTGACTCCGCGCGTGCATTAACGTAAGTTATACGTTATACATTACGTGCGCGCGATACCACCCCCGATGACGAAAGTATCGAGACATTTTTTTTGCTCGGTAAAAGCCCAAATAGCCCTTCGCCCGACAAATGGGATAAAGGTATGTCCGTGTGTCTGTCGAATCCTGTATAAAAAAGGAAAAAGAGTATATAGACCAGCCCCCCCCCTTGTCTGTTCTTCCTAGTATATATACACCGGCTCTCTTCTTCATCCCTCCGTGCGGCGGGGCGCGAAAAAATTCCGAGCGCGTTTCGCTCATCAATTCGGCTTCTCGGCTTGCGCACGCGCGCCCCGGTGTATAAAGCTCGTGTGAATAAGGCAAAAGACCCGGGGGGGGCCACGAGACCGATTCATCTCAATTGTGTCTCTCTCGCGCACCACGACATAGTCTACATTCTAACGCAACCCTCCCTTCTCTGCTTTCTGTTTTTTTCTGGTTGGCCCCTCTCTCTCTCTCTCTCTATCCAGGAAGTCGCGGCGATCCGACCGAACCGCCCGGCGGCAGAGTCATGTCGACCAAGGACCAAGACGGCAGCATCGGCAGCAATGGTAGCAGTAACAACAGCTACCTGCAGCATCAGAGCTACCTGCAGAAGCTGGCGATGCAGCGCTGCAGCGTCGAGTCGCATCTGCGCGAGTTCGCCCGGGTGCCGGGCTACCAGGGCCACCCCAAGTACCAGGAGTACATGATGAAGTATCGGCAGATCGCCCGGATGCAGCAGAGTCTCGAGTATCAGCAGCAGCAACAGCAGCAGCAGCAACAACAGCAATCGGGGGCCGTTCAATATCAACAGCAGCAGCAGGCGGCGATCGTCAAGCCGCATCTGCAGTTCGATCAGAACGGCGTGCTGATCAATTCCAACGTGGTGCCGGCGGGACCTGGCTCGGCTTACGGGATGCCGCCGATGCAGCCGCAGATGGGGCCCATTCCCCCGCCCATGAAGGACAATCTCTACGACGGTAAGTTTTTTTCTTTATCGTGTATAATCGAGAATTAAAATAATTCAAAGTCGCGATTCGTCTTCTCGCGTGAGCATCCAATTGACAATGCCGTATAATACATTCATCGTGTACGACAATAAAGACGTGCACTTTAATTCGTCGTTGCGTGCGAATTGCGATCGTCGACGTGCATCGCCGTCGACGACAAATTTTATCACATGACATTTTTGCAGCCAAAGCGATGCAAGCGATGGAGCACGTGATGCAACAGCAGCAGCACCAGCACCAGCAGCACCAGCTCGGGCTGACGAATCAGCATCAGCTGATACCGAACGATCATCACCTGCATCATCAGCGTCATCTTCATTCGCAGCATCAGCAACAACCGCATCCTCAACAGCATTATATGAGTCAAACGTATCATCAACAGCAGCAGCAGCAGCAGCAGCTGTATCAGCAACAGCTGCTACACCATCAACAGCAGCAGCAGCAACAGAGACACCTGTCGCATCATCCACAGCAACAAATGCATCCGCTCATGCATCATGCCCAGCATCAT
Source organism: Trichogramma pretiosum (assembly GCF_000599845.2). Lineage (NCBI taxonomy): Eukaryota > Metazoa > Arthropoda > Insecta > Hymenoptera > Trichogrammatidae > Trichogramma > Trichogramma pretiosum. Next base: position 212,805 of record NW_019641630.1, read on the forward strand.
CTCGATCAATCGCCGCATCAGCAGCAACAGCAACATCAACAATTGCAACAACAACAGCAGCAACAGCAGCAGCAACAGCAACAGCAACAATTGGAAGACGAGGCGGAGGACGAGCAGCGCAGAAAGATCAGCAAGGACTTCGCCGACAAGCCGCACATAGACCTGAAGCAGTTCCTCGAGAATTGGAACGAGAGGGAGGAGGACGAGGGTCTCATCGGGCAAAACGTGAGTCCAAAGCACACTATATGTACGATATAATAACGAGACAAAAGCTCGACGACGCGTACGGCTTAGCTATAAGCATGTATTGGTCGAGAGCCGGGCTCGAGGTGTGTAGGTGTATATATTAGAGCTACCGGAGGGGTAGCAGTTGGCGTGCGCCGTACAGTACAGTATAGTAAGTATAGCAGCAATAGTAGCATCGATCGGCTGTGTATTATTATGAGGTAGTGCCTATACTATATACGAACGAGTCGGAGTCGTGCGGCTCGCGAGCGAGCTTCGCATACGCCGTATATACTATACTGACTATCGATTATATAGGCGAGGACTATTTTTCCATAGTGGGGCTGCTGCTGCTGCTGCTGATGGGCTAGCTAAGCTCGACTACGAACTACTACTGTATACTATAGTAAATGCGCGCACCTACTTTTACACGCTCGCTCGCTCGGCAGAGAGCGAGTTAGACACGAGGCTCCGCGCGAGCTTGGCATCATCATGCGATATCCGGACGCGAAATTTCGTAATGTATAATATAGGCCCGCGAAAGCGCGGCGTTGTTATATATATATGTAACGAGAAGCGGCAAATAGAAAAAAGGGAAAATTGAAAGAGAGGTCGATCGCTTTATCGTATAACCGATACGTTTGATTTTTTCGATGTACCGATCCGACGGAGGTCGCAATCCCTTCGTGTTGTCGCTATATAGCCATTGCATACAGCCTACGAACCGGAAAAATTGAATCGTTGCTCGTCGCTTGAAAATCCAAAACGTTATTACCGCCTGTATGGCACATTATGTGCATGTGTGGCACGATGAATTGCGTGTGCCATACGCGCTCCGAAGCCCGCCCGTCGTAAGCTTCGCGCCTGCTGCATTCCGGCTAGTTAGTGTCTTGCTGCTGCTGCTGCTGACTCGCTGCATTCTCTCTCTCTCTCTCTCTCTCTTATAATATCCTCGCTCATGACTTTTGCGGGAGACCCATAGGAACACGACGGTATACGGAATGCAATTTAAGCAACGTACGTACACGGCACGCATCGTGTGCACCAAAGCCACGTGTATGCGGACAGGGGCGTTGGCCTCGCGCTGCTACTACGGGATCGGGGCATGGATTCGAAATTCAATCGATCGTTCACATACAATGTATTATATCAAGTAGAAGGTGTGCGTTATTATCTCGCGTGCGCGATTTTAAAGCTGGCCATCACGCTTCTTCTGCAACATCTTGCAATGACGATTCTTATCGGCCGAGCCGTCCAACTCGCGCCGATTTGATCCGGATGCGATACATTTACGCGCGACTTTTATCTTACGTACATTTTTCAAAACAATTATGACGCCTAAATTCGTCGCCACTTCGGATTAAAAATACGTAATAACAAACAAACAAAGAAACAAACAACGACAACGGTATTTACGACCAAGGTAGTTATTTGTTCGAGTACGTACGGCTAATTTTCGGAGCTTAAATACGAAGAAACGACAGTCGTCGGAAGTCGTGCTGGATCGCGATGTTTATCAACCCTTCCACGTAGGTCCGTATACCGGCTCGCTCTCAGCCTTACACTTTAACAGCTTACTACTGCTGCTGCTGCTGTCTCGGCAATTAACACACTCGGCCGCGATCCAGCCGAGCACGAAATGTCACACCTTCGGCGGAGGTATACACGCGCTAATTGACGGGGCTCGCTCTACGTGTTCGCAGGTCATTCTAACGGAAAACACTCCGATCGTCTTGCTGGAGTACAACGGCGGCGGCGGAGCAGCGACAACGGCAGCCGAGGAAGTCGTCGTGCAGCCACCCGCGGGCCTCCTCGAGCAGGCTCATCATCACCATCACCACCCGCAGACGATATGCGTGGCGACGACGAGCGGAAGTGGTGTTATAGAACCCGCTGCCTTGAGCCTGGTCAACGGCGAGGTCACCGCCGCCACAGCCACCACCACCGCCGTCAACATAATCCGATGCATAAGCAGCGGTGGAAGCGGCGACGAGGTGCCGACCATTCACATACTCGACGCCAACGAGGAGCTCGTCAAGACGGCCTTTCAGCATCTCAGCGGGCCCGCGGATCACGTGCTCAGCATCGAGGACTTGGTGAACAAGACCGTGACGGCGGCTACGGCTACGGCACTGATTACGACTACGTCGACGACGGCTACTACGGCTTCCGATAATACCGCAGCCGCCGTCGTTGCCACCTCTGCGGCAGCGGCGGAGCTGTCGTTCCTTAATGCCACGGCGATGCTACAGTCGGAACCACGCCAAGATTCACCCGCCACCGATAATACCACGAAGCCCGATAGCGAGAAAGAGCTCGCTAAAGACGGTAATTCTTACTTCATATACGTTTCTCGCCTTTGTTTGCTTTTATATTATAACGTAGGTACAAGTGTGTGTTTGAGAATTCGGTGATTCGCGACCGATCGCTATAGCTGGACGGACTTTAACACGGAGAGAGAGTCAAAGTCAAATAAACCTAATGAACTCTCGTCGCGTATATCGCCAGCTAGCTTACGTGCGTGTAAATTGGAGATAAATACGAAACGACTGCGCCTCTATATATATGATACACACACGCACACGTGCGCTTGCGGCTATATGGAATGCGAAATATATACACAGATTTGAACTCAAGCTCGATCGCCACGAGCATACATTGGTCAATTTATTCTCGACTTTTTTTTTCTTTTTGTTTTTTCATATTTCAGTCGAATCGAGCTTTTTATCGGCCATCCATGCACAATGAACACGATTGCGTGAAGTTTCTTACGTGCATCATACACACGTGTAGTAGTAGTAGTAGTACTTGCACGATCGCAATGCGCGTGGAGCAATATATATATGACCTCGTGCAGCTACGCCAATTGCACTTGTACACACGTACAAATACTCGCTTATATATATTTGACAATCTCTGCTGCTGCTGCTGCTGCTGCTGTGGCACGACATTCGTATTACGTCGTAAAAGTTTATCGTGCGTACGTCATCGAGAAATCAAAATATATAATCGTAATACACGTGTGTGCTGTGTGCATCGATTTTATTTTCATTTAAAAAACTTTTTTTTTTCCTCGTACAAAGTGTCTCGCGAAAATTAGAAAAGAAAAACGACCATAGTAACTACAGCAACGATGTTATAATTTTACAGAAAATCAAGCGAGGAATGCGACGTCGAGTTTATCATCATCGCCACCAACGTTGCCACAAACGACGGCCCCGGTCTCGGCGACAGAGAACGCCAGCGATAATGCGACGACGAAAAGTCAGGACAAGGACGACGATAAAGCTACCGGTGTTGTGGTGTTGACCTCGACGTCGACGAGCAGCGCAATAACAACAACCGCGGTGGAAACGTCGACGTGTACCACAAGCTGCAACGGTGCTAGCGGTCTCGAAAATGGCAACAACGATCTCGAAAACAAAAACGACAAAACCGAGGCAGCAGCAGCAGCAGCCACGAACAACAACATCATGGCCGTCGGCGAGGACGACACTCGCACGACGAACGACGAGCTGAGCCTGCCCGAGATACCGTGCTGCATCACGAGCACGACCTTGAACACGCCCACGCAGTCCGACAACGAGGAGTCGTCATCGTCGGCGGCGGTGCGCGTCCAGTCGATGGAGGAAGTCACTAGTGGTGGTGGTGTGAGCTTCGCCGAGCACTCGCCCATAAAGTTCCAGAATGGCTCGACGACGACGACGACGACGAGCCTCGGGAATGACGAGTTGCACTTTGGCTTTCGGAATGCCAATGAGGTGACTAGTCCTACTACGAAAGCCAGCGAGAAAGGTGCGTTACGTTATATATATTTTTTTCTCTCTCTCTCTCTTCTTTCTCCGTTCTTTCGCGCACGCACGAAACGAAAACAAGAAAAGTTAAGAGAGGAGCGCGTGTTACTGAACGAGGGGGATGGGTGGTGGTGGGTGGACACGACGAGGGCACGTGTACGGAATTTAGCGCAACGATGCTTTGGAGATTTAAGAAAGTACTTACTGCTTTATAACGAAGCGCGGGGAGCGAGAGAGGCTTTCTTTAAAGGAGCCAAAATTGACTCGTTGTAACTTACTGCCCGCTCGAGTTTATAAGTTTGAATGTAAATAAAAAGAAGGGAAAGAAGGAGGAAATGCCTTTGCTCTTGGTTTATAAACCTCAGGCTTGGGTAATTTATATCGCGTGCTAATGTTCGCAAGCATCGCGATCGGAAGACATTTAGAGAGAAAGAAAGAGAGCTGAACGAAGGTCGTTTCGAGAGTATACAATATTCTTTGATGATAATCGAGGCAAAGCGAAGAAAACGGAATGAGAGATAAGCCGAGCGAAATCATTTTTCAAATATCGATGTATAATAATAACGCGCGCGCGCGCCTGTAATGCTCGGAATCGTTGAAAACAAAGTGCGAAACAAATTCAGTGTTATACGAGCACTTTAAACGATACTCATCTCGAGGAGATTTTTAATGTAAGTTTGTCGAGCGGCCGAATAGATCGATAGATCGATGGTACGCGGATGCAAATTTTCGAGCGACAAATCGCACGCGGTTAAAGTAGCAAGAAAAAGCGTGAAAAAAGAAGCGATCGACCGAGACCTGCCTCTCGTGCGCTTAGCGTGAATTCTCGAGATACACGATGTCGCTTACTCGCTGCTCGTCGTTCGCGTACACACAAACTCACACGTATACACAAACTTGGTCAAATATTTAGTCACTTGCCGCAGCGTTGCCGCTGGTAATATGTATTTGAACGAGCTCGAGGCTCGTATCATGTATTCTTCGATTCGTCGCGATCTCTCAAGCTGCGTACCTATCTATCTACCTCTAACGCGTGTAACGTCGTCTTCGCTCGTAATGTTTATTTTGAATATTCCACGACCCGTGCGCGCGTATGTAAATTGAGTCGATATAATTTATTTCGCCTTTTATCAGCCGTATAATATGTGTTTTTTTCGAGCTTTTTATTGCGCACGTATTATACCACACGAAGAGGAGGCAGCGGCGGCAGACGCATACGGTACACGCGCGCGGAACACACAATATGTATACGCGCGGATCGCGGAACAGTCTCTCGCTCGCTCGGCGCACGGAATTATTCGACAGAGAGAAGACTCGTTATCGTTATCGAGAGCGAACGCGAGTATATATTATGAGCTCCGAGCCGAGCGAGAGAAAAAAAGAGCTGTTTTCTGATTTACACACGCATACGCACGTACACGAGCTCGCGATCGTTTACGTCGAGCGTACGCAGCTGCACACGAAAATTCCGTCTGTGCGAATTTTCTACTGCTAGACTCTTTTTTTTTTTTCAAGCTCTTCCGCGCGGTATTCCGCGTATGATATTATAATTTTCTCGTGCCTCCGTATGCATACGTGTGTGTGTGGCTCGTTCGGTTTTATGCACGAACTCTGCGATGCTTACGTCAGCGATCCATCGCTTGTATACATGTATATACCGACCGCCGCCGATCGGAATGACCTTTTTTTTTGTGCAACATCGTTATAAATATTCAAACGCCATCTCTCTCTCTCGTGCGTTGGATAACGCGTGTAATATAATATATTGGACGATTTGTTTGCTTCTCGCGCGACCCCGTGCGATTGAAATTTGCACAGCGCGATGGACAATATTTATCGGATTTTTCCGACGCTCCATATGTTACGCTTTTTTTTTGCTCCTCTTCTTCTTCTTCTTCTGCTTCTTCTTTAAATGCAGCGTGCAGCTCACGTACCACGTTTTTGTTGTTATTGAATAAAAAAAAAAAAAAAAAAANAAAAAAAAAAAAAAAAAAAACGACTCGTCGAGAGAGCGAGAACGTGCATAATATAATATTTACATATATTGCGCGGCATATTGCAACACGCACAAACACACACACGGCTTGGTAAGCAGCAGCAGTCGCTGAAATAAAAATATTGTGCTTACGATGCTCGCTTCTCGAGTCGATGTGTATATGCATTTATAAGCTCATTTTCGACACACACTGTTTTGATAATGTAACACGGACAATTTTTTGTTTTTCTGCTCACTCGCAGAAGTCGCGGATCGCGAGGAGCAGAGCAGCAGCAGTGGCAACGATAATCAACAGCCGGAAGTGGCAACGACGACGACGAAACCGAGTAGCTGCAACAGTATGCCGCTGTTGACGACGACGACGAGCCATCCCGAGAACATCAACTCGGCCATCGACTTCTCGGACCTGTCCAACTCGTCGTCGAGCGTGATGATCCACGGCGACGAGCCGAGGATGCCCGCCCCGCCGATGGAGGGCAACTGCTTGACGAAGATCATCAAGGACACGCCGCCCATCACCAACATACGGGTCTTCGACTCGGACGACGAGAAGGTCAACGACATGTGGCTGGAGCTCGACAATCATTTCGGCGATCATCATCGACTCGTCGAGGAAAAACAACAACAACAACAAGTGCCAATGACGACGACGACGGCGGAATCGAGCGCGCGAAAGACCAGCAGTCTAAGGCTCTTTAGAAAGATTAAATCAGGCCTCATCAATATAGCCGAGCAGCAGCAGCAGCAGCAGCAGCAAATGACGGATGCGACGAAAGGTCAGTTACCTAGGGCGAGCGAGAAACCTCAGGAAGTCGTCGTAGCTGCTACTGAGAAGCCCGCGCAAGTGACCGCCGCCGCCGCATCAATGCCAATACTCGTGCAAAAAGACGTCGTTGCTACTGCTGTAACAACGACGACGATGAGCGAAAAGTCGAGCTTGGAAATGCTGCCGACTGAACGCAAGCCCAGAAAATCCGTGGACTCGGCCTTGAAGAATTTCAGAATCGAGAGACTGAACTTTCCGCGTAAACGGGCGCGCTCGGTCGAGGCCGAGGCCCAGCAACAACAGTGCACCGAACAGCAGCAGCAGCAACAATCACAGCAGCAGCAGCAAAGCAACGAGGACCTGTTCGACGAGTTTCGCAGTATTAAGAAGGCGCGCAAGGGCATCGGCCAGATGCAGGACGACATCGAGATGCTCAAGAGCAGCATCGACGAGCTGAGAAACGGCGTCAATATCAACAATAATAACATTCCGGTTTTTCATAATAATAATAATAATAACAATTGTGTGTCCACGAGTGTCACCGACCACAGCAGTAGTAGTGGCAGTGGTAGTCCGACATCGTCGTCGCCGACGCAGCAGTTGATATTCAACGCGTCGCTGCCTCTGCTGCCCGAGACGAAATTCAACAACGCGCGGCAGAGGACGTCGCGTCAAGCGTCGCCTCCCCCGCCGCCGCCGCCACCGCCGGCTTCGATCGACGAGAGCTTGACGAAGCCCGCGACGAGCGAGGAGACGAGCAGCAGCAGCAACAGCAACGGCAGTACGAAAAGCTGCGTCGACTCGGACATCAAGATACAGCTGCCGAACGTCGAGCTGCAGATCACCGACAAAAAGGAGACGAGCTGCTGCAACGGCTCTACGTCCAGTTCCACAACGACGACAACGGCGACGAGCAGCTCGAAAGAGGCCATCAAGATCGAGATCAACGTGTCGCGCGTCGAGAGCCAACGCTCCAACGACACGGAGATCGTCAGCACGTCGAATCAGCTGCTCAACATCTCGCTGCCGCCGACCAATTGCGTGCTGGACTGTCGCGCCTCCATCACGACGACCAGCGAAGAGGAGGAGCAGCGCGAGATAGTCAGCACCAGCTGCGATCTGTCCGTCAAGGAGGTCGTGCCCTGCAGTACCGAAGAAAAGACCACTGTGACTCAGCTCGAGGCTGAGAAGAGCAACGACGTCGTCGTGGAAAAGACGACGACGAACGATAAGATCGTCGAGGAGGCTTCGATCGATCTGCTCGAGAAAAGCAAGAGTCTGGAGGCTGTGATACTGCTCGAGAAGGAGGAGGAGCACACCCTGACCTTCGTCAATCAGAATGCCTTTCTGGACAACGACGCTCTCGCCGATCGTTCGGAAAGCAAGGACGACAAGCCTACTACGAACTCGACAGCGATGATTTCTTCACCGAAAAAAGACGAAAAAAAGCTCGACGATAAGAGCTTACTGAGACAGCTGGAGCAAGATCTGTCGAGCTTCAAGTCCTGTCTCGACGGCCTCGACGAGAAGCCCACTGTCGCGGATATTTTCAAGGTGGACAAAACCGAGGTGCTGGACGCCGCCGAGTTTCCCATAGAAAAGCTCGAGAAGTCGGAGTCGTCGAACGAGACGACTTTTCGTAAACGAGACGAAAAGCTCAATAAGCACAACGGTAATAATGCATCCGTCGAAGCGGCCACCGACGAGGCTCTGAAGCAGATCATGAAGAGCCAGCGTCTGATCGACGAGGTGCTGGCCGACGCGAGCTGCATCAAGAACAACAACTTCATCGACTGTCCGGTGGTGGTGGTGGAATCGGCGGCGGTGCCGAGCTGCTCGAAAGACGTCGCTGATACGGATTTCGACAATTTCGACGTCGAGCCCTACACCGGCCAGTGCGACGACGTGAGTCTGCCGACGACGAAAGCCGCGGGACGACGAGACAGCGTCGCTTCCAGTCACGCCAGCAGCAGCGGCAGCTGTGGTACAACAGTCGCAGCCGCACTATCGGATCCTCTGCTGGACAAGATGGGCAATCTCGACCAGGTGCCCGTCTACACGACCAAGGACGGCAAGATACAGTACAGTCCGAATCCGAGGTACACGTATCGGGCCCTCGTCATGGAGGCGAGACGGCGCGAAGGACAGCACGGCGGCGTTGGTGGCAAATTATTTCCGCAGCAGCAGCAGAGCTTCAACGGGACAAAGACCAGCACCAGCAGCAGACCCGGTGAAACGATCGACCGGCATTACAGCGACGAGAGGCGACGCATGAAGCCCTACAGCCGCAAGGACAAGTGCAATCGTCGCAGGGAGAAGAGCAGCGAGGAATCGCGCCCAGTGAGTGACGAGAATAGTGTGCCAGCAGCGGTGGCTTGTGATGATAATCAAAGTGACTGTGCGCCAGTAGTGAAGAACAGTGGTGGTGGTAATAGTGACGTCAAAGTAGTGCCCCAACAACAACAACGAGTTGACACGTGCGCGCTCGATAATGTAAACAAAGTGACGAGTAGTAGTGTCGACGCAGACGACGAGAAAGCAACAGCAACGACAGTAGTGAAAAGTGCCACCGAAGTGATACTGAACGAGAGCGATTTCGAGCAAGTGGCCGAACTCGCGCCAGCCCCCGTGGAAGACGCCGCCGACCAGGCGGTCGACGAGAAGTCCATGATGGAGATCAGCCGCTGCCCCTCGCCGCCGCCCGACCACCTCAACTTTCGGCAGCTCTTCAACGACTGCTCCATGACGATGCTCAAGTTTCGCTCGCCCCGAGTTACGTCGCCGCCGCCCCCCTTGACCGTCAGCAAGCGGCTCAACGAGTCGCTGGATCAGCTCGAGGACGTCATCAAGGGTAACGTTACCCTCGACGAAAAAGACACCAAGATCGTTAGTGTTGATCGATGCATCGTCGATCTGACCAATCTGCAGCAGGACATACTGAGGAAGCTCGAGGACGAGGAGTCGAGATACAAGAGCCTGACAGCGATTACCGCTACGAAATCGGACGACAGCTGCGTCGTGATCGAGGATGAGGACGACGTAGACGACGATGAAAAATTCGATTCTTCTTTTCTGACGAAAGTCAGCGATACGAGTTGGTTGGATTTGACGTTGGAAAAAGACGGCAAGGTGGAGAGCGACAAGTCTGAGTTGAGCGAAGACGGCAAAAAAATAAAAGATGACAAAGCCGATCGGGATCCGAGCGCGGAAAATAAAGACTCGGAAAAAGAGGAAAAAACGTCGGACACGATTGATTTGACGATCAAGAAGGAGAAATTTTTTTCCGCCTTGGACAGCGCTTTGAATAAACTCCACGAAACATCGGATTTTAAGTTGAATACGAAAGAAGAAGAGGTCGATTTGGTGAGCGTCAAGGATATACCTCTACCGAGCTTGAAAAAGATCGCGATCGACGGTTTGTCAATGTCGACCAGTCGTAAAGAAAAATCTGCACCGGCTTTGGACACCCGTCCAGAAAATTCAGTTCCTGCTCCGGTCGAGGTCGAGGTCGAATTAGCCTCGTCCGTTCCGGACAAATCGACTTCCGAATCGACGACAGCCGTCGAAAAAGATGCTACCGCTTCGAGCTGCATCTCAACAACGGAAAAAGAAACTTCGCCAGTTCCGGATGCCATCGAAACTTTCGAGGAGAAGGAATCGGCGAACGAAATGACCGAAATTCCATCATCCGCGGTTGAAAAGAACGACGCCGCGGACGTTCCTCTGCCTTCCGAGAGCGAATCTTCTGCTTCTTTGAATTCTACGACCGATGCTGCCGCTGCTATCGAAGCGAAGGAGCAAACAGTCGACTCGAACGAACGGAATAAAAATTCGCTCAATATCGGTAACGAGCCCCAGACGGAGCCTATCGAGATCGAACACCAAACCGTGGAGGTGATAAGCGACCCGTTCGAAAGTTCATCGATTTTCAACGAAAATACAGGATCTTTGTACCAGCCTCTGATCAAATCGGAATCCTCCGCGCCCTTTACGCCGCTGCACGAACTGTTCGGCTCCACCGCCACCTTCGACGCGATGGAGAGCGGCGAACATTTATCCAGCTACAATTCGCCGCTGCACATCGATCAGGACAGCATGAGCAAGAACGAGAACATGTTGAAGGTTCTCGAGGAAGTTTTGGGATCGTTCGAGCCCGCCGCCGCGGCCGCAAGCTCGAAAACCAGCGCCACCACCGGTGCAGATAGCTCGAAAAGCAGCAACGAACAACGACTGCTCTCTATGTTTGGAAATGCCCTGGACGATGGGTGTTCGAGTTACAATAAACACCGAGTGCCTTCGCCGATAATCGAAGCGCCGGTAAAGCCCAAACCTCGACGGGGAAGGCCGCCGAAAGCTCTGAAAGCTGCGCAGCAGGCTGCTGCCGCCGCGGCTGCTGCTGCTGCTGCTTACGCCGCACAGACGCCGACACCTCCGCCCACGCCACGCTCCAAATCCAGCAGGGAGGAACGAACGAGGAGGCGAAAATCGCTGAAGCGCAAGAGACTGTCGAGCGACGAGTTCGGCGCTGGATCATCCTACGCGCTGCCCTGCTCGATCGACAAGAGCAAGCTTGACTCGGACTTTTGCGAAAAGTTCCTCAAGGAGGAGAAGCTCTACGCCTCGCAGACCAACAACGACGTCCAACAAACGACGACGACGACGACGCCAGCCCCGCCGAAGACAGTACCGAAGCTCGTGATACGCACCAAGGCCAGCAGTGCCTGCAGTGGCGTCGACGAGTCGACGATGTCGTCGTCGTCGTCGTTGTCCACGTTATCGCTGCAGCCGAAGATCCCGAAGATGATCATACGCAACGTCATCAAGTCATCGAGGCCGGCGACGCCGAAGATCGAGGAGTTTTCGTCGGACAGCTCGAGCGAGGACGAGATCAAGAGCAGCGGCAACGGCCATCGGGTCAAGTTCAAGCTCGAGGACACCAGTAGCGAGGCCTCCTCGGCTGCCGCCGCCGCTGCCTCTGTGGCTCTGTACGATTCCAAGGTGCCGAAGATGAAGATCAAGCTGGAGGAAAACCAGCCGAGGGTCGTGCAGAGCGCGGAGGTGCCGAACTCCAGCGAGCCCAAGAATTTGCTCAAGATGACCATTACCAATGTGAAGAGTTTGCCGAAGATCACCGACAACAAGTCGCTGCACGAAGACAGCGGCAGCAACAAGCTAGACTCGAATCCGTCCTCGGTCGAGCCGGCCAAGTTCAGACCGAAAAAAGAGTCGCCCAACTACTCGTCCTCGTCGGAGAAACGCAGCACTGCCAGTGTCCACGCTTCTCTGTCCAGGAGATCGACGAAGCAGGGCCAACAAAAGCGAGAAATCGACTCGGAAAGCTCCTCGTCGTCCTCGTCGTCCTCAACGTCGTCGTCGTCGTCGCCTTCGGACAGCGGAACGGAATTCGGCAACAACAGCAACAAGAGCAAAAAGCGCAAGAAGAGCAGCGGCAGCAACAGCAGCAGCGGCGCGTCGAGGAGCAGCAGCAAAGTGCCCAAGGTCATACTGAAGCGCGACTCGCCCAACGCCGAGTTCAAGTGCGAGCTGAGCAAGGAGGCGATCGTGAACTCTCAGTGCCAGGTCGTCCTCAGACGATCCAAGATTCTCGACTACATGGCCAAGGACAAGAGAAAGATGAAGCTGGTCGTGAAGATGGTCAAGGACGGCGAGACGATGCCGGCCGCCGCTGCGGCAACGACAGCGGCAGCGAAGATGGCGGAGGTGGAGGAGACGAAGAACGAGGAGAAGCCGAGGATCGAGCAAGAGCCCGAGTCGAAGGTTTTACAGTGGCAAAGGTTCGTTGCTCATTATTATTGTAAGAACTTTGAAAATGCTTGTTAATTTTAAGAAATTTAATCTCTGCGTGCTATCGATACTTTATTCTATCTATAATTTATTGTCTCGGCAGAAAAAACATTTAAATAAAAGTGTGAATGCCCCCAGCTACGTTGATACACGAAAGTATGCAAAAAAAAGACAGAAAGAAAAAATCATTATTACGTCGAGGAAAATGTATACGCGAGAGATATAACGTTGGCTCTTTATCACGTATAATGTATGTTTTTTTTTTCGCTCTCCTCCGATCGAGCCTTCGGTCACGAGTCTAAGCGCGATTAAAAAACTCAGCGCTATGCTATATACGTATAAATAAAATATGGAATTTTAGAGAGCCGATAAAGGCCGTGACTTTTAGTTGTGCAAACATCTCGTCGTTGTACATAGAATTTAACACTATCGCGCGCTCGTAAGCCTCGGATAACGCATTTCAACTCGTGTTTCTTCGAATATACTCGAGTTGTCCTCAAAAATCGTGAACGAGTGCTGTGTAATGTAAAAATTGCAGGTTCCTCTCGGGCTTGAAAGAGCAGCGGGAGCAGCTGTCGCGCTCCAGCTCGACCTCGGATCTGGATCGTTTCGCGCCACCACCGCCGACGACGACGACGAGCACTAAGAATCGGCGCGCCTCCACCGAGCAGACCACCACCACTACGACGTCGACCTGGAGCGAGTCCACGATGATGCTCGACGCCAGCAATACCGTAGAAAAAACGACGACGACGACAGATCGAAAGCAGGAGGATCAGTCGAGCTACTGGAAGTCCCTCGACGAGAACATGAACAGCAGACTAGATAACGGCGGCGGTGGTGCCGCGGACGACTTCAAGCCCCTGTCTACGATCGTCGAGCTCGCTGCCGGCGAAGCGTCCTTGAACTCGTGCTGTCAGCAGCAGCCACAACAAGAGCAAGAGATCAAGCTCGACTATCCGATGACGACGATCGACGACAGCGAGAAGTTCATCGTCGACAAGAACTTGGACGTGCACGAGGTCGAGGTGGACGGCACCACCATGGACGACGAGCTGACGACGACGAGCAAGTACACCAACAACAGCGACGAGTGCAACGACCGGTCGATCATCAAGGTCGAGTCGTCGGACGACAGCCAGACGACCATCGAGATAATGCCGGCCTCGCCCGTTGACATGGAGGTGGCATCGGCGGCGAAATTAGAGGAGGACGAAGTGCACTACCAGCTGGAAATGGAGATCGACCAGCAGCAGCAGGAAAAGGAGGAGGAGGAAGGAACGACGATGATGCAAGTGCCGCTCAATTGCGTCGTCGTCAAGGCGCATCGTGACAAGAGCGCCGTCCTCTTGACGAACGACGACGACGACGACGACGACGATGCATCCTCGTCCACGGAGAGCCATCGAGAGATCACGGGCATTCTCATTGACGAAGATCAATTAGGTAAGCTCTCCTCATAAAACCAAAAAAAAAGTCGCACATATCTTCTACTTCTTCATTCACCAGTATCGGCACGAATTATAAAAAAAAAAAACAAAATGAATAAACAAAACGATATATCCCAATCGGTTGATCGAACGTAACAAAAACGTATACGCGATCAGTCAATTGGCGCATCTCGGCACTGCAAAAAAAAAAATCTCCTTCACAACCTCTACTACTACTACTACATCTACTCGATGGATAATATCGCTGTGACCCGTGTATGTGTGACATGTCCGTAGCAGTGATAGAGGACGCCTCGAACATCATCATCGAGGAGTCGGCGAGCTGCTCGTCGTCGTCGGCGGCTACGACTACTCTCCAGCAAGTAATCATCGAGGACGCCTCGATGCTCGAGGTCGACGGCTCCTCCTCCTCGATACAGCATCTCTTCGTCCAGCAAGACTCGGCCAGCGCCTCGTCGCTGCAGCAAATAATCTTTCATCGTCGACGACAACCGCGTAGAGAACGACGAGCGCAACAACAACGAGAAGAAAGTTTAGACCAGCTGGAGGAGGAGGAGCAAAGGGATAGCGAGGAAAGAGTCGAGCAGATCGATCGTTGCTCCGAATCGGATCTGCTGATGAAGGAAGTCATGGCGGCCAAGGAGACGCTGAAAAAGTATATAGGCGATCTAGCGAGCGAGCAGATTGGAAAACAGACGACGAGCAAGACCGGTAGTGGCGGCGACGATGATGTAATTAGAGACACCGAACCGACGAGCAAGAAGAGAAAATTCGAAGTGATCGGTGAGATTGGTTCCGGATCGAAGAGCGACTCAACGACGACGACGACGACGCACAAGTGAGTTTGACTGTCAAATATTTACATTCGTATATAAGCAGTGTGTGTATAATATAAACTGCCTATACTGCTACCGTTGCGTCGAGGCGAACGCACACACGTACGAAAAAATAAGTAGCTCAACGCGATGCTGTTCTTTTTTCTTTTCTTTTTTTTTGTATACGTAAATATGTGATACATGTAAAAACGGAGTATTATTACGTACGGGCCTGCAGGATGCGCGCCCGGCTCGAAGCCACGACAGAGAGTGAGAGACACGGTCGAAAAAATAAATAAGAAATGTGTCTAATCAAGCATTCACGGCGCGTAGTCGAGCGGCGGCGGCAGCAGCAGCAGCGGTTTTTTCCGACCTCGATGAGGAAAGTCGACGCGCGAGCGAGAGCGAGGAGGAGAGATTGTGCAACACATGTATAATGCTCCGCCGCCGCCGCTACATTCGTTGATAAGCCCGCCGCGTATTCGTATATAGCCAGCATGTAGCGCACATCTTTCTCTCTCTCTCTCTCTCTGAGCTCGTATTGCATATATGGGTGAATCTCTGTCAACTCGACCGTGGTTAAAGTAGTTTTTTTTTTTCGTGTACTTGAAAAAAGGGCGTTTGTACGATTACATCGTGACCTTCTTAAGACACAATTTTATACCATGGTACAATTATCTTATTGAATGCTTTTAACAGAATATAAAAAGTCCGGGGTAAAAAATATCTTTTGTCCGAACGTAATAATTCGCGAACAATTGAAAACAAAAGCTCGTAGATCCGTCGATTTTGCATCGCTCGGTTTTTAATTGCAAAATGTCATTTAGATCGTTTCCCTGTCTTTTATTTCATTCTATCGTATTATTCGGTGAATCTTTTTTTTTCAGAACGATATCGATTGTATTGGCACATTTTAGCAAACTTTCTTAATCGCATTCAATAGGCTAGGTTCTGTTTTTCAATGTAGTAAAATTTTATTACACGTACGATTTATTTTTATTAACTACATTTTCGTGATTAAAAATTGTTTACTTATATACTACACAATGAACACATCTTACACGCTAACAACAATACTTCAAGATTGTCAATGAAAATATAAATCAATGATTCCTCAACTTCGTAGCCTGAAAAAAAAAAACGATGAAAAGTCTAGAACAATTAGTGAAAACTCGTTTAGAAGGTAAAACAAAACAAAACAAAACAAAAAATACCTTCGACAACTGTGTCTCATGACTCGGCTCTTGTACCTTCTGAGGCAAGCCCCGCCGCCGCCGCGCAAATTTTGTACAAATCCTCGTTCTTCAGATTTTTCAGTATCATGTCGCAGCAGAGATGCGGCAGTCGGTAGTGCGTGAGTTGCATGAAAGGATCCAGCGCCCAATTCAGGAAAGTCTTTCGCGCCATTCTCTCGCACATACGCGGCACGGGATCTCCTTTCGGGCCGAACTTGTACCACATGGTTCCGTTGCGCCGCGCGAACTCGTAGAAGTCCTTCAACTTGAGCGGCTCCTTCGGCTCCACTCCATCTCGCAGCAACGCGAGCATATCGTGGAACGTGAGATTCGGACGCAGGATCATCTTTTTCGAGTTCACCAAGTACTGCTTTTCGTAGTCGTCCAAATAGTCGTATTTGACCTTTGACTTCGTCGGCCTGTCGACGAAACCGTGATCGACGAACATCTTCATGACGGCCGTGGCCTCGGCTCGGTCCAGCTGGTATCCGGCTCCGCGGAGACTCTCGCAGATGCGCAGCAGCGACGACGCGTACAGCAACTTGAGCCCCAGCCCGATGCGCAAGCGGCTCTTACGCAGGAACTCGTCCAGGTGTGCCTCGCTCGGGAAAACGAAGCCGTCGAGATTGGCGCCGCGCGCCAACAGGGCGTCCACCACGTCCGGCTCCAGCCTGTCCACGGCGCACTGCAGCGGGCTGCGACCCCGGCTGTCCCTCGCGTCGACGATCCGCACTTGCCGCTCCAATCCGTCGCAGGTCCCGAAAAACAGATCCACGAGACTCTCGTTGCCCAGGGGACGCTCCTGTCTCGTGTAGATGAGGTGCAGAGCAGTCGCACCGTCGGCGTTGGCCGCATTGGGATCGGCACCGGCTTCCAGCAGCATCCGCAGGATTTTCGGCCGAGCATTGTGGCTGTAGCGCAGACTCGCGAGCAGCGGAGTGTTGCCCGTCGAGCGATGGACGCTATTGGGATCCTGGCCCGCCTCGAGGAATCCCCGAACGACGTCCTCGTAGGCGAACTCGCAGGCCGCGTGCAGATGCGTGTAGCCGTCCTCGTCGACGTAGTTCGCGTCGTACCTGTCGAAGAAGCGCCAGATATAGTGGTCCCAGCGTCCGAGTTTGAAGAGGCGATGTATCGGCGTGGTACGACGCACCACGGGCTTGCCCTGCGCGTCGAGCTCGGGCACGTCCTTGTAGCCGGTCTGTACGACGAATTTGAACACCGCGTCGTAGTCGCGCTCCAGTTTCGAGCACACCAGCTCCTGGAGCAGCCAGTCGATCTGGTCACGGTCCAAGATGTCACGGAGATCGGGAAAGGCGCGTCTCCATCCGACCGTCAACCTGCAGAAATTGAAGAAAAACGCCTTGCGTTGATCCTCGTGTTTCCAGTTCACCTGTTTTCGCGCCATCTTGAGCGCTGCCAATTTTTCTTCGGCCGTCCTGCCGTCGTAGTATTTCAGGTCTTCAGGGTAGATATCATCGTCGTCGTCGTAGTCGTCGTCGTAGTCGTCGTCGTAGTCGTCCAACATTTTTTCACTCGCGGGCTCGCGCGCGCACACTATATCAACACAATTTTTACTCGCTTTTTGCGAGCGAGTCACAGTATTTCGAGGTAGCGATGACGTGCGTCGAGTACGAGCGCAACAACAGAACTGATCGATATGCCTTTTGATCTTATTTCGACCGATGTGTACTCGCGTAGTTTTGGCGCCTCTGCGTGGACGACCGTTGTACGGAAAAAAAGTGAAAGTATGTTTAATCCCGCGTAAATCTGTTCCCGCGCTAAACGTGGAAGCGCGTTGCTTAAAGGACATTTAATACCTTCGATACTATATATTTCAATAAGAATTTCGGTTTAAAAAAAATTTCTTTTCACAGGTAGAGTACTTCGTTAAGCAGGTAGTCTAATTTTATACGTATAATCTCTACTTGCTAATGTGCGCGACCGTAAGACTCTTCTTCTCTTTTGTAATATAAAAAGCAAGATACAAAATCGAGGAGATTATACACGATCGTTTGTAGATATGTACTTGAATCATGCCTCACTTGTTGGCCCAGTTTTTTTTTTTTTTTTTAAGAAGCAAGTCTAGATCAAAAGTTATCATTATGATTGTTATAACGAATTCGTACGCGTATAGGCGCAGCAACCTGGGCGTATATGTGTATACACCCGTGTATACAGTCCAGTACATAGTGACACATCAAAACATTTCTAAGGGTGCAGCTGCGTAGGAGAACGCGCAGATGTATTACATACAAAAGCTGTACCGAGTAATATTCTATACTTCGACGTTGCCCCGCGAAGAGTAACGTACGTTTTTGTGTTTATTTCATTGGAAACGTGCGTTACCCTCCGTAGCGTCGATTTTCGGTTGAAAATGGCGGGAGCGATGGATGGACGGCGGTTTAATCAAAATTTCAGAACATTCTCCATGTACGAAATTTTTTGGTCTGACCGAAGTCAACGGAGAATCGGCCATGTACGCCGTGCGGGTGCGCATTATCGTACACGTATATATACGCACACGACGGCAGAGCCCGTATGTAGTACAATGGAATATATATTCACTCAACCATTGACAACGTATACGGTATAAAGTACACGACATCGTGGCGTTTCGTCACACGCACACAACAGCAGGTTGACGACATTACGGCAAAATATCAGACGCAGCAGAAAAATCACGAGTGTACAGTACCGTACACGTATCATATGATACGACGGCATAGGCTGCAGCATTTATTGCTGAGTAGATTCGCAGTGCACTCCGGCGGCAAATTGGCAGACTCATCGAGACGTATAGGCGCATATCATATCATATAAACGTCAGCTGAGCGGAAAATCGTGCAAATATTTGACAACATTTCTTATATACTCGCGTGCACTTGTCTCTCTCTGCGAAACACAACAACGATCGTGTACGCGCCTTCGAATGAAATCGAAATATATATGGATTGTTCGCGACACCTATGTACAATAATTGAAACGAGAGAGAGCGAGAGTGAGAGTGAGTGAGAGCGCGTTATCGCGTGAAAAAAAAACGCACTCCACTATATACCTATGTATATATAGGCGCGTATGCAAGTACAGGCATTAAAAAAAAATTACACGCTCCTCTATTACGAGCAGAGCGAGCGAATTGCAGCGCACACCGCGAATGACGTTACTTATACTCGGCGGCGGCGCACGACAATTATATTCATGCACGGCGTTATTAACCTTGACTCGGCATACTAGTTGCGAGTGAAATTTTTTTCAAGTATAATATAAACACACATAGAGCACGCGTGCACACGCACACGTGTCCAGGAGGCCTATATATATATGATGCATACCATATTTATAATATAAACACACCTATACATACACGAGCATATGGTCACGTGGATATATATACCGCTACAATTACACCTACGCATGGCGCAGCTGCGAGTCGCGGGGAATCGCTTCGTTACGTTATAACGACAGACCTCGCTCGAGTGCATATTATTATATATTCGATCGCCGAGTTTCTCTCGATCTTCTTCTTTTTGCGTCGATGCAATTTTACTTTTAATAATATCGCGCGTTATGTAGTCGTGAGTTCGGAGCTGCTTCGTTTGCTCATCGCACACACACACACACACAAACATTCATACGTACATGCAGATAAGAGACCTACACACGCGTACACACGCAAACGTACTTCCAGTTGAGCGCGCGAATTGTTTGTTTGGCCCCGTTTTATCTTGGCAGTTATTAACGCACTCGCGCGTCTGCGTGTTCGCGTTTTCCTCGCTCGATCGATCGATTTCCGCATATACCTACCACCCGTTTAAATACACGTATACCGATCGGGGCACCTCCAAGCGGCGCGAGTGCAATTTTTGCCCTCTTTCCGCGAAAGAGAGAAGTTTCGGTCACGTTTTGGTACACATTTTTCATTTTTCAATTTTTTTTTTTTTTTTTTGTTATCAAAACGTGCGCGGTGCGGTGCATGTGGCCCGGCTGCGCGCGTCGTGTTGACGCTATACGACAAAATAATGAGAAAAAAAAAAGAACCGCGAGGAATGAAAAACACGTTACACAAGAGAGAGAGAGAAACCCGTGTACAGCACCGAGCGGAACGAAAGAAGAGAGAGAGAGAGAGAGAAAAAAAACAGCAACAATCATTGAAATCGCAAAGCAAACGTCAATTATATAGCTTACCTCGTAAAAGTCACATAACCGCGCGCGCGTTTAGCATTGAAGGCGCATTTCCTTTTCTTGCGCAAATTCGTATTGTACTCGGTATTATACTTTATTGGAAAAACATTCGTTTTTTCCTTTTTCTTTTTTCATCGAAAGCATAACATTCGAATTTTTGTGTGTTTTCGAATTCAGATCGGAGAAGCGCAGTCGATCGTCGATCGAACATCGGAACAAATCTTCCTCCTCCTCCTCGTCGTCCTCCTCGCGTCAACAACAACAGCACAAGTCCAATGGATCGTCGTCGACGACGGCTGAGTCCAACGACAAATCGTCCTCGTCATCGGCGCCAACGACAAAATCCTGCGAGAAAAACAGCTCCGACGTCGCTGCCAACAACAACGACGAAGACGAGGATAAAGTCGACGGAGGCGGCGGCGACAACGACGAAGTTGCTGCTGCTGCTGCGGCCAAATGCGTCGAGGAGGACGCGACCGAAGTCTCGGACGACAAGATCGACCTGGACAGTGTCAAGGCCAAAGCGCTGAAGCTCGGTCCTGAGATGACCATGTCGAGCATCGTCAAGGAGCTCGTTTTTCACAATAAGGTGAGAGAGAGACAATAAACTTCATTATATTCGGTGACGGAGAGCATCGCAAAGATCGTTCCGAAAGTAATAATCTAATCTGCAATATTCATCGATCGAGCGCGTTGAAAAGCGATTTACTCGTCAAGATAAAATACACAAATATCCTTGTATATTATATTACGCTACGGTAACAAAAAAAAAAAAAAAAAATAGCAGCTCGTTGAATGAGAAATGAGCAGCAGCGCTCCATAGTCTCTCACTCTGTATCTCTGCAGCGTCGCGTATGCTTATTATCATGATAAAAGTAACAAAAAATGTTGCTCTCTCGCTCGCGTATACCTATTGTACACGATACACATATGAATATTATTATATACGGTGCCGTGCATAATTTTGCAGCTAAATGTATTTGTCTCGGGGAGAGCAGCTTTGGCTCAACTTTATCATGCTAATCGCTTACGAGGCCGTGTGTGTGGTGAAAATTATTCCTTCGACCATATACTTTTATGCGCCGCAGCACTTTTTCTTTTGACGAGAAGAGAAGAAAAAAATCGAATGTTGTTGTTGCGCTCACTACTCGTGTGTGTGTGTGTGTGTGTGTGTGCGTGTATAACAATTTAGTCGCGAGGCTAAACCGCACAAATCATATCGCTCTTGGGTTATACTCGGAAACACGCATAGAGAGCGAGAGCAAAAAAAAGCGAGAGTCACACTCGCTATCGTTCGCTTAATTTTTTTTTTTCTTCATTTTTTTTTTATCGATGAGATGATTATTTTCATACGCTTTATATCGACGATAAAAGTAAAAAGCTGTATGTACAAAAAACCAGAGGCACCGAGAGAGCCACTTATCTCTTGTTTACGAAAAATTAACTGCGCGAGTGTCGTATCGGTGATGTATAGGTACACATACACACGAGTTTTTCGGGGGACTGGTAAATGTAGATCAACGCGTAATTGGTGCGTAATTATATTATCGCGAAACGTCGCGCTGGCTTATTAAGTTACACACGCATCCGCGATTTAATTTCTAAAAAAAAAGAGTCACGCGATAAGGCCCTCATCGCACGATGTGACAATTTGTGTAACTTATATAATGATGTATTTTGTGTACAGGCGACGATCAGACATCGGCGTTACTGCGTGCTGTGCGAGCGATGGTTCCCGTCGACCCTGCGCCACCAGCGTCACCTGGCCGGCTATCAGCATCGCCACACCGAGCTGACCCAGCGCCGGGCCATACACATGCTGTTCCTCCTGTTCACGGGCAAGTTGTGCCCGAAGCTGCTGCCGCCCGACGTCGTGCGCACCGATTACCAGCTGATGGAGCCGACCCCGCTGCAGGTCGTCGTACAGGTGAGTACTATATACGATAATAATTACAACCAAAAATATTGTGTATAATTATTCTTATCTTCTCCGCAGGACTTTGCCAGTATTTTTAAAGGCATGTAGCGTTGCCTGCCTGCCGATTGAGCAAAAAAAAAAAAAACCCGACTGAAAATCGTTAAAGGAAGAAGAAGAAAAAAGAAAGAAGACAGTATATCCTAAAGAATAAAACCCTGCGCTGTACCGCACTTGAACCAAAGAAGATTATAGGAAAAAAAAAAGAAGTACATTACATATAATATCGCGCGGAGAAGCGGACGCGACTATCTGCTATAGCATAATATAAATAAATGTCTGTGTGCAAGCCAATCGACGATAAGAAATGTCGGCCGCGTGCGTACGTACGTACGTACCACATATATATATACATAGTGTAATAATAACGATAATGTGTTAGTGTGTGTTAGTGTGTGTATATATATATAAAACTAGGGTAATTTGCGCACCGCGCGCGCGAGAGCTCGAGATAATAATGTGCCTCGTGCGACAGCCTTCGACGTTTATTTGTATAACATAACAATGTTGCTCGTTGCTGCTGCTGCTGCTAAAGGATCATCATCGTCGTCGCGGAGCCGAGGAGCACGAGGCACAAGATCCGTATAGGTATAGCGATGGCACGCGCGGTGTCGCCGCGAGACTGTGTACAGAGGGACCGTAATGCAATTTTTTTGTTTGTTTCTGTTTTCTTGTTTTGATTTTATTCCTTGTTTTTTACGTAAATAAAAATAAATGCACGTGGCCGAGCTTTTTCCCGTCGTTTCGAGATGAGACTTCGACCAGATTAGAATGTAAAAATTGTGTATAACGATAAAGTATGTGTGTGTGCGGGCTCGATTCGGAGAGCGACGACGCCGAATCTCTCGCTCTGGCACACACGTGTAGATAATATGTTATATTATATGAAAAAAAAAAATATATATATATATAGCTACGAATATTGTATAATTGTATATTCCAGATGAATACCAAAATCGTTCCACGCATAACTGTGCCGCATTATATTATATTATACTATATTATATTACATTGTAATAAACTCTACGACTCTTACTCTCGTGTAAATATTTAAATAATATATAATTGTACATGGAGTTTTGTAAGTTTTTGCGCGTTCTCGACTGTCGTAATTGTACGTTTAAGTGTAAGATAACAAACAAAAAAAAAAACGAGTGATATACGGAGAGGTAAGTTTTTTTTTTTTCGACGTACCTTTTTACGTGTGCATGTTGTACTATCAGTGTCAAAAAAAAACAAGTGTACGATTGTGTGAGTATTTGTGACGTATCAAATGAAAAAATACAGTAAAATTGTACACGCAAACATTTTTTTTGTCAGACTTCGAACGATACCCCGTCGAACGAGAGCCTATTTGAATTTTGAGTTGCTGCGCGAAAAATTTAACAGGCAGATGCGAATAGAAAAAAAAATAGCTAAATCGTTCGATCTGAACAACAATTGTTATTAAGTTGTATACATTTATTGTCATCGAAAATGTGAACTGTACACTGGCAGTGCCTTATTATAATGCTTCGTGAAAGTGTTCAAAGAGAAAGTAATCATTTATTTTTGATCTCTTGCGTATTTTGTTAAGTGTAAATATATATAGCGTAAAAAAAACGTATATAGCTTACCGACGTAAACGCTTCGTGTGAAATGGAAAATATAGTCGCGAGAAACGACAAAATATACATTGCCCGTGCATTTTTTCAGACGTTAATTCGTGATGTGTGCAACGAAGTGTAGCTTCTTTTTTTGTAACGATAAAAAAGTTATTCGTGACTATAAGAAGTACGAGGAAAAAAAATGCAAGCAACATTTTTTTTCGTTTAGATATCAAATTGTTTTTGACGAAAGGAATTCCGATGAATGTATTTATCGCACGAGTGCCTTAAAAAAAACACCTAACAGTATTTTTCAAATGTGTTTACGCAAATTTGTGTATTAAATTTTACTAAAAAAAAACGAAATACTTTCACTTGTGCGTTGCAATGTTCGATAAAATATAATATTACTTAAACTGAAAAACTTGCTCAAAATGACTCATTTTTCGAACGATCATATTTCTTACCACTGTTGTATGTATAGCTGATAATAGTAAAATCGACTCTGATTGATAAATTAGACTACATGTATGAAAAATTATCTACATTTTTTGAAAATAACATTTTTAAGTATCGAATGAAATTTCGTGCTAAAACGTTAAAGACCAATGGACAGTGGGTTCAATGTGCCTAATATTTTGTTCGATGAATAAAACAAAACAAATTAGCGCGTGGAAGACGGAAAATGTTGCCTTGACAGTTTTTTTAAATATCAATGAAATGTTTTACTTGTGTGATGACATGAAATAGTTTTTATTCCACGTGTGATTGAATCGAGTTTATTTTAGTACATATCTAATGAAGGAAACCTTTTTACGAGCAGAAGCTCAAAAAATTAATGAAATTATGATAACAAGTATTGAAGATGTGACTTACACTATTTTTGAAAATATGATCAATTCATTCAACGACGAAACAAGGCAAAGTAAATAGATTTTTAGACATAGATTCGACAAATCATTTTCTCAAAAGCGCTACATGCATTGCATTGATTATAAAAACTCTTAACGGCATGATACGCGATAAGGTTTGACTTCCATAATTTTTAGATCGTCTTACTTAGATTTGTCACTTTCGTTTGTGAATTACATCGATTTTGTTCCTTTTACATTTACCTTAAGCACATGTAATACACATATCATAATAATATGCATGGAAAAATTTTGTTAAAGAAAAAAATTTAATCGAACGCGTGGGATACGTGCAAAAAACTCTGTTGCACGAGTTTACAAATATACATGTTAGCATGAAGTGTAATTTATGTAGTTGTGGTAAATGTGTGTTGGTCAAGACGGTATTTTAAGAGAAATAATAAAATCACCCATAATTTTGTTATTTCCCGTGCGCATTCTTGTTCATTATTGTTGGGCTAAACGTGGATTCACGTGCAGTGATAATAATCGCGTGTAATATTTTTCTAAAAAAAAAAAAATCAGTTTTCTCAAATGAACACCGGCGCTGAATTAATTTTAAAAAAAGAATTACGACTTACGGTTAACACTATTTTGCCTGTATAGATTATAAAAAAAAATCAGAGCTGTGAATCCAAATAAAAGTGTAAATGTAATTGTAATTAAATTAACTACTGCACGAAATTGTAATTTTATTTGTAAGTTTAAGTGAATATAGTTTAATTATTATATAATTAACTTTGATACAATTTAAGGCAACAAATTTGTGATGATACACTGTTTTGATTTTTGAACTTAGACACATATAGAATATAAAAAGTTACCAACTGTTTTTATGGTTTTATTCATTTTCCTTCTTCCTATTCTAGTCGTAAAGAGCATAGGAAATTTTAAATAATTTTTAAATATTTGAATCGCCTACGTAAAATGTTTTTCAATACTTACTTCTCATCGAAAATAACATTTCAATGGTTAGAATTAAAAAGCCTATACTTTTTATTTTTTATTATTTCTTTTTTGTCTTTAAAACACCGTATGCCAAGCCTAATTTAATTAATTCTTTTATTTCTCGTGTTTTTTTGCATTTGTTTGAACGTCGCCTTCCATGTATTTAAAGTAAAGGATTCTACTAGAAGTATAAAATAAGGAAATTTTGTGTCATTCTCTCATTATTTACGATTCTGTTTCATACATCTTGGTAAATATGGGATAATTACTTATTGATTATAGAAAGCGTTATTTTTTTAAACAAAATTTGTTCGTATTAGTAACCGTTAATTTCAAAATACTGGTAGAAACCGTTAAAAAAACGACATACCTTATGCGAAGTACTCCATTCATGCAGGTCTCACAAATAAATAAAAATACTGAGCGAATCTTTGACGCTGTCATCTGTCTGTCAGTTGCAGAGACTATTGGTATATGTCGTAGCTTCCAACACAAATATTATCGTTGTAGTAGGTGTATTACGACAGCAAGATGTGTGCATGGTTCGAAAGATTATGAAGTTTAGTGTTTCGTGAATTGTTTATTGCAAGGGATAAAGACTCGGGTCGATGTGATGGCTCCACCACCTGTGGTTACTGGTATTTCGCCCAAGGAAGGGCCACCCGGTACTCGCATCACCATTCGCGGCGAATTCCTTGGAAGTTCGCTGCAGGACCTTATAGGTTAGTCCTTGTATTTTGATTCGTTTCATACTCATTCAAAGTTTATTAAACGTTTATTTAAATCGTATCGTGAATTGAATATTTTTTATTGAGAGTATTCAATCTGGAAAAGTATGAGTATCAGTAACATTAATTTGTCCTTTTCCTCATTTAGGTCTTACAATATGTGGATGTGATTGTATTCTCTTGGCAGAATGGAAATCACCAAACAAAATAATTGCAAGATCTGGTGCATGCAAAGGAAGAGGTGATATAATTGTGACTACACGTAGTGGTGGCCAAGGAACCTCAACTGTGCAGTTCAGAGGTTATCATGAAACAATTGGCCCACTGAAGGAGTCAGCGGTATGGGTCGAAGAGGCCCCTATTCAAAGTTACGTATGGGGTCGCAGAGCATTATCACCTACTAATCAACAAGATGATCTTCTAGGCATTAGTGTTGAAGAAAATGAGTAAGCAATGAGTTATTATAATCAATATAATATTGGTGCTTATGAAATTTCTTATTTTAGAGGGAAAAAATTTCCTGAAGATGAATTATTTGAATTATTTGGTGATGCTAGTAGCGACTTGACTAGTGAGAAGTTTCACCCAGGAATGTTTTTGCTTCAGAACCATCATGCCACTTCGTTTGATGATCTCAAAGCAGGTCTATCGCATTTGCAGCGAAAAGTAAATTCTCAAAAAGAAGGCCAATTATCTTTTTTAAAGGTAGTTTATTATCATTGATTGATATTATAGTTTATTACTTGCTGTGAATGTTGAAACAAAATTTTTTTTTTCAGGCGAATGTTGGTACTGTTATGGAACAATTAGATACGTTGACGCTTTTGAAAGAACAATATGAATCAGACATAGCAAAATATGGCAAAAAACCATTAGAAAAATTAGAAGGTTCTATAAAAAAATCGATGGGAGATGCTAATCAATTATTTAATGAAGTTTTAGCTAGAAGAGAAAGAGCAGATGCAACTAGAAATGCTTTAGCTGTCATGCAAAGGTATAAGTTCTTATTCTGTATGCCTGTAAATATTGAGAAGAATATGAAAAATGGAAACTATGATCTTATTATTAATGACTATGCACGAGTAAAAAATTTATTTAAGAATACTGATGTTGATGTGTTCAAAAAAGTCTTGAGAGAAGTTGACTATAGAATAGAAACTCTCAGAGATGTGTTAAAGAAAAAATTAGAAGAAGTTCCGTTCACGTTAGAAGATCAAAAAAAAATTATAAGACATCTTATCAACTTAGAGACTGATGGAGATCCTGCTTGGGATGCAATAGGTTGGTTTTTAATTATGACTTATTTGGAAAATCATTCATACATAAAAAGTTTTTAATTGTTTTTATTATGTGTATTATAGCATCTCATGCCAATTATTTAAAAAAAAGTATAGAGGCCTGTACCAATGAATACCTTGGAACAGAAAATAAAGAAGATGGTGGCAAAGAAGTATATATAAAAACTGATTCATCGACTCCTCTGTCTGTCAGACAATTTAAATTAACAAAAACAGAAGAAAATAATGCACCTTCTAAAGTTTTGTGCATTGAAGCATTGTGTGATATTGTCATGGAGCAGTTACCAGATTTATGGAGATTAGGGCAATGCTATTTTACTGGTCAGCTCCATGTAACAGTAGATACAGAAAAACAAGAACCATTCAAAGTTAGTTGCATGATATAGAATATTAAATTTATCAATTTTTGTTTTACTCAAACTCACATAATTTTATAGAATCTAGTTTTGTCAAACATCAGACTGGCTGTAAATTCTATGAAGGCTACTTGCGATGCTTCTCTGACAGCTCCATGGCTTTTACATAATCTGAAATGCATACGTCATTTGTATGCAGCTCTTATTCATTTAGATTTACCAAGTGACGCGTTAGACATATTTGGAAAATTCATATTTGACTTGAGGTAAATAATTTATTCTGATGTAATTAACAGCTATGTAATTGTTTATCTTTTTTTATCAGATCTCAATGCCTTGTTGGAATTCTTAAGCAGACTGAAGATAATGTAATGCTTTTAGCCCGTAAAGAGACATGGGAAATTGAATATTTGGACAAAAATGAAGGCGTTACTAAACTGGTTATTATAATTCAAATTAATAATCTTAGAAATAGTTATTGAAATTTAAACAACTAAAATAGTTTTTATTTTTATAGCCTTCTCAATTTGAGCAAATGGTTGTTGAATCAGCTAAGCTTGCTCGTGAAACAGCAGTGGAGCGTGGTCCTAGAGAAACAGCTCTTTTTGATGAAGCCGCTCAGCGGTTACTATTTCATGAAGCTATCAAAAAATTATTCCGTGCTTTCACATGTTGCCTTCGAGAATTGGCATTCAGTGGCAGTGACGATGTTATTGACGATGAAATTACAACTGTTTCACATCTAACTGGTTCACCGTCACCTTACAGAATCAGAGATAGCAAACTTCATGGCCCAGTAAGTCTCAAATAAAACTAAATAATAAATGATTTAAAATTTATGACTTGATAACAATTTTTCAGACCGCAGAAGAGTGCCTTCTAATATCTTTAAGCAACATTCATTATACACTCAAAGTGATTCTTCCACAATTGACAGAAAATTTGAAAGCACAAGAATATCCCGACCTTACAACAGCTATTGGCTTTAACACAGATTGGACTCAATTAGAATCATTAGATAAAGCAGTATTAGAAGCTTACTTAGAAAGGCGAAGTGATCCATTGATAGGTACGATCGAGCCCAGTATGTATGTGGGTGATTTGGACTGGGACTCGGATTTGCCGGCACGCTGTGTAAAGCCTTATACTCAAGAAATAGTTGCTAATGTTATTACAGTTCATGCTGAGGTATTTTTACATAATATGGCCTAAGCCGTTTAATAAATTACATATTGACGCTCTACAACATTTGATTTGTACATTGCAGGTTTGTCGTATTTCTCCTCGCTTATTGAAGAGAGTACTTTCTCATATTGTTGAAAATATCGCCGAAGAAGTGTCTAGAGTATTTTCTTGTGTCAAATCATTCAGCCACGAAGGAGTTGTACAAGGTCGCACAGACATTCTTTTCTTAAGAAAAGCTCTGGAAAGTTTTAGTTCTCATAGAGCCAAGTGAGTATGAGCGTGCGTTTATCGTTGCAATAACTTTTTTCATCAAGTTGCTGAAAATGACCCACTTAAATTACGCATTTCAGATGTTTCTTTGACGAAGCTTTGAATTCGATACCAAAAATAACAAGAAAAGACGATATCGAAAAAATTGACATACTTTTAACCAAAGTGTATTCTAGAATGCGCCTGCAACTGTCATGTCTTAAGGATTCAGTAGATAGTCGCGTTGATGTTGAAAATTTGAATATGACTCGTTTAACGATTGTATAGTTTTATGTATATATTGAAGCATATGTGGAACTTTGTAAACTTTCCAAGTGTACGATGGTGTAAAATTATCCAAAAAAGGAACCAATATTAAAATATAGTTATATTATATTTATACACATTTATAAGTACATAATTTCGTTCAATACATATAAGATTATTTACGTCTAATTTTTATTCGCAGCTTCAGCATCTATTATCAATATTTAACTGAAGCTTTAGAATACATTCAAAAATGTACAAATATTTATTTACAAATTAATTTGACGCACGAGACGAGAAAAGTACGATTTGCAGTCAAACTCCAAATCGAAAGCCTAGGATATTATTTAGTTCAACTATGAAAAGTAGATTGTTTCATGTGCACATGAACTCGCTTCCAGCGAAGAGTGTACGTTGTTTCAATTCTTTGCAACGACAATTCGGATGCTGGGCACCGTATTTCAGTTTGACGAAGAGTGAAAGGACATCCATCGGATCAACTGCATCGAGAAGTATTTACAATTCCGTCTCGAATTAGTAAGTAACATTTTCAGAAATTAAATCCGGGATATCCCAACTGTTTGTCGCACGTGAATATACAAAAGCATCTCGTTGTGCGTCGCAAAATGTGAAATTTCCTGCTCTTCGATAAGCTCATTCTAAAACAACCTATTTTATATTTTACAGATAATATTTAATATCGCAGCTTTTGCACAGCGCACTTTGGCTAGTTTTTCGTCTCGGGCGTCGAATTATACTTAACAGAAATTAAATTAGGTCACAATTGTAAAATTGTTAAAGGTAGTATGAGGCTCTTGGCACTGAGCTATCGTTATCAACGAAATAGGCCGATTTATTATCCTCTCTTTTAATTTCACCGGTAGATCCATCCATGTGCACCCCATCGCCTGGAAAGTAAAGTTTTGATGAAAAAAAAAACAACTCAATTGAACAGATCAATTAAAATCGATCGAGCCTTACCCGTTTTGAAGATTCTCGTCGCATTGGGAACGCCCATGATGCAGGGCACACCGTAATCTCGCGCCGTCGCGGCGCCGTGACTGAAGAGGCTGCCCCGCTCCGTGATAATTCCTCCGATCATGGGGAAGTACTGACTCCAGCCGGCGTCGATGTACGGCACGACGAGTATGTCCCAGGGCTGCAAGCGTCCCTGCAGCTCGTCGTCGAATCTCTCGGCGACGAAGACTCGATTGCACACGACGCCGGCGCACACGGGCACTCCCCGAGTCGCGTAGTCGGCCGCGTACACCTCGTCACCGAGCTGGTCGTCGTCGTCGTTGGTCCCGATGACCCGAGGCACGCCGCGATTCACCGGCCGATACCTCGCCTCGTCCAGCCGGGGCCAGAGTTCGCGTCTGCGCAGGGCCTTCTTGATCAGTCCGGGCGAGCAGGGCGCGTCCACCAGTTGCGCCACCTCCCATCGCGTCAGGTAGTAGATGAGTTTCTCGTCGGGCAATTTGCCCTCGTTCACGAGCTCGATGGCTTTCTGCGCGTACAGGCCTCGGACTTTGTTCACGGCTTTGCTGAGCAGGCACCTCGCCCACTCACGCATCACGAGGCTGTGCCGAGCCGCCGGCAGCAGCCTGGCGATACGTTTGCGAGTCTTGCGACTTATCGGCGACGCGATTTTCTTGACCAGCTCCTGCACGTCTGACTGGTCGAATGCCCCTATAACTTCATGGCGGTTCTTATATTCCACGTAAAGTTGGGTAGGCGGTATCGATTCTATTATCGATTTTCGGATCTCCATTAATTCGCCTTTGGGATTTTTGAGCCACGGATGTAGGTACTGCAGGCGAATAGGAAATTTTCACAATTACTCGATTCTAATATGGCCGAAACGAAAAATCGTGCATGTTCTTACCTGAAGCAACTTGTAAATTCGTTCCGGCTTCGTTACATGAGGCTCCGATTCCAATTCAAACTCGTTAGGGCCAAGATTTTCGTAATGGTCGGTAAAATGCCCCATTTCCGAGAACGCGTAGTCGCCCCCGTATTTTCGTAACCACTGGTCAATTTCCGAAACATCCGCGTCCTCTAATTTTGGTCGGCTTATCTTGCGTTGGTGATCCATGAAAAGATATCCGTTGCGGATTTCCGCGTTCATTTCGAGCACGAGCCTGGGCACCTTTTGACTGATGCTGTACTTGTTGGTCAGCAGGTGCGACATGTCCGCGAAGTTCTGGGCCGTGAACTCCGCCGCGTCGCCCCTCAGAAGCGACATAATTTCCAATTGTCGCGAGACGCAGGCCCGCGAGATGTAGCCGTAACGCCGCGAGGCTAACCTAAGCACGACCAAATGCTTTTCCAGTTCGACCGTCATTTTGGCGCCTTTCAGGCCCGACTGGCCCGAATTGTGTTCATCTACTACACTTTTCATCTCCAGGACCTTTCTTTTGCATCTCTTATCGACTTTCCGTTTCGCGTACTCTTTCTTGCCGAGCACGAGCTTTTTAAATTTCATGCGACGGATGGAGCGATCGAATCTGCTGAAGCGATCGTGGACGCGATCGACGAAGCCGAGGCGATGATCGTCGCCGACGTCATTCCGCTTTCTCCAAGCCTCGTGTATTTCCCGATCGTAGATCGGACGCCCGAACAGGCCGAAATCTCTGAGAACCATGTCTTCGTGTCTCGTTTTCTCGCAGTTGCGCATCGCGAGCTTGAGAAGGAGAGAAAGAAAAAACAATAGTTAAAAATTGGGAATTTCGTAATTAGCCGCTCGAATATTAGCCGCTTACATGATGATAATTGAAAGCGACTCTCATGTTGGCGATGAATATCGGACTCTGCCTGTCGGGTTTTTCGTCGTCGTCGTCTTCATCGTCATCTTCGTCGTCGTCGTCGTCGAGGGCAAAAGTCGAGGGATCGAGATTGTCGAGGATGGTGGTGCAGGTGAGCGGCGTCACGACCCGCGGGAACAGCTCGTCGGCCTGCGCGAAGGTCAGCGTGTCGGCTTGGCCGGTGAAGCCCGAGCCGAGCTCGTGGGTGAGCTCGTAATCCGTCCAGGCGCTGTCGCGCGCCGCCGGACGGCACTGCAGCACGTAAAACTTGTCGCCCGGCAATCCGGTCCAGGCCCACTCGAGGTCGCGCGCCGAGTCGTACACCTTGTCGATCTCCCGGCCGATCGCGGCTAGTCTCAACGCGACCGGCTCGGTAATCGACAACTTTTCGCGTTGCTCCTGCTCGACGCAGTGCTGCTTGCCGCAGTGATCGACTCTCATGTCCTTGTCGCCGATCCAGGCGCTGATTATCTTCAACTCGCCGCGATCGTCGTTGGAGCGACGCACGACGAATCGGTCGCCCTCGACGTGGCCCTCGCTCACCCCGACGCCCACGCCGTAGCTGGCCAGGACGTGGATCTCGCGCGGGTCGCCTGTGAGGGGGTGCCTGGTGTGCACCAGGCCCGCGGCGTGGCTCTCGACCATGCGCTGGACCAGCACCGCCACGGGACTCTTGAGGGGCAGGCCGCTGCGATGCCGATGCTCGACGCTCTCGCGCTTGAACGCCGAGGCCCAGATCTTGATCACGCCCGAGACCACTTTAGGAAAGCCGATGTACGAGTCGTACTTGCCCTGCGCCAGCGTCTCCTCCGGGTCCGCGAAGTACGGGCTGGATCGCACGGCCCACAATCGATTGAACATTGGATCGCGCGACGCTTCGTCCAATTTCTCGCCTATCATGCGTTCCACGTCCGGCGGCAATCTGGACTTCTTGAAGCGCTCGTCGATTCTGAACGAAAAAAAAAAAAAAAAAAAAAAAAAATTATGAACCNGAATCGATCTCGTAATAACGATTCGCGCGCGCGAACGTACTTTGCCAAACACGCGGCTATGTCGGGCGCCACATTCTTTCTCTGCCAATCTATCGGCTCCTGGCCGACGCGCGGCGGCGCCCGAGTCTTGTAGCACTTGATCAAATCGTCGATGGCGGCCGCAAGGGCCCGATTGTGCTCCAGAAAGGCCTCGAAGGCGAGGGTCGTCACGCAGAAGCCCGAGGGCACCTCGAACTCGAGCGTGGCGAAGGAGGGCGCGGTGTGCGGGCCGATCGTTTTCTGGGCCGGCGCGCTCGTCCACAACGCCACCTTGTCCCGCAGATCGCCGAGCGCG
This sequence comes from Trichogramma pretiosum, assembly GCF_000599845.2. Taxonomy (NCBI): domain Eukaryota; kingdom Metazoa; phylum Arthropoda; class Insecta; order Hymenoptera; family Trichogrammatidae; genus Trichogramma; species Trichogramma pretiosum. The sequence continues at coordinate 246,710 of NW_019641630.1, forward strand.
GCGACTTTCAGTCCGCACAAGCTCGCGTCTCTGGTGAACGGATTCGCGAGGTCCAGCACCAGCGCCAGGCTCTTCTTTGTCTCTTCCTCGTTCTCCGCCGCAGGTACGGGCTTCTTCGCGACTGGCGGTGGAACGATGGGCGGCGGTAATTTGCTTAGTTCTATTAGATCGTTGAGAGTGGTTGATTCGAGCAATCCCAGCGAGCACTTTGAGTCGTTCAGATGAATTTCGCAGTCCCAATACGTCGTACGATAATACTTGGGATACGATCCGAATGTGCTTCTCTTCGTGGTTGTAAGCAACTTGACTTCCAATACATCAATTTGGGAAATTTTAATACCGCGTCTGAGTCTTTCAGCTGAATAAAAAAAAAGATGTATATTTGGTTAAAATCGGATTCAAAAGTTACTCACGATTGGTATTCGGTAACGAACATTTTAATGGTATTACAAAACCATAGAAGTCTTTTGCATCTCTTTCGTTCCTGTGTATATATCCTAAGATACTTCTGAAAATCCAAATTGAATCGATATTCGTTTATTGATTTTGAATTAATATCCCGACGATGAAAAAATGAAACGTCGTCGACTTACGCTGGCAGCTTCTCTGGCACGACGTAACGGCAAAAACTACTATGAGACTCTTCGGCGACCCTCAAAGTCAGTTTCCCTTGTTTTGGATCGATTATTTCGGGGCCAAGGACCAGTTGACGCATTCCTCTGAGTTCGAACGTCCTGTCCGGTAAACTTTCGGGCGTGATCCTACCCCACATCAATCCCCACTGATCGATTCGGCCTTTCGACATACGCGGATCCCACGCGTCTTCACTGCCCACAAAAGGTTCCGAGCAAGCGGTGAACCTGTAAATTTTTCCCGATGAAAAAAAAAAAGGTCGATCGCAAAAGATTCGAGCAAAATCGAACTGATCGCTCCGAACTCACTGGATCACGAATCGCACGTGCTCGAGCTCGTCTACGCGAACCGTCTCAGCGTTGTACGCCGCACGGTTGCCTCTTTTCAAGAGACCATTGAAACGTATTCGAACCCTTTTGTCCGCCTCGGTGACCTCGAAACTCAATCCCCGCGCGGACCAGGCGTCTTGGGTCTGTAGGATCGGAGCGAACGGTCCGTCATCCAATTCGTAAGTTTTCGTTCCGTCGTCGAAGCTCACGAACATTGTCATTTGCGAGTAGCTATTCATAATACGTGTGTATTTCACGTAAAAGTAATCGCCGACGCGCTCCGGATTCGCCGCGTAGTAACAGAAGGTTTTCGCCTCCTGCGGGGAAAGATTTTTTTTTTTCAAATTTTTAAAATTATGTAGCTCGAATGATGATTCGTTTTCGCAGAGGCGCGATGTTATATTCTTACGCAATCTCCATTGTAACCGTCGATGGTCGGTTTATCGCTCATGGTCAATTCAATGGTCAATCTCGACAGGGACTTTGATTTTTGGACTGCCACGGAACTGATACGGCTGGCTACCCTGCATCGAACGAATTAAAAATTTATCATATTAGCATAAGGCGCGATTATTCAGAATGAAAATATTACCGATGCGAGCCAAAATCCGCGTATCGTTCAAAGTAATCTTGGCTGAATTGAAATTTTATTTGCTTTATGGGTTAATTAATAAAAAAAAAGTACTTGTATTATTACCTCGGGGGTATGGATGTCGACTACCGGTGAACGTTGAAGTGACACTGACGGAGCAGGCAAGATTTGAACTAATAAATCGTTACATTTGATCGGTACGATGTTTGTCAACACACACATTTGTACGAGTTTCGGGTAGTGGTACAACTTTGTTATGAAATGCCTCGTACTAAAGACGATAGACACATCTCCTCGCCAATTTGACGCTTGACTGTGTCAATTAAACATTATTATTATTTAAATTGTAATATATAAAAATTTTCCTCGAGCGTTTGATCGACTTTATGATATGTGCCATACTGCTTGAGTTGAGTCGCTGTACAAGTAATAGCTACACGAGATTGTTTACGAAAAATGAATTTGTAAACATTTGAAAGCGTCGGAACGAAGCAGCTTCGAAACTCGGATGTTTTTTGCCAACAGCAACATTTCAATATTGGTCAAGATAGAATTTTCACAACGTAGCTACAACTACCAATTTTTCCTTAATTTTTCAATGCCATTTTGCTAGATCTAGATGAAATTCATAACCCAAGTTGTAAAATTTATGATACGAATGAATCCCTGCCGCAATCGTACCGATGTCTTCTGCTCTGCATACTGCAAGAGCTTTTTCGGTAGGAGCGAGCTTTTTTGCCTCAAAATCTAAATATAAATATTTAGCCTCGGGCGCGGGCGTCAACGCGACCTTATCAGCGAATTCACACATACGTAGATAAACATAGACGCGGGAGGAAAACGAACGGTTAACCAATCCACGCGAACAATGTGGACACCTCGACGCAAGTTCAACGCTCTCTCGGGAGTCGCATCGCGCGCGTATACATTATATTATACAAAGCTCCATGGAACGCGGGTAAATCGCCGCAGCGAGTACGAAGGGAAAATAGCATGTCTCCGCTCTCTGTGCAGAGGCCTATAACGACTCTCTCTCTCTCTCTCTCTCGGGCAGCGCATATTACCCACACACACACACACAAAGGCTACCGTAGAATCGGTATATGGGAAGTGCAGTGCGCGGCGTGCCGGTCACTCGAGCGTCGCGAGCTTAAATAACAAGGTCATCGCCGCCGCCGCCGCGGCTGCGGTCTGTGCGTAATGCACTTCCTCTCAGCTGATTCCGAGGCTTATAATAGCGTGCTTCTCTCTCAGTCCGCCTGTATATAGTACTAGTCGAATCGTTTACGTGTTTCCCCTTTTTTATACATCGGCTTATCACGCGTTTGTGTATACAAGACTTTTTGATTCCGTTGCCGCGTCTCTTCTTCTTCTTCTTTTCGCTCTGTCCTGTGCGCAGCAGCTGATGGAGCTCGCGATGCACCTACATTCAAGTACAGTATGTGTGTGTGTGTGTGTGTGTGTGTGTACAGGTACAGCTGCTCCGTATACAAAGGTACTCTACCTGTATACCTATATTCATAAACTCTCGCTCGAGTCACGAGTCGTGTGCGCCCAGAGTAGGTATATATATACACAGCACACATACTTTTTATACCGTTATAAGGCTGCAGCGAGAGATGCCAAGCGATCCGTTCCGTGAGTCGAGGGACGATCGCGAAGTAGTAAGCCGATCTCCGTAAAGACGCTGTGCGGTATCAGCTGTGCGCGCATTATTATATAGCGACTGTACTGTACGATATCGCGTGGCGTAATCGCGCGCGACGCCCTCGCGTGGCTCTCGATCTAATGCACGTATCTATGCATGCATGTATGTACGAAAATTACGCCGATACATGTGTATGTATGTGTGTACGTGATCGGCGAAAGCTACCCCGCGCGCACGTGATACAGTAACGGAGCTATATTACATATTCGCGGTGGACTCGGGCACGACGGAAAATCGGGTCCGATCTCTCGGATGCGTATCGAATCTGCATACACGCCTCTCTCTCTTTAGAGTAGATTATGCATTCATCCGTGGACGATTTATGTATGCTTGCCGTGGCTAGAGAGGAGGAGGAAGAAAAAATTAGATCCTGCGCAAGAGAGTACACGAGAAACGGTATCGAGAGAACGCGAATACTATACGCGTGGCCAAGTTACGATTCGGGAAATTCGTTCAAGTCCCCCCTTGCATACTACGAGGCATTATAATACGATTTCAAGGAGAATCCGACGGTTGAATTATGACGGACGAGCTATCTATGGAAAGTCGCGCATTTCTGGGCCCGGCGCACACACGATCGTTAGGTTGAATTACTCGCGCTGACTTGCAGAAGAGAGCGAAAGAAACAATGACGCGCGAATCCATCAGCGGCAGAGAGGACGACTTTCTTCGCTATATATATATAGGTACAAGTGCACCTCGTACGAATCGACTTCCCACGCGTATACTATATATTATTATACACGGCCGAGGCTTCCGGCTCTCGACTCGTATACATATACAGCACGTACAGTCAGTCACGGGCGCAATTCGAATCGGCATGAAGATGCCTCTCGTTATTACCCGGCATAAACGAGCGAATCTTCGTGCACGCAGTCCACGCACTGCAGCAGCTCTGCAGCGCGCAGCTTTCAAAGACGCGTCTCGCTCGATCCGTATCTAAATGGAGCGTGTGCAGATCTTCGCGTCGGGGATCGCGTGTGGTACACTGGTGTACGTGTAGGTGTATACCGCGCACGTCTCTGACGTTTCGAGCGGCTTATAAACGTATGTACACGAGTATATCAGCGCCGCGTGTATTCGTTAATTATGAAAAAAAAGAGAGAAAGAAAGAAAGAAAGAAAGAAACGGGTAATTTGTTCGTTCGCACGACCGTGTACAGATATATCTGTAATCTGCGATCTCGCTTATATACTCTCGAGCCGATACTGTATACGACGTGTATACATGCATATACGAAGAAGAGCTGGAGCTATAAGGCTCGCGTAGGAGTGTACGGAATCGCGCGCGATGTGCCACTCCATCCGCGGAATATACCGATCTTTGAGACGGATCGGCAACTATATAATCAATCGATAATCGGACGTAAGTGTGCAGCTAACGCCTCCGAAGTTTCAAGGTGTATACGTACAGTCGTGGGCCCGATTCTGCAGATGTATACGACGTTTCGCGAGCTCGGTAAACAAACAATTACACATGAGCAAACTGCTGCAATACAAGCGGCGAATCGAACTTGGAATCCGATCGCGCTCGAGCGTGTACAACACACGATAGGAAGCTCACGCAGGCAGGTATATAGGAGGAGGAGGAGGAGAAGCGACAGCAGCAAAAGGGGAATCGCGAAACAACGAATAGTTTTCGAGCCAGCTGTAGTTATATAGTGGTAAAGGTGTATATATACGTTTTATACGTGTGCTGCAGTACTCGGCAGCAGCGGAGCATGTATGTATATATATAAAGGCACCCACCATCATCATCGGTATATACAACAGTACAACACACGGGCGGTTGTAAAAGTGCTTTAACCGCCGCGGGGACGACTCTCGCGCGTATACAGCAGTCTCGCGTGCGACGCGCAGCCGTGCAGCAGTGTTGTGTACATACTTGCCGCTCTAAAACTCGGTTTCGCACCTACATATACATATATAACTAATCGAACGCACCTGTCGCGCGATTATATTGTATTATTACGAGCCCGCGCCGCCTGCCGTCTATATGTAATATATAATGTGCCGCCGACTCCTTGTGCTCGCTCAGTGATAAATATACACGAGTATCTCTTTTTTTTTTTTGGTCAAGTGAAGTTTCGCAGCGTCGCAGGAACCGGAGGACATTTCATTTCTCGTTATTTCCAAGTGAAAAAAAAAGAAATACCATGAAGAGCGACATAGCCCAGGTGAGAGACACCGTATTATAATAATAGTTTCGCTTTGGCGTTTCGATAATAATACGAAAAGATACATAATATATAGACAAGATTGACACCGCGCGCGAGATCGTCGCGCTGACGATTATTTTCGATTGCTTTCACATGCCGACGACGACGACGACGCACTCGTGTATCGTCATTGTTTACCTATGTAATTACCATATAACTGATAAGAGCTGGAGCAGCGCGACTCGTCGGTAGATTGTCTTTCGTGGGATTATTCGACTCGCGCGAAACTATATTTACTTCAAGTCGATTCTCGATTCGTACGGCCCGCGTGCGGGATACCTATATGTATATATGTATGTAATATTTCATCGACCTCGCGGCGCGCTTACGAGTGTGACTGGGCGAAATAAAATTTCGTTTGACAAATCATTCGTTGGGTTGTTTGCTCGCTTCCTCGCGAGCGTAATTTTTAAAGCACCGAAAGCGTAGGTGGAATTCTTGGGATAGAAGCGCGTAGAATTTTCGCGCCGCGCGCACAACTGATTAAATAATGGAGAAAAGAATCGCGTGAATTTTGTTTATTGAAACTCGAAAAAATGTTCATGAGTAATCGTTGGAACGGTCTGGACAATGCTCGAAAATAACTGCGAAAGAGAGTACACAAAAAACAATTACATCGATGAAAAATTGTTTATCAATCGAGCGTGTATCTAATTGGGTTTTTTAAGCGCGACACGAAATGAGTTTACCGAGTTTTATTTTCAGTTGTTAAAAAAAAGCGCAACAACAAAGAATAATAAAAATGGGAAGCGCTCGTAGATAACGTGAAAAGCTAAATTTTCGATAAAGCATCGCTGCAGGTTCTCGAGAGCGAAACAAAGTGACGTTGATAACGCTTTTATGGATGCAATTAAAAAAGGCATGTACATCGGATACGTAGCTTCCCCCCGAGATTGCGAAAATTCTGCGGAAAATATATAGGTACTACAAACACATGCGCACACACACACGGTTACTCTATTTGCGTGCCGCACAAACGAAGGTTACAATGTGCGTGTATATTTGTCTGCGGCTTTATTGTATATATACTCGCAGCGCAGCGCAGCATAGACCTAGATTCGCACAAATATTAACTGCGCGAGTGCGCACTGATAAAGGAAAAAAAGAGGATAGAGAGAGAGAAAAAAAATAGCTCAAGAACTTTTTAACGGATCGCGCTCGCGCGTATTTATAATGTATGCGCATACATCATATTTTAATACATCGCGCGCGGCGGCGCGTTCGTGAGAAAATTCGTGCGCGCTCCGCTGTACTGTGAAAACTATGGCAGCCAACTATATAGCTAGCTAGTTCTCTCGAAAATTACAATTTACGAATGCGAATTTTTTTCAATGCGTATTTTACTCATACACACCCACGCGCTTAAAATATAACTAGACTAAGAGGCGGTTTTGCGGTTTTTCTAAAGCGATACGTCCTGCATCGAAGTTGCGCAAGATTCGCTTTTATAACGTGTAAAATGTGTCATTCATTAAAACAATTGTACGCGAAGGAGAGGAGGTGTACACGCGATGCCGAGGCTTGAACAAATAAAAACAATGTCGCGGTCGTAAAATTCATTCGCACTCCAATTTTCGAGCATTTTAGTAAGAATAAATAGAACGCAATGGACGCCATGTAGTGGGTAAAAAACAATTTAAATTTATGGCAGAATTAATGTTAAATCAGACATTAAGATTAAAGTAAACAGTATTAAATTTTATTTAAGATACTTTTACATGAAATCTTTGTTAAACATTAATGTATCAGTATTGACTTATTTTTTTTTGTAAAATGCTTAAAACATGCCTGAAAATACAATCACATTCATTCTTTTAATAAAATGTTAACTAAAAGATATAATTCTATGCTTATATGTGAAAACATCCTTTAAAAATTAATGTTTCAATACTTTCGAGACAATTGCTCAAAAACTGTGAAAAAAACTCAATTTTAATTAAGGCCCATCTTGACCGCTAGACGGCGAGTACCTTTGTGTCTGTAAATCTGCAAGTGGCAAGGTCAAAATAATTGTATAAGTCAGAGCTCAATTTTAGAAACTTGCTTCCCTTTTGAGCGTAAATACTTGATACTTCTAAGGCAGATTATTGATATGGTTTTTTCAAAAAATATTTATTTTTTCCATAATCTTAAAATAATATTAACAATGTACATAAATTCAAAAACTAGCCACAGCAAGGCTAAAGCAAATATATGTACATTAACAATTACGGCTAGTGGTAACATGGGCGCCTACACTATCTACAAAAATTTTGTACATTGCTTCAAGTCGTGCTGAGCACGCAAACACCATCATAATAAAAACATGTATAAAAACTGAAAAAAACTGAAACTTGGTTCTGCTTTTAATTAGTGTGTTCGGGCATTAATTTGAATGCTAAAACATGAAATTGAATTGATCTACCTATCAGAAAAAAATATCCGTCACCGGTACAGTTACAAATGGCTCTTTATTTATACAAAAATGTTTGGGGCATACAATGTACTTTTGCCATATATAACAATAAAATACCCGCTTATAAGCGTCTGCACGCCGAACGTGACGACTCTCGATCTCGAGGAAAAATGAACATTTAGTATATATGCAAACGCGCGCGCGATAAAAGGCTTTTAGCGCGCTTATTGTACACGGCTTGACTCTGTGAACAAAATATTTGTTGTCTTCTTTTTTTTTTTCATTCTCTTCTTACGAACGCACACTCGCGACTCGTTTTCACATTACGCGCGTACGTATATCGGCCCGTGGCAAGTACATACGATTTCCCAAATCGAGCCGTTATTTATCCGCGTTAAACGAAGTCTCTCGTGTACGTATACACTGCCGATTCTCGAATACGCACATACACACACGAACACGCTGTATAGCGGCGGTGCATTCGTGGGACTCGTCGGCATTTCCGGCGCAGGGAGAACACACACACATATACACGCACATATAATAATGCCCTCGCGCAGTTAGAGTAAGCCGAAGAAAGTTCGCTGCTGCTGCGTGCAGCATGTATACGTAGGCATGATTTTGACGTCGCGCGGCGCGATTAATTAGGTATCTTGGGAATGCAGCCTCGCTGAGCCGCGCACAAGTGGAGCTATATACGCTTTACGCGTATATAAGCTGGCGCCGCGTTTTTCGAAAGGGAGAGTGTTTAAAATCGAATTAGAGAAACTCGAGAGAGCGAGTTTTTTGTTCTCGTCGCTGCGTTGCTGCATTGTGGTTGTTTTTGTTTTTTTTTGCTGTTGTTGCGCGACGTAACATCGAAAACGAAATTGCGTTACTTAAAAATTTTAGCCTGTCTGTGCTGCAATTATTGCAGTAAGTCTCGATAATATACAGATCATGTACGCATCCATCCCGTATAATCAGAGCTCGCCTGATTTCGCTCGTGCGCATACGTCGGTATATTACATTTTCCGGTTAATTATCGGTAACTCGAGGAAATCGATTGCGAATCGTTCTACAGCTGTCCGAAGTATAATTCGAGCGAACGTATATGCACGTGACATGTGACTGATCGTTTTTTTTTTTCATTCGAAAGCCCAAATCGCAAAATGAATCTTGATCAAGTGCGACATGAAGTTGATGCTGCTGAACGCGGGCACACTCGAGCACTTTTCGAGTTTGAGCGACAGCAATTAGGGAAATCATTCGGCCGTATCGGCGTCGATAAATCGTCGGCCGCGTCTCATCGACGCGTATAAAATGTAATAAGCAAACTGATATTTCTCAGGCAGCCGTGGGTTAATTTCTTTTCCCATCTGGCAGCGGTGAAAAGTCGAATGCGAGCGCAATTTGCACGCGGCCACCGACGTGTGCGTAATGGGGTCTGTGCGTTTTCAAAAGTCATAAAAAATGCCCCCAACAGCAGCAGCAGCAGTCGCGGGACTCTCGCGTTAAGTTAATTTATCGCGAGATCGTACCCAGTTGCGCATTTATAAGAGTCTCGAGTGCACGAATTTTTTTTCGCGACTCGCATGTGTGTGTGTACATAGACGCGCACGTATGGCGGGATGATTTTCGCGCGCGACGTGTTCTCGCGGACGATCGCGAGTTTCTCCCCATGCAGATGCTCGCGAGAAAGCAGTTAATACGTCGTGAAAATGCGTGCGTGAAAATTAACATCGATCCAAGCCACGATTTCGTATATATGTATAGCCACAGAATATATTTTACGTTTTGCATTTAAATATTTTTGTAGCTCTCGTGTATTATATATATATACGTGCTGGTGTGCGCGTTTGGAAGCTACACACATAACTATACTACACGAGCGTACATATAAATGCAGGAGTTTTCAACGAGATGCACTCGCGAGAGCCATAACTTGGCTTCTTCTTCTTCTTTTCCCTCCTATTGTATATTGTTCCTGCGTATTTTTTTTTTGCCTTCAAGTTCGCCGCGCACGCGTATATATGGTATTTATTATATGGTATTTATTATACGGAATCTTGGCGCGCTGCCGTTTCTGATGAGAGAATAGGTATGTACGCCCGGCGATCCTCGAGCGCTACGTATGAGTACCTACACAAGCGCACGAAGCAGCGAGTTTATAATGCTAATTCTGGTGTAATAATAGTCTCGTGGTTAGATCACGTAGTATCCCTAGACACCAGAAGTTACCTTTTGATCGAATTTATTCAGATGTTTTTTAAATATTTTTAATGCTTTTAAATTAATCTGCTAAGACTTTGTAATTTCTTTGTAGTTAATGTTAAAATTCTAAAAGTTGTACTATGCCAGCAGCTCATTGATTACAAAAATGTGTATTGTAACAAAATTTATCGTAGTCAAAGGTGTTGAGTTTGATCGCGAGCTTTTCGATGTCATCGACAGATGGAGCATCGTAAACTTGCAAGTGGCAAAAAAATTTTCGATTAGTATATAAAGCAAATTTTATGACCTTCATTCGGGATTATTATTATTTTATTGAAAGCATAGTTTCGCGCGAAGCCACCTGAATCGGTTCTGTCGCACTTATAAATGTGCGCTTCTTTTGTCGCGAGATCTCGGCGGCGGCGCCGTACTTCCGTATCGTATCAGCTCTCTGCGCTCGCGACGACGCCTTCGCTTATCTCTCCGCACGCAGAGGGAGAGAGAGAGACTTTGTTTCATGCGGCACCTATCTTTTGGCGCTTATGACGTATAATGCAGCTCTGGCGACGATAAAACGACTGATTTTTTTTCAAATTTTTTTATTTCATTCGATCGCACGCATCGATCGCGCAGCTTTTTTTTTTATTATTTTCTCGTTTAAAAATGTTCGAGAAGATTTATCATCGGTGCACGTGCGAAAGTTCGTCGAACGTTACGTATATTTACCATGAGTGCAGGCAGGAAAAGAGCCGAGTCGATAATCGAAAAAACGACTCGTATCGATTAGCGCGCGACGCACTTAAAAATACGCTCGAATGTGTTCTTCGTTTTCGTTTGGGCTCTCCGTCCGTTCCTCGCCCGAGGAAACGACCTCGTATACATAAAGCTGCTCTCAAGAGAGAGAGAGAGAGAGAGAGAGAGAGAGGGACACTCGAGAGTTGCAAAAGTCTTTAGAGCTTATTATTATACAGCGAGCCACGGCTAAATGAGAAATATTTCTGCAGCCTATTGCGCGACGCGACGCACGAGCCTCTATTGCGACAATGGCTACCGCCGAAAGAGTACATGGCTAAATGAATAAACGCAATACGCATTCATTTATTAGTATGAATTTATTTTAAAAAATATATATGGGGGTACAGCACACCTCGTGTGGCTCGTGATTTAAATGCACCACTCGATGCAATCTAAATATTAAAGTCTTTACAATACTTAAATTTTTTTTAGTTTTTATGTACGTTTTTATGGTGTAATACATTTGCGTGCTCAGCACGACTTGAAGCAATGTACACAATTTTTGTAGATAGTGTATAGGCGCCCAAGTTACCACTAGCCGTAATTGTTATTGTGTATATTTGTTTCAGCCTTGCTGTGGCTAATTTTTGAATTTATTAACATTTATCGATATTATTTTATAATTATGGAAAAAATAAATATGTTTCGAAAAAGCTATAAACCAATACTTATCTTGTTCTTTATAATAATATAACTGAAAAACTCAACTTTTTCATGTTCGGAATCGATTATGACATCTAGCGGTTAAATCAGAAGTTACAATACTCCCATTCTTTTGACTACTTTCGGAAGTCCACAATATCATCATTTTTATTTACGTGGTAATTTTTGCTCAATGCGCGCGTACATTTCAATGTTCAATCGTTATCATTACGGTTACAAGTGTCACTTTTCATTAGTTACTTCTCAAATTATAATATTAATCGTCACTAGTCTTGGTCAGGTGATCGATCGTAGCCGATCTTTATAACATGCTTTACATTTCGAGTTGTCATATATTTACAAGTTAAAAAAAACAACCAATGAAAGTAAAAAATTAAATTAAAAAATAGAGATTCACAGCAGAGATTCTCGAAGACCCACTCATGGTACTGTATATATTGCGACGATTTCTCATGGTCCCTTTCTCGGGCCGCGCAGACATCGTCGTGCCTCTCCGGGGATATTATAACGCTATATCTGCATCTCGCGGGCACAGTTATGAAAATAGGATCAATTTGAAAATTGTCCGCGTGTGCGCGAGCCTGCAGAATGTGTACGTGCGCGCGCGCGTGGCTTTTATAAACATTATTATGCTCCGGTTATCCCATAGTACCGCGCGCTGACTAGTATACGCTAGATAAAATCCACCTGGTTCAACAAATCCCGATTCAGAGAGACATTAACGTCGCGGCAATATCACTTCCTTGAAGTGGTAAAAAAAAAAAAAGGAAAGAAAGAAAGAAAGAAATAGCCCCGCGCGTTGTACCGCGGTACAGGAGACACGTCTCCGTGGAGTACACCTTGTTTCGCTCGCACGCGCGCGCGCACTTACGTATTTTATAGAGAGGCGGAGGGGAAAAAACAGCGACAAACATGTCAAATATGTCATGGACCGGTAAACAGGTATTTCCTATACGAAACAAATGTGCTGCGTGCCGTGCAGCTCGCGAATCTCGTATAGATATATAAACTTGCTGTAGTTGCCTCTCTAAGTGTGTGTGTGTGTGTGTGTGTGTGTGTGTGTTTGTGTGTGTATAATCAATGACATTTGTCTTTCTCGCTTGTCGTTGGAAATTTGTACGTTGTTTGCCAGCCGAGAGCTCAACGCAGCGTGCCAGTTTTCTTTTTCTCCTCCTTTTTTCCTTTCTTTCGCGTTGTAAGCTTGCTTTAAATAGTAAAGAAGTAAAGATTTATATTTAAAAGTGATGAATATTCGTGTTACAAAAAATTATTCTTAACTATTATTACATATAAGCTTTTAAACTTATTCGTAAATATTTATTACCGGTGTATGTAAACAAAAAAATCTCTTGCTAAATAATACCGTTTTATTTAAGCTCAAACACTTGATTCTTACAGCATAAGTAAAATATGTTTAATTTGAGCATATACCTATGTCTGACCCGTTTCTAAATCGTTCGCAAACGAATCAGGTAATCGTATTTATTAGAAAAATACCCCAAGGAAAATATATTTTGATTTCTAATAATTGCCGCTACGAGGCGTCGTTGTACCAAGGCCACATTCGCGCAAGAGAAAAATATTTTTGTCGTTTATAAGTACAACATCATTTTATATATAGTGGATATCAAGCATTATTGGAATTTGTCAAACAAAAATATCTACATTAGAAAACGAAATGGATTTCGATGCTCATCGTTATCTAAATGGCATTTACAATTTCTGATTATTATTAAATTAACAACTGTTGAAATATCATTTATAAACAGACAATAATTTCGGTATTAGTGTCATCTGCCATAAATCCCAGTTTAACGTCATCATTCGCCAGTATGTAAATTACGAAGATTGTAATTATATATAAACGAGGAAAATATTTTTCTCTTGCGCGAACGTATTTTCGGTACAATTGAGCCTCCTGGTGGTAATTATTATGAATCAAAATATATTTTCCATCGGATTTTTGACTCGTAAACACGGTCATCTCATTCGTTTACAAGCGATTTTAAACCCGCGGAAAGACTTATGACCTTATATTTTAGCAATAAAATATTAAATTTAGAGACATATAATTATATTGCATATTGTACAAATATTGTGTAATAAATTTTGTACATGAAACATATAAATTATATTCCATTAAAAAATATCCTTCGGTGTTTGCTTTTCGTATTCAATTTTGACCTTCATTGTATGATAGTGAACTACGTATTGCTGGTTGCTCGTTTTATTTCCGCCTCCTCCGATGGAACTACTGTACTTCCTCCCACGATCGCAACTGCAATTATTTCGATCGATAACAGTAATAACAATTGATAAGGGTAATAGCTTGACTTGTGAAAAAGAGGATTTTTGTTCCTTTCCAGCTCGACGATTGCTCTTATTTTGGTCTCGATCTCCTTCTCATCGTCCGCGAGTTTCGGCTTTTTTGATCAAAGAAAATAGTTACAGAAAACCAGATGCGAGTAGCCAGTAGTGGAATAGCTGACTAACTTTCGCTCGGCGCCGTCTTTCTTTTCCTCCTCTCATTTTTCTCTCCTTCGCTTCATAGCTCGCGCCATGTATATAACCCGCGCTACATTTGTATGCAGCTCAACGTGTGCCATGGAGAACTTTCGATCCTGGGGGACGACAAATTATTATCGTTCACTCGTCGACGGCGACGGCGTAATAAACTCGCCGAGAGCTGCGATTGATTTCCGAGACTCTATCCTTTTTTTATGGCTCATTTTCTTACGGACATCCGTTTGTATGTAAAAGGCTTCGCCCGATATCAGCGGAGCTGCTAGTTCGTTCGCGCGTGGCACAGGGAGGGCTTTTTTGAAATCGATCCCGAGAAAGGGTGCGCGTATACTTTTGTAAATATCCTGTGCGAACTTCTATACTCGTCGCGCTAATGAAATGGAAATTCGAAACTGAAAGCTATGTAGCTATAAACGCGCACGTGTCATTCGTCGTCGAGACACGTCGTATTTTTCCAATTCAAATTAAATGAACTTGTGTCCAGATACAACATTATTATTGGTTGTGCTAATGGCCGTTTCGAAATATCATTTGTGCATACTCGTGTATAATGCGATTGTCTGCCAACGTCTCTCTCTCTTTCTCGTCGCTATACACGACCACGGCGAGACAATGTTGTAAAATTATATACACACGCCGAACGCCTTATTATACAAACACACACACAGGTATTAATTTTATGATAGCGACGGAGAGGAGCTGCTCTCGAAATGTACTTTTTAAACGTCTCGCGTCGTAAAATAATTGAGATGCAATTGAAGTTGCAACTGTGAAACGAAAGTAAATTGCTCTCTCTCTCTCTCTCTCGTCGAGCTTTGTCGCGCGGCAAGGCAAAAACCCACGTCTCGTCCTCGAGTCGCGCAGCAGCAGCAGCAACTTCGTAATACGGTGCCCAGGTAGGAGGTTCATTATACGCAGTTGGGACTTTCGAAGTATAAAAAAAAAAAAAAAGAAGAAAAAAGAAAATGAAGTCGGAGTCTGGCACCTGACGCTCGCGTTATTTTCCAAAACATTTATAGCCAGGCCAGGCGCGTATTGTACATGCACGAGGCGATTAACGCGCGTGATTTACGAGATGAAAAATTCCAGAATCTTTTCGCTCGCTGCTGCTGCTGCTGCTGCGGCTTCCGAGTTTTTTTTCTTGCAAAAGTACCCGTCTAGCGCAGTGTGCGTAGAATTGTGCAACGTCGAGGATCAAAGGAAGTTGGATCAGCTGCCACCTTCGCAGCTCGGCAAATATATGTATAACATTTCGCTTGCGGTCCGAGGTAAATTTTTTGAAGAGATAGAGTAGAGAGAGAGAGAGAATGGAGCCTAGACGCACGTATTATAGTTTACTCAGCTCGTCGCCAAAGCTCTTTATTTTATTTTTTTTTTATTTGCTCACTCAAGGAGTGCGGTGCTGATGTAACGCGCATTATTGTCGAGGCCAAAGAGCACTATATAAAAGAGTCCTATTTTGCAATTTCAGTCTGCACGTTTTTTTTCTGGCATTAAGCTCTAAAAAAGAGATTGAAATTTTTCGATTAATTATTCGGTGAAAATTATGAAAAAAATCGAGCGCTGGAGAGCATCGACTTTATTTTGCCGAACTTCTGTGTCTGCGCTCGATCCGAAACGTATAAATACCGATCGTTCCTCGGTCGTGTAAACAAGCTCGCCGAGTGCTACCTGTATATAGAAGTGTATATAATACACTCGGAGATCATCGCGCCTGTTCCGCAACGTTAAATTCCTCACTGCCGTGAGCTTCTCTCGTTTTTTTTTTTCGAGCCATACCTACACTCCGTCATCTCTAGCTCTCTAGCCGCGCGGCGCGTAGACTCGAGTATACGGTCACGCGACGAACGACACGAGCAGCTAAACATTACGCGAGTCTGCGGTTTCTTAAAAATGTCGTATTATAACTCATCGCGGCAATTATTTTTTTTTTTTTTCATGGTATATACAGGTGCGAGATTGGCGGTGGCGGTGAAATATTCGAGACGCGCGCGGATGAGCTTCGGTATTGTGTATACAGCTCCGCGTTGCGCCTAAAGCCAATCGTGTAACATGTGTTTATACGCTCGCGATCCTATATATAACACCTTGTATTCGTTGGATTATCGGCTCGAGGCGCGTCCGACGCTTGAAGAATTCATTAGATTCAAGGATACGCGCCGCGAGATGCGCATTTGTTTCTCTTTGTACATGTGAGAGTAAACACGATCGATTCGCACGTGCTCGATACCGACAGCTGTAAGCTATATCACGAACATTGAATCGCGCGGAGCTCATCGAGCGCGAGAATCAATTAATAAATTACTCATAGACGCCGTTTTTAATAAAGTATATAGGCGCGCGCACACCTGAGTCACCGAACTTATAATGTCAATTTAACTCAAAGTGCTCAGCTTAATAAACGCTCATTTTTACGACTAATTTTCCCCAAGTCGGCCACGCACGCTCTCTCTTTTATCGAAGGCGCGCATGACAGCAGTGCAGTGCGCCCGATCTTCACCAGCTGGCTATCGGAGCGTATTAAAACGTGTATAATTTCACATATGTACGTATACGTGGAGGATCTATCGACGACTTTATCTACGACGGCCCGCGAAAGCTCGAGTGGCTCGCGGCCTCATATATACGTACAGAATCACGTCGGGCGCATCGTCATTTTCACGTGGAAAATTTACGTCGTTATACATTGACTTTTAGAAATCGCGGGCACATATTTATAGCGATGAGCTGGCTTATTTGGAAACGATTCAAAATCATCCAGACATACGTATATTACAAGACATCGATGTCCTCGTGTACACCTGAAGATCGGTATTATAAACAATGTACACAAAGACGCGTATCATCTCGCTCTCGTAATAATCGTTGTTTACGTTTTCGTATCGATACGATCGGTCTGTGCGATCGTCGCGCGTCCGACGACTTAAATACTCAATTATAGGATTATAACTGCTACTAACTACACCTGTACCCGCCACCGACGTATTATACACGCCTTCGTACTCCGTAATGATACAATCCATTTGGAGCTGCGATAACACGAGGGGGGCCCATTACTCAAGGCAATTATAATACTACTACTACGTGTCGAGCGTATATTATAGCAGGCAGCTATCTCAGCGCGTGTGGGATATTATTATATTAGCAGTCGCGAGCGCGTATACAAGGCTTTCACTCTCGCCTCGCCGGTGCACCATATATATACTGTATCTAGTGCGGATATAATACGCGTGTGCAGGAGCAGCCGGGGGATCGCAAAAAAAAAACAACAACAACGAAAAAAAAGAGAGCCCCCGCGCGATATCGATAATCGCGCCGTTGCAGCAGCTCTCGAACAGCCGTTTATATTATTATTATTGTTATACTGCCTAGCGCTTTAAAAGTAAAACCAGAGTTTATGGTATATACATATGCAGCGATTCAACGGATCATTTTTGCCGGCTAACGTTGTGCGTGCAGTGAAACACGCGACTTATGTACACACGGAAACTTTCGTTTTTTACAAGCGCGATCCGATTTCTCGGAGGTTGATGACTCGTGTCGCGCGCGAATCGAAATCACTCCGATGCGTATTTATAATGCATTAACCTGCAGCTCGCGGGCACGGCGCTTGAAACCGAGATACCTTTTTTTTTTAAGTACGTTTACGTACGCGATGAGTAATTTTCGCCGCCTCGTATATATATCGATGCAAATATAAATTCACATACATCGCGGATTATATCGCGATCGTCTCTCTGCGTGAGTCATCCTGTGGCCAAGTACGAGCGCGCGAATCGTTAACGAGTCGATCCGCAAACGAGAGCTCAAACAAACGACTCGATCCGTATTCGTATTAATTCGTATATATCCGCGTGTATTATAATTGTTGCCATAAAAAAAAATCTCCTTCGCCCGCGGAAAGAGAAATATTTGAGCGATCGAAACGACCATCGAATCGAATTCAAGTTGATTCATTCAGTGGTACGCGTTTTTTTTTTTGTTCTGCCACTTCTATGTTATGGACAATTTCGTCTATTATGAGATATTATATATAGAGATAGAGACAAGACGCGACGACGTGTACGCACCGGTGTACCGGACGTAAGAATCATCGCGGCGATGACATAAACGATTTTTTGCGCGATCGATAATTAGTGTGTATATGGCCGATTCTCTGTGAAATCGAATGGCCAAAAAATTTTTTTTTCTGCAAATATGAAAAACTTGTTGTATTTGATGTCAGAAATGTCCCCAAATTTTATTAGAATTTTTGGGGCCTTCTATGACACTTTTTCAGAGGCCCAAAGTTGGCCATTTTAGGGTTTTTTTGAAATTCATGAAAAATCACAAATATTAAAATAATTCCTGGATTAAAGTAGAATGATTCAAAAGTAAAAGTGCCCAGCAACTTTTTTGTTGGAAATTGTCCAAATTTTCAGAAAAAAAATATGCCAAAGTGATTGGAGCCACCCAAAGAGAGCATAGTGGGAAAACATAAAAAAAAAACATAAAACAAGAAATCTACTCGAGTTCGAACCGGACTTTCATTTCCTAAACTATGTAAAAAGCTTCCCAAAGATGTCAACTAATGCCTGATAAAGTTTTGTAATGGGTCTTAAAGTTTAACGCAATGTAGACAACAATGTGTGGCGAAAAACATGCAAAAAAGGCCTGAAAATGGCTGTTTTTGGTGATTTTAGGCATTTTGGGCCTATTTTTGACCTTTTTTGCATGTTTTTCGCCACACATTGTTGTCTACATTGCGTTAAACTTTAAGACCCATTACAAAACTTTATCAGGCAGTAGTTGACATCTTTGGGAAGCTTTTTACATAGTTTAGGAAATGAAAGTCCGGTTCGAACTCGATTAGATTTCATCATTTATGTCCCTTTGGCAGTTTTTTTGCTTTACACTTACCTAGATTGTTCCAATCACTTTGGCATATTTTTTTTCTGAAAATTTGGACAATTTCCAACAAAAAAGTTGCTGGGCACTTTTACTTTTGAATCATTCTACTTTAATCCAGGAATTATTTTAATATTTGTGATTTTTCATGAATTTCAAAAAAACCCTAAAATGGCCAACTTTGGGCCTCTGAAAAAGTGTCATAGAAGGCCCCAAAAATTCTAATAAAATTTGGGGACATTTCTGACATC
The DNA here is from genome assembly GCF_000599845.2 of Trichogramma pretiosum. NCBI lineage: Eukaryota > Metazoa > Arthropoda > Insecta > Hymenoptera > Trichogrammatidae > Trichogramma > Trichogramma pretiosum. The sequence goes on from NW_019641630.1 coordinate 265,897, forward strand.
AAATACAACAAGTTTTTCATATTTGCAGAAAAAAAAATTTTTTGGCCATTCGATTTCACAGAGAATCGGCCATATATAAAAGATTACTCAGAGTCTCGCGTCGAAACAAAAACATCACATGCACATACACATATATCAGAGTGTTATGGTCAGAGACAATAAAAACTGCTCTCGATGCTTTTGTATATTATCATCGTTATATCCTCATACATATACGTACGAGGGAACGATACACGCAAAAAATGCGCGCGATGATCTAAATAAAAAAAAGGAACATCTCGCTCCTCGAGGTCCTTTCATAAAACGGAAAGTAAAGGCAAAAAATCGCCTCCTCGCAGAGCATACGTATGTATCCCTACTATATATATAAGCGTCCGGCAAACGCGTGTGTGTATGTATCTGTGTGTGCGTCCGCGATCGCCGCGGAGCAATTGTACCTCTATACGTATACATATATACACGACTGCGGACTCGAGCCGCTCGCGCGGTCTCCTTTTACCTCTCCACGCGATCGGCCGCAGACACACAGCTGCTGACCAGAGATCGTCGTCGTCGTACGCCACCGCAATTCAGTCGGAAACGATCGAGCCTGCAGTGCACTACGCTATATATCCTATATACAACGCGGTACTCGACGCAAATGCACTCGGCTGCATTATAATTTTGCGCCAAAAAGTACGAGAAAAAATTTACTTTCCGTGGCGAGCAAAAGTGAGCAGAGCGGCAGCGGCATACTATTTTTTATTCCGTGCCAGTCCAAGTGCCAGTGTGTATCCCGTATATATAAAGTGTGTTGATTCTCTGCCGTTGCAGATTCTTACTCTCTTTCTCTGGAAGTACTTTTATATATACACAGGCGATCCTTTTGTGCGCCGCGCTTCCTAACGGATTAATCGTGAGTATAGCGACGTTGACATATCTTTGATTAGTTCGTCAGCTGCGGAACTGCGAATATATTCCCGCGGGAGCTGCTGTTTATTATAAAAAGTCGGACGAGAACTCGAGTATCTGCGTATTTGGGTCATATTCAAATAACAACGCGATTACTGCTATGCGGGGGTGCATCGAAAATTAAAAAGCAATAATTCGAGTAACGGAGAAGACGGTATTGTAAAATTCTAAACTGGATCGATTGAAAAGTCTCCCACGAGATGCTTCAACGTCGAGCAATTTTATAATTATTCTCATTGTGTACATCGAGCCCGAGTACATTATACGGTCACGTTTCTGAAATATACGCTATCGTATCGAGCGCGCAATATGTAACTTTCCCTCGCACGAGTAAATACCCGTATTTCGCGGTGACACGAGTGTATATATCCAACTCGCAGAAAAATTTTGACGTTTACCTCCCTCCCTCCCTCCGAAGGCTTTCGATTCGCTTCAGGAAGTAAGATTGTGACAATTTTTCGCAGCTGCAAAACGGTGTATGTATTTATGATATAGACTAACGTCGTCGCGGCGTGCGTCGCAGCGATGAAAATTGAAACAACCTCGTTAAGTACTCGATAATTGAAACTAGTCTTGCCCCGAAGCTCTACGAAAGAGAGAGAGCTTTAACTGCTCAACTTGATATTTCTTGTTTTTGTTTTTTTTTTCCTTTAGTTCGCGTAATTATCAACCGCACGCGGAACGAGTCGATTTTTCGAAAATGTACTCCCAATAGATTGTATCGCTTCCATTGGGCTTTTCCCCAGTTTTACAGATATCGCAGCGCAGGTGCTGGATAACTTAAAGATATGCATATACAGCTGAGACGGTTATTAACGATCTTGACCGGTCGGCCCACTTATATATGTACAAGGCAGTAGCATCAATCTCCTCTCTGCCTCCCGCGATACGCGCGCATACAATGCATTATATATTCGACTGTATATAGCTATACACAATGTGCATAATGTGATTTGCGGTATTTCGCTGTTATATGTATAAACCGTTGCAATTGACTCGATCTCTCGCGGTGTACATCATAACTCGAAGTACACCGCGGGGGGATGAAAAAAAAACTGCCATAATCCGTGTGCATTTCATTTTTTGCCGTGTATACATCGATGTATATTACGTATATGTAAAATTAGCCGCGTCGATAACCGTATATACAGACGAGTGAAAGCGATTACGAATAAATAATATTAAATATTTTACGATTTGGATCACGCGCGTATCGATATACGCATAAAAACAATGTGTCTCTCTCTCTGCCCCGGCGCGTATTACGTAAAGTTCGAGTTTTCCCGCGCGACTGCGAGCTAATTATGATTTCGCATGTACTTTTTCGACTTTCTCTGCATCTTCGGCTCGATCTCACGCACACACGCACAAGTGCAGAGCGATAGTTTTTAAAAAAAACGTCGAGCCGCGCGCGTAAAAGTAGGTGATCCGCGAGAGACGACGGGCCTCGAACTCGTCGATCGGACTTCAGGCTGCGCGCGGACAATTCAATAATCGCACGAGACGGAGTCGTGGAAAACCTATCGTTCTGGTTCTTTTTTTTTCTTCTACTTCGAGTCGCTCCTAATGACATTACGAGCTGCTCGCAACTCGTGGCGCTTTGCGTGGAAATTAACCGCGAGCTGTATTGTATGCAGCTGTGAGTCTCGCGAGCACGTTCTCATTCGGCCGCTGAACGAGAGGAGAAGAAGAAGAGAGAAAAAAATCAAAAACGTTATAAACCTTTCACGATCGTTGCCGGCGATAGAGGCGCACGAGATATTGTCGGTCAATGAGACGCGGCTCTCTTGCGACGATCGTGTGTCCTCCATCGAATTTTACCGGCTGCTCGCGGCTACGGGCCGTGCATCGTCGCACCGATCCGCGTTCGCAATGACTAACGATTATTCGATTCCTTTTGCAGTGCCTCGATGGCTCTTGATATCGTGCGCCGTGTATATGTATACCGTGAATTGATTCGTGTATGTATGTATACCCGAGTACGTTGAACCATAATGGACCATTCGGATTTCACCATATTCAATTGCCGATCGGCTCGAATTCCCACTTATGAATTTGCATGTATGCTCGAATATTACTCAATGCTCCATCGAGTCGAAGACATATAATAATCAGAGTATCGTATACACTTTGAAAATTCTCTGGCTCGATATTTCAAGTAAAATACTGGTAGCATTTGCCAGACCGGATTTTAATGCGAGTTTCAACCAGTCTTGAATTTTCACTAGTTGTCAACGATTATTGGATCAAAATAATAGAATTATAACATATGTCTTGGTTCGTCCATTGACTTATAATATCATTATTTGACTCTTCTCTTTTGGTTTTTGAGAATTCGGCCACACGCCATCTAGGGGTAACTTATGTACTACTACGTACCTGAAAAAAGAGTTATGTATGAAGAACTCTCAACACGCTTGCGTCAGCTCTCAATACATTGAAATTTAATATTTGTCGCAGTATTAGAGTTACGTTTAATGAAAATATTCTAATTGATTTTCATAAAATTACAACAATATTCGAATCTGTATTTAAAAATTCACATATTGGTTAATTGAACTCGCAGTATATTTACTTTGATTTTAATATTAGTATTACTTCATTAATTTTAAAATTGGTAGTTTTATCATTTATCGCATGAAAATCATTGATTTTTACGAGGAAACTTTTTTAATTTTAAAGTATACTTATTTGTAAAAACTATGGTCATTGAAGTATAGCTACTTGAATATTTCGGTGCAAATGCCCATAAAAATTATTCGAAATTTACGTGTTATTTTTACTGTGTAATTCAAAATGATAACTTTTTTTCTTAGAGTTTCAATTTGATTTTACATTTTCTTCCGATTTTATCGAGTTTGCTTAAATGATCCTCTGACGAGCTTGTGTTCGTGAATCTTGCGTTTTTTGAAAAGCAACAAAAAATTAGTGAAGTGATATCATTAAAAATTCAGTTGCACGATCAAAGCATTAATATTACAACAAAAGACATTGATTTACGCGATAAAAATCTCATCAACTCCTCGGCAGAACAGACGATGCAACTTATCTAAAAACAAAAAAAACGCCCGAATGAAAAGCTCTCGTAATTGATTTTCAAATCGCGTATCAGCGCGCGGTATAATAATAATCACTGCGACGATCGGCGCGCATTATAGCCTCGCAAAAATGCCGTTGCCGTTCCGATTAGATAAGTTACGAAGAAACTGCGCTCGAGCAAAAAAGCCTTTTTTACTGCGCGCTATAAAGTTTTAGAAAAAAAAAAAAAATTATAATAGAATGGAAAGAATGACGTTTATATGTACACGTTTGAAATTCAATTATTACAACGCCGCTTTTCTCTTCTTCTGTCGCACAGATTCAGCACCGAGTGGATCAGTTGCGTAAGGCGACCGATCGGATAAAGCGAGAGATCGAGGAGGTGACGGAGCGCGAGCACGAGCTCAGGACCTGTGGCAGCATAAAGACGCTGTCGTTGGATCTGGTCGACTCCAAGGTAAAAGGAACAAATTTTAAAGCATATAGTCCGATGTAATCGGTCTAAATCTTATACTCGCGCGGATTTCTCAATAGTTTTCTTTGCCGCGCGCGCGCGCAAGTGGCATTTTACAATGATATATAATTTGAGCTTTACCAGAAATAAAAGCGTGTCATTAGCGAGCTATTTCAATAACTCGGGTATATAAGCGCCAAACAATAACCGTTTGACATACCTATGCCCGCCTGGCGATATTTTGCCCAAGTAGTATAATCACGGTGATTGAAAAAAAAAAAAAACAACAACAAAGACGTGAAATTATGTCCCAATGGCTTTCTCCCTCTCTCTCTCTCTGGGCTATATACATTTATAATCAAATTTTAACGTCGCTCGACGATTCCACGATTGTTACAGCGTCAAATTGTCCTTTTTAAAATTAACGAACCGAATACCCGTTGTTTTGCTATTAACTGCCGCTGCTGCGCCGCTCGAAGCTCTCGAGGCAGCAGCAGCAGCTATGTATATATACATTCTTTTCCCACGACTTTGTACGTAGCCTCGGCAACGCCGCGTACGTGTATAAATGTGCAAGTGATACACATGCATTGTTGTTACGGTGGCACACTACTAGTTTCGCTGCTTTTTTTTACACGACTCGCGCGCCGGCTTTTACCCGTTAATTGAGCTGTGATTTCGGAGATACCGGAGCGTCGAAGCTCGCGAGTAGACGCGACAATTTAAAAAAAAAAAAACGTTTTTCGGAATAACTCGTAAGAAAATATCAAATAGAAAAATATAAACTAAACGAAACTCGATCTATTACGTACGCAGGTGCGTCGAATTTCCGAAGTGACGCAGCTGGGCAATGGTCGTCTGAAACGCGCCACCTCGACGCCGCACATACTCGAGCATCATAATCGATCGTCGACGCAGCAGCAGCAACAAGCCACGAAAAAGATGACCAACGGAGTGATGATATCGTCGACGCGCAACGGCAGCAATGCAGGCAGCCTCGGCCAGCATCATCATCATCAGCCGCTGCGATTCGCCCAGTCGCCCAGCCAGAAGGGCCTGATGCATCGCTTCCTGGCGACCCGAGGCAAGATCTACACGTCGCCCGGTGGAGTCGCAACGGCGGACAGTCGCGAGGCCCTGCCCAGGCCCACCATCACCCTCAATCCCGAGAGCATCAAGGCGCTGAATCGCAGCTTGGAGATGAGGAACAACAACAACAACAACAATAATAATAATGATAACGGCAGCCCCAAGAAGTATGCCATGGACGACGAGCCGAAATTGCCGCCGACCAGGAAGAACTTCGTGCCGGTGGAGAAGAAGATACAGAAGGAGCTGAGCGAGATGAGGGAGCGAGAGAACGAGCTCAGGTACGATACATTAAATTAATTGCCGAATTCACGAATGAAATTAATACAAACGATTTGCGGCATACAGACTGATGCGCTCGCAGATGCTGGCCAAGTCCCAGCCGAATCTGGCGGACATCGGCACGGACACGGACTCGGACATCTACGACGGCTCGGCGAGCTCGCTGAGGAGCGGCGCGTCGAGCAGCAATCTCACCGAGGACGACGCGATGACGATCTCGATGCCCGCCGAGAAGGAGAACAAAATCGTTCGGCACAAAGTAAATGGCAACAAATATAAAGTCTTGTGCACAAATGTAATTGTCTTTTGCTTTTCATGCCTTATCGTATCATACAACTCTCTCTCTACATATTCCGTATTTAAGCGTAGTAGTTCTTTTTCTCACACACACACATACATCACTGCCTCGTTATAATAGCCAAGTCATTTGTAATATTTTTGGAGCTTAAATTGTAGCCCGCGTGAGATAGACGCATAGATATACCGCACGTGTGAACACGCATATTATTGCCGCACTAATTCATGTAATAACAACACGTACTCATGCATATACGTAGCTATATAGATGATGATAATAATTCACATTCTCGAGTGCGCGCACCGTACCTCGATCGCAACGCGATTACGATTGTGTGTAGCATCTCTCGTATATCTCGTTTGCGGATCGCGAGAAAAATAAGTGTAACGGTGAATTTTTATGCTCGGGCATGCGTGCGTATACACGCATAGAAAATTACCTGCACGATACGCGATATCGAGTTGCGCTGTTATACATTACACGTTGGTTGCAGGAGTGAGACACATCGTCATCCATGGCTTAGCTGTTTTGCATATTATATCTGCTATATGCTTGTTGCTCGATACATACGCTCACATGCGCGGCTAATTGCGCTTATATTGTACTCGTGCTGATGATCCTATACGTGCGAGAGACTTTTTTTGCTTCTACATTTGACTATTTTTTTTATTGCAGCCCCATCCACGGAGACGGAGCAACCTGATCGAGAAATGGGAGAGCCTGATCGCGGCGAAGAAGCAAGCCAGCGAGAACGGAAGCGACAACGCCAATACGGTTTGAGGAGGCTCGAATGCAGTTTGTTATATTGTGTGTGTTTACCTGTATATGTGTATGTATGAGTGTGCTTTATTCTCGCTGGAGTGAGAATAATAATTAAAAAATGCGTGTGTTGTAAAATGCAAAAAGTTTATGCGGCCGATTAGGCGAGAAGATGTAATTTGCCCTGTCGGCTGTGTGCAGTCTATATGTATAATTGTTATCGAAAATTCAAAAGAATCGAGAGATTTTTTTTCTGTATAAAACTAATCTTCAATTACCAGTATTTAAGTAAGGCAATACTTATGTGTTTTCAAGTACATTGAAATTCATTCAGCGATTGCAAATATTTTCCTATGTACACATTTAATGTTTTTTTTATTTACATAATATTATGAAAAATAATCGAGTGGATAAAGAATGTATTCAATTATGTTGTATATGATACAATTTAATTAATTAATAGCGTGATTAATTAACCTAGTACTTAATTTTGTTGTTCGAGAATAGTATGAAATTCTTGTAACGACAAACGAATAATATAGTTATTGATATTGATATATTTTATTTATCAAAATGAAAATGAAAATTTAAATATAAATATTCGAATGAATATTAGAATTAAAGATTGAGTTGTTATAAATAAATAATTGTTATGAGTGAAATATATATCTAAATAATGGATTTCCAACCGAACTCTTGCTTTTTTTACCTTCTACTACTTTTACTATATGAATTGTCGTAGAACAACTTTAAAAAATGCCGGAGCTTGGATTAAAATGATAATTTATTTACCTAATACGAAAAAAATACCCAATAAAATTGTTCAATTTCGTCTAAAGGGGATTATAATTTTATTACAGCTATTGGTTTCAAAGGGGGAGCAATGATTCTGAGTAAAAATTTAAATGCAAAAACTGGCCCACAATCATATCCTTACCTGCCGGTAAAAAAAATTTCTTCTTCGACCATAGAAAATGTTGGTGATTCTGCTGTATGAGCCGACACGATGATCTCAACATCGTTTGTAACGAATAGTAAACTTTTTCATTAAATATCTAGTACTATCAGGGAAGTGATTTTTATATGTGTAAATAATAAAAAGTGAAAAAAAACTTGTTGCTTTTGACAAATTACTAACTAAAACAATATTTTCAAGCTTTATAGATCCGCTTATAATGCATTAAACTTCAATGTTAACAAATAAAATCAAACTTTCAAAATATCATTTGCTATATCGCAATGCTCAGAGAAAATATTGGATCAAAAATTGGAATTTTTATCGAAATACGGTTGTTCGTATCTAGCCGAGCTAAACTCGTAAGTCTATAGCATTTTAGGCCTCATTTTTCACGATGACTTGGATTTCGACAAGGTGATGGAGTAATTAATACACAATTTGAGCTATTTCAATTAATATAATTACTTGCATATCGATGAAAATATCGAAACTCATTTTTTTTAAATATATTTATTTCAATGACTAGACTTAGAAAATTAATAGTAGGCTTAACAATAAAAATACTGTGGAAAGTATGCCCATCTGTACATTAACAGCTTTGAACTACAGAAGCCAAGCTAATGAGCCACCAAACCATCATCTTTTTCGCTTCCGTTGTAAATTTCGATTACAACAATAAAAAAAAAACTTTCACGATCTTCACCATTCAATTTGCAGTCTTTGCGGAGCTATCCTAGCCCTCTTGGACCTTCTCTTATCACATTCTGCTTCATCCACTTGTACATTTGCCTCGCTGTCCTCGTCGCTCTGCATCGCCGCCGCCAAGCAAACGTTGCACAGATCCTCGTTCTTCAGACTCTCCATGATCTGTTCGCAGCACTCGATCGGCAGGCTAAAGTTGATCACCTCCATGAAAGGATCCAAGCCCCAGGTACGGAAGAATCCTCGGGCTATCTTCTCGCAGACGTGCCTGCAGCAGGCCTCCTTGTGCGCCTTCAACAGTCGGTGAAATCTCTTGGAGCAGGCGAACTCGAAGTACTGCTGAAACGTGACTCGTCGGGCGGCCTCCTCGGGTCGCAACTGCACCAGGTCGTAGAGCGTCACGTTGCTGTTGGGCTGCTTCGACACCATCATCTTTTTCGCTCGACTAGTAAACTGCTCGTCGTCGTACCAACTCTTGACGGCGGGCTTCTTGCGCTTCGGGCGCAGCAGACTCTGTGTCGCCGGTGACTCGTCGAACAGTCCGTTCCTGGCGAAGAACCGCATGATCTTGATGGCTTCGTTACGATCCAGCTCGTAGCCTCGGTTCTGCAGACGCTCGACGACGGTGAACACACCCGAGGCCAGTCTCAGCTTGAAACGATACGACGACTCGGCCGGCCTCGGCACCAATTCCTTGCCTCCGAAATCCGGCAGAACGAAGTTGGACAGATCGGCTCCACGATCCAACAAAGTATCGACCATGTCCGGCAGAATATTGTCCACGGCCCACTGCAGCGGCGTCTGGCCCTTCTTGTCCCTGGCGTCGATCTGCAGCAGATGCCTGCACTGACTCGCCGCCTCGTCGTTGAGCTCGTGGAACAGCCTCAACGAGTCCCGGCCGTCGTTGTACTTGCGGCAGGTGACGTGCAGAAAGGTCAGGCCCTCGTCGTTGGCCAGATTCGGATCGGCTCCCCGCCTCAGCAGCAGCCGGGCGAGCCTGTCCTGGTCGTGCATTACGGCCCAGTGCAGCGGCGTGTTGCCCGCCTTGTCCCTGGCGTCGATCCGCACCGGCCGGTACTTGTTTTTACTGAGATCCAAAATCATCTCCACGGCCGAGCGCATCTTGCAACTGGCGCTGGGGCTGCTCACCTTGGCCAGTATGTGCAGGGGAGTCCTGCCCTCGGCGTCGACCGCGTTCGGATTCGCGCCCCGCTCCAGCAGCACTCGCACCACACCCGTGTGTATCCAGTCCCAGCACTGCCAGATCGTGCAGGCCAGATGCAGCGGGGAATCCCGCGTTTTGGGCCAGACGGCATTGACGAGATCGACCCCGCCGAGCTCGAGGAATCTCTCGACGGTGTTCGGGCAGTACGACAAGCAGGCGGCGTGAAAATGCGTCAAGCCCGTCGTCACGTCGACGTAGTTGAGATCGTACCTGTCGTAAATCCGAAAGAGCTCGAGGGTCGTCGGGTCGCCGCGACCTATCGGCGCGCTCGTTCTGCGTCTCGCCGCCAGATGTATCGGTGTGGTGCGACGCAGCCTCGGCCTGCCCGATCTTTTGTCCAGCTTGGTGGGCACGTCCTTGTAGCCGGTCTCGGCCACGAATCTCACGATCAGCAGCGCCTCGTTGTCGTGCTGGTTGATGTAGTCGACGGGCCAGTGATTCACGGCGTCCGAGAGAAGCCGATCTATCTCGTCCGGGCGAAAGATGCTCGTCAAATTCGGATACGGGGCCCGCCAGTTTTTGATCAAGGGACAGAGTCGATCGAGCAGGTCGCATCGATCTTTTTTGATCTTCCAGTCGACTTTCTCTCGTAGCTTCTTCAATTTCTCCACTTTCTTTTGGTCGAGACCGTTTGCCATTTTTTCTGCTGCTGCTGCTGCTGCTGCTGCTGCTGCTACTGCACTCACAAACACGCGACACTGTTTTAATATAAATTTTTGTTTTCACGATGATCACGAGCTATCCGTCGATGCGATGTCCCGATCGATGTTCACGGCGCGATGTCTGGCCGTGCACTGACTACGTTCGCATGCACCATCATACGATTTGAATAAAATAGAAAGTGAGAACGCAAGCAATTAGAAATTCGAGCTTAGAGGGGGCCTATCTCGTCTATGACGTGACTCGGGAATAACGACAACGGCACACGATGATGCGTGGGCATCGCCCGTACATCGCTAGATCGACGTATGACTCCTCCACCTAGAAAATATGCGTATCGACGATCCCCACGAAGAGTCGCGCACGTTTTCCATTTAAATCGACGCACCAACGCGCTACTCTTCGTATAGGATGCGTCGACACATGATCGCGGATCGATTTACCTCGTCTGGACTTCTCACGCGAGACCCCATACGTAGCGTATATAGGCATATGCGGAAATGTACTGCTTTGGTTACGAGATAAAAATACGCTTTTCGGAATTTGTAAGAAAAATGTCAAAATATCAAAAATAAGCATTAAAAATGAATATTTTCAATAAACAAAAAAATCTCGATTCATAATTTTTAAGGATGGAGGGAGTGTTTGAATAAAAAATTGAATTCGGTCGTAATTATAAAATATTTAATAGAATAGCACCAGCTTACAAACTAATAAATTGACAAAACCGATCGATTTGTCTTACTTTGTACACGTAATATAAAAAATACTCGAATCGTACGAGCGATTCATCGCAGTATCTCTCCAATTTCCCAAAGCATGTAGTCTACATTTCGATTTGTCTCCGCGAGATCGATCAACGGTTGGACTCTCCACATGCTGCAATTAGAAACTCTATCCTTTCGCGTGAACTGGCGCGGTGCTATCTCGTGTATTATTCTCTTCTCCTCCGCTTCTTTCCTGTACGACTCGTAGATTTCCTCGGTGATCTCGACTGTAATGAATTTCGAGCGATGAAAAAAACTACGTAATTATTTTAAAATTTTAGAATTAATTTTCATACCGAATCTTTTCGTCTCCCAGGTGCGGAACAGAGGACCTTTGTCCTTCTGCAGCTCGGCGATGGCCTTCATCTTGTTCAGGATCGCCTTCAAATTCGTCACGATCGCGTCCAGCTTGTCGCAGACCTCGTCCAATTTTTCGCACGGCTGCAGGAGCTCGTCCGGCAGAGTCTCGTCGGTCACGTTGCAGACGATTTTCAGCAATCTGAGTCCTATGTCGTGATACGCCTGCCAGTCTTGGAGGTTTTTCTCGACGCCGAGCACGTGTTCGCGCATCGATCGGCACGATTCCGGGACGAGCACCGACGGCGATCTCGGCGTCTCCGGATCTATGAGATACCAAGAAGATTTATTATAATTGATTTCGTATTTAAAAGTCACTGATTGACTTTGATCGTTTGAATCTCTTAGCTCTGAGTAAATATAAATAGCGTGTGTACAAAGACGCCGGTAATTTATAAATGGAAAGTGCATGTCATGCCGGAAGTCGAAATCAAAGCTGTGTGTGCTTTTGAAAGATAAATGAAAAAAAAAAAAAATAATAAACAAGCGCACTCTGGGTCCTATCCTGGTGGATTGACATATCCTCAAAGTTGGATTTTCTATTTATCAATTTGATTTTCGTTTTAACACTGAAAAAATATTTGAGCAATTTTTTCTTCTGTGAAACTAGTGCGTTTCAATACGTTTCTCCAAATCATATCGCGTTATCGGTTATTTAAAAACTCGCGCTCAATCAATGCAACGACTAACCACAACACATTTATTTCAATGAGCCACCACTTTTTCAAACTCAAATAATAATGAAAATATTAATATGACATATGAAGAGAAAGTTAAACATTTTTAAGAGTAGATTTGATGAGGTTAAAATTTGTTGTCAAAAATCGAAACCCTTTAAAAATACCAATATAGTATTGAAAGTCCAAGAATAAAGTTGTCTGCACAGGCCAATATTTCAATGTTTTATCGAAAACCTACTCACCCTCGAACGAGAACGGCGTGAATGTACATTTTCGTTTGCTGTCCATCGCGAACTTGACACTTTCGGTACTTGCACGACACAGTAAACAAAAAACACGTGCTACACACACAAGTCGTGTACGCAGCGCTGCTCCGAAAATATGGTCTCTATCGATGCTTCTTTACACGCAGCTGCAGCAACAGCAGCCTGCGACCGGCGTGTGGTGTGGTGGGGTCGTTGTTTGTCCACAACAGCGCCCACGCGCCAAGATTCGGCTGCTTTGATTTCAAGAAAAAAATGATAGAAAACCGACGAACAAGTAAGCGGAATCACTTTCTAACTTCCGACCAGTATAAACAAAGAACATTTATTTTTCGATCAACCGAAATGGTGGTGTCATCTTTGGTGGCGCGTCTTCGTGTACAACCGAGGGAAAATTGTAATAGGCAACGATAAGAGGAGAAAGAGAGAATGAGCAAACAAAAAAAAAAACAACAACAACACGGACTTGTTGCGCAACGCCGAACGCGAGGCGAAAGCGGCGGCCCTCCCACTGTGTTTTTTTGCGTGCGCGATATGCTGCTCGCTGCCAGTTGAGGCCGTGTGTTGTGTTGGCAGATATTTGCTGCACACACTGTGTTATCTGCACGAAAGTCACCGGTGACGGTGAGTGAGACATACAATTTATACACTTGAAAAATAATCAATTAAATTAACTATCCAGTCCAATTATCCAGACGAAATAGTAACAACAGCAACTTGTTGAATTAACGACAGAATTTTTTTGTTCCAATCATTTTATATAGCCGTCGGCTCTGTAATTCGAGAAAATGTCATTCGTGGGAAAAGTTGTTTTGGTAACAGGAGCGAGCTCCGGAATCGGTGCCGCCACCGCCATACATTTGTCTCATCTTGGAGCTTCTGTGGCCATTCACGGACGCAATGTTGCTAATTTGCAAGAAGTTGCCAAACAATGCAAGGTTCCGTCGCCTCTCATTGTCACCGGAGAGATGACTAACGAAGGAGACGTCAAGAAAATTCTGGATATGACTTTGCAAAAGTATGGAAAGCTGGATGTATTGGTCAACAATGCTGGTACTCTGGAAAATGGAAGCATTGAAAACACGAGCTTGGAGCAGTATGACAGGTAATTTGAACTGTTAAAAAGAGTTGCTTACTTGACCAGAGTTTGACTTGATTGTTTTCGTTTTCAGAGTTTTTAACATCAATGTCAGATCTATCTATCATATGACTATGTTGGCTGTGCCGCATATCATTGCAACAAAGGGTAACATTGTTAATGTCTCCAGTGTTACTGGAACTAGAGCATTTCCTGGTGTTTTGTCTTATTGCATGAGTAAAGCAGCTATAGATCAATTTACTCGTTGCGTTGCCTTAGAACTTGCTCCCAAACAAGTAGGTCCATTCATATTACATATTAAATGACATTTAAAACCTTTCAACCAGTGCAAAATGTTATTTAATATGATTTTTTGTTAAAAGGTTCGAGTAAATGCAGTTAATCCAGGTGTGGTTGTCACAAATCTGCACAGAAGTAGTGGTATGAGCGAAGAAAGATTGAAAGAGTTCTTTGAACACAGCAAATCAACTCATGCTTTGGGAAGACCTGGAACTGCCGAAGAAGTAGCCAAAACAATTGCATTCCTTGCTAGCGATGATGCTAGTTTTATTACTGGTCAAACTGTACCAGTTGATGGAGGTCGCAGTGTCATGTGTCCACGATAAAATTTTATAATACAATTTTACATTCAAACTTGAAATATTTTTTTATTAAAAATGTAAATGATGTATTTTTTATTATACATAATCATCTTATAAATTTTATACAAGATGCATTTTATTTATCTCCACATATAGATTTTTTTCTCTATTAAGATATATCTGTTATTTCATTCTGTTATCTCTAATTATCTGTTACTTCTGTTATCACGCCTTACAATTAAATGTGCAATTGCGCAGTGCATGGATCTTTTGCCGGCTTGAGAAATCAGCTGTTATTTTAGGTTAAGTAAGACTTGTAACTGTCACATCCACATGCGTGGTGTCATGCGAGTTTTAAAACTTGTAAAAAAATTGAAGAATCATACAAAAAAAATAACTAATAAATAATACCTTTTAAATAATCTACATTCGTTTTTCAATCAATTATAATGGAAGAAAAAACAACAATTTCTTTGGAAAAAAAATTAATATCAAATGAACCACTATCTGAAGGTATTTGATCAAAACCTCATATTTTTATTTGATTGAAAAAGTTTTAATTAAATTTTTATCATTACAGATGAAAAACCATGTGGTTACATACAAGATATTCTTGATGGAAATTTTGAATCAGTTTTAAATAGTGATTTCTTTACTTCTAAACTTTCAAACTTTGTTAATGAAGAATTTGAAGAAAATGTGAAAAATCTGATAAATTCTGACTTAGAGGATAGTGTAAAATGGTTTCATGGTGCGATTGCTTCACTTTACTATTTCATACAAAATAATTATCACCAGATATCAGGAAATGAAAATATTGACTACTTGTTACCTCTGAGAAAATTAGCAATCAATACTTTGGCACTGAATGATGACCAATGCAATGAAAATGTAGCTAAACCAGAATTATTGTATTTTGCTAAGATAGTTTTAAATAGTTCTCAAATACAAAAACTATACATTAGCTCTAAATGGTGGTTGTTTAGAGCTCATCGTGTGCATCAAGCAATTTTAGATAATGTTTCAGAAGTATTGTTTAAAGATTCAGAAGAATTGTTAAAACAACTCTTTGAATCTCAAAATGTGCTTACAGAAGTTAAAGAGATTTCGCTCTTTAACACTGAAGTAGCATATTTTTATTCATATTATTCTAGAATTCAAAGTTCTGAAAAATATTTAAATAATGCTGCAGAAGCAGCACATTTAAGCTTATGTCTAGAAGGTGCCTTAGGCAAGCGTACCAAATACCAACGAGAAGAGAAAGCTCAACTTTACTTGAAACCTAAATTAGAAAAAGAAATAATTCCTTACAGATCATGTGAAGTTCTCCCTAAAGTGATAAACTTATCCGATGATTTGAGATTGGAGAAGATTGCATTTACAGAAGACACAGAAATCGTTAAACTTGGAAGTTATGAACAAGCAATTGTTTTGGCTGCATAGTAAGGAATAATTTTTATATTATTTATAAATTAAAAACATATTTCTAAATTTCTATATTTATAGTTTTCATCTATTGCGATCACAACCAAAAGATTTGCTGAGAGATGAAGAAATTATTTCTTATTTGAATGTAATGTATATTAATATTTTCATACTCATTTTTAGTACTTATATTCTTATCCATATTTTTTTAAATAGTGTGTTATAGATAATACTGATAATTGGTGTCTGAAAGTAACAGCTTTGTACCAGCGTTGTTTATTAGAAGCGAAGCATAAAAGAACAATAGATAGAACTTTAATGCAACTTGAATATTTGAATGAACAATTGTGCTCACAATCTCCGCCAGTTTCATTTAAAATGGATCTATTTTTTGCTAGTGGTATAAAGCCTCAATGGTGCTTCAAACAGCATCTAGCAGATGTAATGCGCGATATTGGCTTAGAAAAAGGAGCATTGGATATTTACTTAGATCTTGGACTGTGGGAACAGGTGATTGGATGTTATACACATTTGGGCCTAAAACATAAGGTATTTTCAATCTACAACTTTGGTTATTAAGTTTAGAATTTTTTAGTAAAGTTAAATTGAATTGTCAAATATTTATATTGAATTAAAATATAACTTTAAAAAGGCAGCAGAAATTATTAAACAAGAACTAGCCAAAAAACCAACAGTGAAATTGTGGTGTTGGCTTGGAGATGCTGAAAATGAAGAGAAACATTACGAGACAGCATGGGAACTGTCTGGAGAAAAAAGTAGTATAGTGCAAAGACACTGGGGCTTTTATTACTACATCAAACAAAACGTAAGTTTTTAAAATTTTTTCCCAATAAAAAATTCGATGCAAGAGTATCACCATGTCATAATTTTATAATATTTCAAGTATAAAGAAGCAATCCCCCACTTAAAAAGATCAGTAGAGCTGAACAATATTCAAGAAAATGTGTGGGTAAGACTGGGCTTTGCAGCTTTGCAAGTAGAAGATTGGCAACTCGCAGCTAGTGCTTATAGACATTATAACGCTTTGGAACAATCGGTAAATTTTGATTATGGATGAATTTATTGTATATAAGAGATTAATATTACTTAGAATATATATTTTTATTTTTAAACTTTTCTTTATTACAGAGCTTCGAAGTTTGGAATAATTTAGCTAAAGCTTACATTGAATTAGGCGATAAGCAGCGGGCGTGGCGATCTTTACAAGACGCTCTCAAATGCAATTACGATAAATGGGAAGTTTGGGATAACTTAATGGTTGTCAGTATAGATTTGGGACATTTCTCTGAGGTAAAAAAAAATTCGTTTACGCCTTTGTCAATGTTGATAGCAACACATAAGTCACGCATTGTATGAAAATTATTTTTCACAGGTCATTCGTTGCTACGAACGTCTCTTGGAGTTGAAAGGAACTCATGTAGACGTGGAAGTCCTAGCAATTTTGACAAAAGCAATTGTAAATGATGTAAAAGACTTTTATGGTAACTCATCAAGGCAATACTTGAAAAGATCGTTGGATCTGTTCGGTAATTTGACCTCGAAAGTTTTGAAAAATGCTGATATTTGGCTTTTATACGCTGAACTCACGTTATTGAAAAAAACCGAAATGGATAATCAAAAAGCTGTCCAATATCTTCAGCGTGCATATCATTGCGAAAATCCAAGGTAATTTTTAAACATACATCTTATAAAAAATTTTTTAAAACCCTCTTCTCAAACCCGAAGAATTCAGTTTTTAACAATTTTAATTTCTTTGTAGCTCGTTTAAAACTGTTGAAGATGCCAACAGAGTTTTAATGACGTGTATACGTCTAGCCGAAATTTCTCTTTATTCTTCAAATTGTGGCAGTTCGGAAGACGCACAAGGCCAAAAAATAGAAAAAGAAAATCGTTTTGTACTTGGATGTGCTAAGCTTATCCTTCAATCAGTTATCACAAAAATGCAAAATCTAAAATGGGCAGATGTGTCTGGCATTGAAGAAAATCTTACCACACTTAAAGAACATCATAAAAACATAAAAGAAAAGCTAGAAGAAATAAACGAGAGCAAGAAATAGCTTTGAGAGAATTTATACTATTATTATTCATGTTGAATAATGTACAGCCAATTTTTGTTAAAAATTGTAAAAACTTGAATGTTATTTAAACAGCAGCTCCTGTTTTTTGATTAATTTCAATGGAGTTGAAAAAGACTCAGAAATCTTTTGATTTTTATGACTCTTGTCATTTGTTGTTTCCAATAAATGTGATTAATTGAATAATTTTACATTATACCAATCAAAGAATTTTTTAATTTCCTTAATTCTTCTTAATTTTTATAGTAAAATAGTATAAACAATGTTTATTAAACATTACCGAAAAAATAATGATTTTTATCCATTCGAAACCTAACTAATTTGTCCTAATGTTGTCATTCGCGTATCGTACCCGAGTGACAGTTACATATACCTACTACTGTAGGGTACAAGTGGAGCTTTAAAACATGCGTGACGTCGTGCTTCGCAACATACACGAGGGAGCTGCTTCTGCTGCAGAAACAATTTGCAGCGCACGTCTGCATTATAGTGTGAACGCTAATACAGTAACTAAACATCAATAGTAAAAATCGATACGTTGAATAAAGCGAATTAAAATTTACGTTCAAGTGACAGCGAGTATCTATAGTCGTTTTTTGCTTTACAAAGTAGCTCGATAATCTACGTATGTTTTCATAATATGACAACTAGTGAGACTTTTTAAATTGTTGGATCATCAGTTAAAAAACTAAAGGTTAGACTTCAAAATATTATTTTTGACGATTTTGCGTGTGTTATAATTCAGGCGTTTTTCCTGAATTTTATTCGAAAAAATTAATAAGCGACAAATATAATCACATTAATTGCCGCATCTGTAAATATTTTAATTTATTTTTTAGGTATTTGATAAAACTTCAATAAAATGAGTGGCAGACCAATTTTTGATGAAGCTTTCAAAGCTGATCTCAAAGAGAAATACTTAGCATACAAAAAATTAGCTGACGAAGACAGTAAAAATGATTCTGAATCAGATCCTTACAAAAGTAAATATGCTGCTATGGAAATTTTAAAAGAATTGCGGCATCTGCTTCTCACCTGCTCAACTACTTCAGACGCAGAACAGTATAAAGTTGATTGTATGCTTGGCATTGTGTACTTAGATGAAGGTATACTTGCGCTTGATGCAGAAGAACTCAACACAGGAGAAGAATTATTAATGAATTGCATCAATACATTGAATAAATATGATGTTAAAAAGGAAAACATTTTACCAACCCTTCGTGCTTTAAATCAATTGGCAATATTATGGTCAAAGCGAGAGCAAACTCTCACTGCTAAAGAGTACATTGATAAGGCTGTTAGAATTTACGAAGAATACCAACTTAAAGATGAAGCTGATAATACTCCAATTGATGCACCTACTTTGTTTGAAGTTGAAGATGTCAGTACCAATTCAACTAAAGATGAATTGGAGAAGCTTCACACTTTGACCCTTTACTATCTTGCTCAAGTATATGGTGCCTTGGAAGATCTGTTTAAATCTGCAATTTATTGCCATATGACTCTCAAAAGACAATTAGAAATGAATGATTATGATAGTATTGATTGGTCTTTAAATACTGCAACATTATCTCAATTTTTTATGGAAAGTAAAGGTTTTAAACAAGCCAGACACCATCTGGCTGCTGCAACATTAATTTTACAAAAACATGAAGATCATTTGAAATCCTTAAGGTAAAATAATTCACCTTTCACAAAAATTTATTTATGAAGGTTTTGTTTTCATTATTATATAAAAATATTTTTCATTTCAGTTCAAAAGAACCAGCTGATGAAGCTGAAAGTGAATTAATTGCAGCAAAGTGGGAAATTTATAATCATAGAAAAGCTGATGTTTCAAGATGTTGGGCAAAATATGGAATTCTTCTTATGCGTGACTCAAGAGATCGATTAATAGCTGCTTCCCAAGGGTATCCAAGCTGCGCTGCAGATGATACAAATGTAAAGGATCCTAAAGCAGACACAACTCCAATAAGTCAAAAGTTATTAGATAGCTTCAAATTTCATTCCATTGAAAAGGATATTGAGGATATTGCTAATAACATAACAGATAAATATTTACTAGATTTTGACGATGCTAAAAAAGTATTTTTAAATGTTCAAAAATGGCTTGAAGAAGCTAAATCTTACTATACACTTGAAGACCAAGCTTCTGAGTATGTGCAAATAATTCAAGACATGTCAGAACTCTACAGGTATCTGATTTTCTTTGAAGAAAGTGATGATAGGCAAGCCAAAATGCATAAAAGAAGAATAGATTTACTGGAAGGAGTAGTAAAGCAACTAAATGAAACTTATTATTTATCTGTTTGTCAACAAATTTGGATTGAACTTGGTGAAACCTATTCAGAAATATTAAATATTAAACTTGATCGTTTGAAGGATAAAGATGAAAAACCAACTGTGCATTTAATTACAAAAGTTAATAATTTAGCAAAATCTGCTATACTTAATTACAAAAAATTTATTGACTCTGTTGCGTTGTCAAAAAAAGATAACAGGTTCCCTGAAGAGTTTGTCAAACCAGTTTTAACTTCATACTATCATATCGGAAGACTGTATAATGTTTTCATTACTGGTGATAAATTAGTAAAATTAGAAAATACAAAGAAAAGTTGGGAGGCATATAAATTTGTTGCAGAATATTGTAAAAAAAATATGAAACCTGAAGAATTGAAAGAAACAGAATATAGTTTGAGCATTGATTTCGCAGATTTATTACCCGTAAAAATTGCGAAATTAACGCGAGAGCTGTCGAATTAATACAATTATTATTTTACTATGAAATTATAGAAAAATCGAATCATGTGTCAAGAGTGATATTGAGTATTTTCATAAGAACTACCTTAAGTGAAATTGTCTTTATTATTTTTAATAAATAGATAGATATAAAAAATGTATTTAAAGTGTTTTATTATTACTTTGATAATAATATCAATCGTTTGAAATAGAGCAATTAGATTCTACTTTTTGATTATTTTAAGCTTCATATCAGTATGAGTATGAAATTTATTATTACTCCTTGTAAAAAAATTCAAAGAAGTAATGTCTATACTACATGTAACATGGTTTTTAAAGTTTTAAAACAAAATATACACAACAATAGCAGAATAAAAATTATTGAAAGCACTTTTGTTATAAAATTACCAATGGTCTTTGAAGACTAGGTCACCAAATAAAAAAATTGATTTAATAAAACATGAAAACATCAGTATAAAATTGATTTTTACAAAGACTATTCATATTGTCATTTGTAGTCTAAACATGATTATTTTTTAAGTTGTCATTCAAGTCGTCTTATCATTAGATTTTTATATTAAATCACTTGACGAATGATTAAAATTTAAATTTCATTCTTTGTTGTAACAAAACAGTTTCAGTATATACTGAAAATTCTGTACAAAATAGGTCTTAAATCATTTCATGAGACTAAAATTATTCTTAATTAATCTATCAGACAGAAATATTTTGCAGCCTGCTTCATATAACTTAGAAATTAACTTCACTTTTGGAATATTTTTCATTAGTAGATTTGATGGTAGCAACTTCTACAAAAAAAATTATGTACAATTTCTCATACTCTATAGTAACAATAATAATATAACATAATTATTGTGTTACACTTTGGATATAAATTTTTATGAAAGATGTGCTTTTAATATAAATAATTTTTCATTACAATTAACTGATTACCTTAGATACTCTATTTTTGAAACTTTTTTTATAAATTCATTTAGGCTTTATGCAACTACGAATATAAATACAATACAAATACAATGTTTTTTTGTAAATATCAAGTCTTTGTAACAAACTCTACCTCATGTAATCTTTCATATAAAAATTTCATTTAAACAAGCTATATAAATCAGCACATCTTTCATCCTATTTTAATTTAAGTACTTGTAACACCTCTACGCGCAACTAAAAGATTTAACACAGGGTGTTTACGAATATACCCCACAGCTTTTTTATGAGTTACCATTGTAAAGTCATAACCATTACATTGTAATATTTTATCGTGCATTCTTAACCCACTTCTCGCTGCTGGAGAACCTTCATGTACCTCTGTAACATATATTCCCTGTAAATGAATTAATAAAAGTGAATTAATCATAGAGTATTTGAGTCATGTTGTTATTTGATTTGAAGCAAAAAAATTATCTTACGTTATCTGTGTAGCCTTGTGGACTCTTTTTGTAATCTTGATCAATACCACCTCCAATTTTAAAACCACATTTCATAACTTCTTCGCCATTAGCATTGATTTCAATTTCTTTGTGAAGAGTAATTGGAATCTGAAGAATAAAAAAAATAAAATTGAATTAATTATATTAGATTACAATAAACGCCACTGTTTTAAAAGTAATCTGTCTTGAAGAAATGAAGAGCGATGCACAGAAAAAATTGAGACAAGTTATTATGATTAAAAATGAGCAATTCGTCTGCAATTCCAGATGCGTTCACTCGATTTAAAAAAATTCACATCAAAAACACACAATAAGAAGCTGATTCGCAGTTATCGTCCTGGCTTACAGATGAATCGAATTGGCAGAGACACAACAAAACCGTTAGTGTACGGTGTCGAGCACCTCGAACGGAGGAATAGCTGTTTTTCTTTAATCATCCCGCTGATGACGGAATACTCGCGGGAGCCTGCGAAAAAGACGTGCAGGAAAAATCATCGCCGCGAAAGATGAAAAAATCGTCGCGGAAACGAAAACCCGGGTGCGCGTAGAGGAGTAGAAGACGGCAGCGAGCGCAGTCGACTCCGAAATATAATCCGACTTACGCTGAGGCATTCCATCGCAGTACCAGGCTGGTGCTGGAAAGCCATTTTCGCGCACATATCTGACACTGGCTGCGGCCAGCGAGTGCTACGATAGACAAACTCTCGGCTCTCTTTCTCTCTCTCTCTCTCTCTTTCTCGGCAGTCGCGGTGGCGGCGGCGGCGAGAGAATCCCTGCCCTGCTGCTGCTGCTGTATTGCCTCAGAGAGCTCAGCTCAGCGCGACGTCGAGTCGAGAATCGGAGATGGATGTGTTGTGTATAGGTAGTAGGATGTTGTTGTATATTATTATTATTATTATTATATTATGTATAGGTGGAAGCGCCCGTGCCGAGAGCAGCAGTCTGGCAAAGGCTCGACTGCCGCTAGTCGGTAGTAGTTGCGCGGCGCTCTCTTTCTCTATCGGTCTATTGTATACGCGCGAGCGGGAGAAAGAGAGAGAGAGAGAGAACACGGATGTTCCAGGAAAATCACCTCCACTCCGCTCGCGGCCGTGTTTCTAGTTTACCTGCATATGCCTATACAGGCAGGTATACGTATACACGCACGGCTCCCGAGTATTGTGCGAACGATATATAATATATAGGATCACGAGTCGCCGTTGCCGTTATATTCATACGTACAGTATAGGTATAATGTGGAGCGATTGGAAACTGTATTGTAATATGCTCTACTGTATAATATCGAGTGCCAATTGTGCTTAAAGCCCCCGGTACGTGGCAGCCGCGGTGTCGCGCGATGACGATGCGGCACGATTGGCGGCTTACATCTTCGGCGCGGGGGCGTTGAGCGGCTCGATTCGTATATAATAGCGAAATATTCGCGAGCTAATTACTCATCGACATCAAGTAAATGCGTAATCCTTTTAATTTTGTTAAAAACAATTCATCGTGTGTGGTTGTTCAGTATTTTGACAAGAAGATGATGTAAAATTTATGGGACCTGGTTAAAATGTATGAAGATGAAAATTCTTCGTGCACTCCCTTGCAAATCACTGACAAACTTATGAATTGTTTCTCTGGAATTCCGATTGAAAATATAGTTGCGTCTTGCTCCGATACTTGCAAATTATCTCACAAATGCGAATTTCCCCGGGCTAAGCTTTGAATGGAACTTGTGCGTCAGGAAGTTATAATCCATCCATGTACAAAATTTCATCAAATTTAACCGGACCCAAATTACACATCGGTGATCTGCATAAGATTATCAATAGAATGCAAGGTAGAAGTTTTCATCCAATGCAATATCTTTTTCCCAGAGACTGTCAGATCATGTGTTCATCATCTTGATCAACGTGGACATCTTCTCCTAATTCTGTTAGCCAACTTGCAGTCTATCAATCGGCCATACATGATACCTGGGCAGTACTTGCAAAGATTCATGCAAGCTATGAGAGATTGTTCATTGCAACGTCGGCAAATCGATGATATCGAGGATTTATCGGACGATCAAGCACTTGTTTTGACAAGTTTTACGAAGCAACAATTTGACGAGCTTTTTAGGTACTGCGACCGTGTACCGAAGCGGGTCATAACGAGAAAGGACTTGTTGATTTTTTTGACCAAAATGCGACAAGGACTCTCGGAAGATTTCCTCAACGTGATTTTTCAATGCTCGGGACGACGGTGGGTAAGTCACATAGTAGAAGCTGTAAGGCAATCGCTTCTACTGAGATTTGCCCCCGAAAATATGGGATTGAACGCGATCACGAGGCAAAATTATATTCAACGACACTTGACCGCGTTAATGAGCGATTGAAAACTCAAGAACCGATGGTTGATTTATATCACGATATCGTATCCTTATATATGCAACAAGAATATATTTTGAAAACTAATACATCCGAAATTGATCCGAGTGATAAATAAAACATACGAAGAGCATGTGGGCAGAAATGTACTTGATATAACGCATAATGCAGTACATCATGAGGCTCGGGTATTTAATCAGGCGGCATACGCTGAAAGGAAATCATTCGGACGCATTCGCACCATCGTGCTGACCGAAGAAGTGGTAACCGCGATGCTTCCAACCGGGCCTGTTCTGGCCGTTGAAAATGCGAATTTGGGGGTAAAAAAAATACCACCAGATAGACCTTCAATTGCACATTTCAGAAAAACAATTCGCAACATTTGCACACCCTTGAATTTGTTGTAAAAAATTCACGAAATTCGACGCGTCGATACTACCTTTCGACATTAATATCTTCTAAACTATTACACTTTTTGACATTCTGTTTCGATAGAAAAATTGCACATTTGCCAAATAAAATTGCACACCCTTGGATTATCTATAACTATCGTAATAGTCATATGCTGGACCGGTTGAACGAGACGACTTACGACAAACTTTGACACCATTGACGAAGAGGCCATGTGATATAAATGTAGATTTATAATGCTTACACCTATTAAAATAACAATGACATAAAAAAATTTAGTTACATTTGTAAAATTTTATAATTTCAACAGTTTTAATTCTAAACTCCAATTAAATGCAATTGCCGAGAGGATCTGGAGTTAATATAATTTAGAATAGACGAATTCGCCAGTCGATGATCACGAAATAAATTGGATATCACCGACGAAGTGACAATTGCAATAACAAACGCACTAGTCATAATGACGAATAAAAAATCCATAATTAAATGAAACGCAGAGGTAATTTCTCTCGTTCGCGCTTAAGAAAGCACGGAGTTGGAGGGTTGATGTGCAGCGATTGACAGCCCTCACATAAGAGAAAATTCAACACTCGTCGGAACTTCATAATTCTAAAAATAATAATTCAGGGGGACAAATCGGAGTAAAGCTGTATTGTCATTCACAAAATTATAATGACTAAATTAAAATTTCAAGTGTTTGTACTTAATTGCTTAACTTGAATATTTTCTGTACGGGAATTACATTTATTTGTTGTGGGCCACCTAGCGGCGACACATCTAACTCTTCGGTACATAAAAGTGTAATAAATTCTTTTTTGAAAAATTAATTTTAAATTTCATACCTTCAAGTAAGATTTTCCCTTTCACATATATCAAAAAAATGCCTAGCGTCATAAACAGTCCTTTTTGAAAAATTGAACACGGATTTCGAGAGCTTTTTCCTAGTTCGTTCGACTTATGATTGCAGTTCAAGTAGAAGGAAAGAGACTTAATGCAGAGCTCGATTAAAGCGGCCCTTTTTATGCTGCACAGTGCACACTGCGCACTGCACAATGCACAGAGTGCACGGTATGTCTGCTCTCTCGCGCGCCCTTAGACTCGAACCATAATAATCAGCAGGGCTCGTGCCCATTTCTCTGCACTTCTACTGTGTTCGTTTTCTTGGGTTTTTTACTTTTTACCTACTAGCATAGTATGCTCTTTATGTAACTTGCAGTAAATTTAAATTTTTACTTTTTTCTAAATTCAACAAACAAGACAATTTGCCGGCTAATGTTGATAAAAATTGTTAAATATTAAAAAGCCGGTACGGAAAATGTTACATTGTGCTATCAAGTCACTACAATAATCGTTTTTCATTTTCGGCAAATGTTTTTATAGTGTTTAATCTTCACTTTTGATCTTGTAAAGTTAATTTGCACAGATTTGCAAATTTTGATTCAGTTTTCGCAACGCTTTCACCCTTTGTTTTTAGGTTACTTTATGCACGTTTTTACCCCGCTGATACTAATTTTATATCATCTATATATGTACATTGAAAATAACAAACTTTTTCACCCCAGGTTGATTCGTAATTCAAAATCTAAAAATGTCTGGACACGATCCTCTCGCCCTTAAAGATGATGACATCACAAAAATGTTATCTGCAGGAGTGCACTTGGGTGCTGAGAACGTAAATTATCAGATGCAAAGTTACGTTTGGAAGCGTCGTACTGATGGTGGAGGAATTCACATTCTTAATTTGCGTCGCACTTGGGAAAAGCTCAAGTTAGCTGCTCGTGCTGTAGCTGCAATCAAACATCCATCTGAAGTTTTTGTTATCAGTGGACGCCCCTATGGACAGAGGGCTGTGCTTAAATTTGCAGCACATACTGGTGCTACACCGATTGCTGGAAGATTTACTCCTGGAGCCTTTACCAATCAAATACAGGTTGGCAAAAGTATTTTTAATTTATGAATGCGATGAAATTTAAAATACAATGATACCATTGTATTAAAACACATTCATATTTTTAGATTATGGCTTAATCTTTTTTTACTTATAATATATTGTTGTGTAAGAAAAGACTATTATTTTACTAATTTTGACTTTTTCATTATTTAGGCAGCATTTCGTGAGCCAAGGTTGTTGATTGTCACTGACCCAGCTACTGATCACCAGCCTATCACTGAGGCATCTTATGTCAATATTCCAGTTATTGCTTTTTGCAATAGTGATTCACCACTGCGTTTTGTTGATATTGCCATTCCTTGCAATAACAAAGGTCAACATAGTATTGGTCTGATGTGGTGGTTTTTGGCCAGAGAAGTTCTGAGAATAAAAGGATTGATTCCACGTGAAACCAAATGGGATGTAGTTGTAGATCTTTTCTTCTATCGAGATCCAGAAGAGGTAAAGAGTTCTCAATATATTAAAGAATTTATGAGTTCAGGGAAATTGGTCTAGTTCTTGCTATTGCAAGAAAAAAATAGGGCCTTTGGTATCATCAAATTGCACAAATTTAGAGTCTTGCAACTTTCCTCCGGGTTGTGTGCAGCAAAATTATTATAGAAATAACTATATATTTTTAAGTTGCTTGGTCATACCCATATAAAAATATAAATTAATAAATGATGATAAACCTCATGTCCAAATTTCTCATGATGGTATATATGGCTTAATCTTTTCTGAAAAAATATTTTACTTTTAATTTTTTCTTATTTTATTATGAACAACACATTACATAATAATCTATTTTTTCAGGCTGAAAAAGAAGAGCAAGCCAAAGAAGTTGCAGTGGTTGCCAAGGAATACGTTCCCATTGCAGATGCTGCTACTGCAGAGAACTGGTCAGTCAATGATGTTCCTGGAGCACCAACTGAAAATTGGGCGGATGATGTACCGCTTGCTGCTCCAGTTGCTGATTCAGTAGGTGCACCCACAACTGTGTTTCAGCCTAATAATGATTGGGGATCTGCCCAGGAAGACTGGTCTGCTCCTGCACCTGTTTCCACTGCAATTCCCTCTCAAAGTTGGGGAGGTGTCAACCAGACTAGCTGGTCATCATAAATAGGATTCTAGCACTATGAAGTCAGATGCAGCATCGTGTAGCATGCTGCAATGGTGAATTTGAAAAGTGTTATCAATTACCATATAATACTCATAACAAGTGTTTCTAATTTAGTTCCATTTATTATTAAGGCATAAAAAATTACTATACAAACGTGTGATTTTGCTTCACAAAAAGCATCACAAAATAATTTTTATACCAAACTTGGATTTGACGTTTGAATTAAATTTCTTCAAAAAGAACTCAATAGTATACTTGAATATCTCATTTTTATCTCATCTAAATATTTTTCAAGTAAAAAAGGTACGAGAGTGTAAATTTATCATTGAATCACTAAGTTATTCGCGCGTTGGAACTGTCAAAATGCTGAGCTAGAATAAAATTATAATCTAAACGAGGCGTGATTAATTGGTTCGATCGAGACAGCTCGCAGACCGGTATATCGATAATAATTGATAAGAACAAAGAGTAAACAAGTATAAAATTCAGCTTCGTCTCACGCTGATTTCGAGCTTCGAAGCACGCGTTTCTCTACACCGCGAGATCGAGAAGTGCATCGCGTGACTTCATAGCAGCAGCAGCCTACATTGATGCAGCGAGATGCACCGCGCTCGCGCGTCATCATTGCAAACGGAAAAGGTTGTACATACACGGAGGCTACAACGAATGCCAAAAAAAAAGAAACGAGTTGTGTGTCAGGTAAAAGCGGGCAGGTGTACTGTTACGAAGCGCGCGCGCGTTGTGAACGCGCAACTGCAGCGGTCGGTGCAGCGTGACAAGTGTGACACAGCAACAAACTCTTACCATCGCGGTGCTACAGCCGCATAGCTATATTGTATATATGTGTATATATGCCGTGCTGGACGCGAGAGCTGCGACACTTTTCGCGATAGGTTTTATATATATACACACAACGCGCATTCGTGCGCGCCGTGTGCAGCGCGTGTAAAAGTCAGTCGTCGCGCGGTGCAGTTTTATAATAACGGAGCGGAACGACGGCTGCAGCGTCACACATCTCGATTGCCTGTATATACAAGTCGCATTGCACGCACAGCGAGTGCAAGTGCATAATAACATATAACACGAGTTGCAACGGCCTCCGCGCCGTACGAGGAGCAGAAGAGTCAAAAAACAGCTGTGAACGTAGAATATAGTGCGTGTGTGTGCGGTGCAGTACGTGCAGTAGTGAGCCGAGCCTCGTGCGCGCGTTGCAGTGCAGCAGCATCAGCTCTATTATATACATCTATATCGGAATATGCGCTACGATTTTTGCGCTGCATGACCGAGCTCTCTGTCTCGTAAAACGAAGCTCGAGTCGAGGCAGCAACAGCAGCAGCAGCAAAGTCGCACAAATTATAACACACACATCCAGCGAGTTTCAAAGGTGAATGAATTGCCGATGCAAATTAAACTCGAACTCGTGCATTCATGCGCCTATATGCCTGCCTATATAGGCCTCGTGCCAGGCCGCCAGTGTCAACTCGAGTGCACTGCACACAGCAGTTAATACGGCTTATTCGGCCGCGCGCGAATCGCGTATTCTCGACGCGCTAATTCTGTATGTGCATGCATTTGTACCGTAGCTGTGAATTTTCTCCTATATCTGCATATCGACACATTCAATTCGTTACACGCATACATACATATACACACACACATCAACGCGTAGTCTGCGCGTATAATGTTATACGAGTAACGCAACGCATCGCGAGCTACGTGCTCGAATCAACTCCGTGCTGCATCGTCGATGATGTAGCTTTATATTACCGTTCGCCGCGACGACGGCCAATGTCCGTCTGTCTCTGTGTGTGTACACAACATGTATGTGCATGTAAGAGAGACCAGAGCCGTATGATTACACCGCAGCCGCAGGTGCACGTCGCGATTCGCGCGCGCGGCGACGGCGGCGGCAGCTGCATATACCGCACACGCGTTATAAAATTCGACGTCACGTACGAATTTAATCGTTATTAAAAGTAGTCGTTATATATCGTCGTCATGATCGACGTTCGTATCGATACGTGACGCCGTCGTTGGAGTGATTTTCCAGCCGCCGCCGATTTACACTGACTTACGTAAGAAAAAACGCGTATAGGGATATGCTATACTGGCTATAATTGTCACTACTTGCCTGCCTCGTTCTTTTCTCCTTTTTCGTGCACACGCATCACCCCCAAAACGGCATTGAAAACGAGTTTTTTTTTCTCTCGCGTAAAAAACTGGTAGCTCGCGTGCGACGAGACGCAGCTACTGTGTATGTGTGTACACACATATAACATAACACGCAGTCTCGTGAAATTTTGCGCGAATATAATCGCGAGTGAAAGTCAGCTGGTCCGCGCCGAGCCGATGTTGTGTTCGCGCGACGGCGGATATCGCCAGAGCAGCTCTCGCGCGATATACACGAGTGTAATATATGAATTCCCCACCCCGTGTGCGGCCGTATTTCCAATATATATATACGTATACGCACGGACTGACTCCGACTCGCGCGTGTGTGTATACGAGATAATACGCACACACACACGTACAAACTCACTAACACCGATCGACGAGGCATTAAACAACGCGAAAACGACTTAACGACATTCATAATTCGCTGTCCTTAAGTTATATACGTCCTTGCACGCATACGCACCGACTACCGAACTTTATGTCGACCAGTGACAGCGAGAGTCTCGCTTCCGTTTTTTCAAATAAAAACGTCAAACGTGAGTTGCACTTGCGAGTTTCTCGCTTTATCAATCTCGAAAAAGTGCTCCGTCGCTCTGTGCAGCAAAAAAAGCACGCAGAGCATCGTCTGTATCATTTTGTGTTGTATATATGTCAGTGTGTGCGATACGACGTCTGTCTGTTTTGGCTGACGCGTAATAGGTTATGTTTATGTGTTTTCGTCATTGCAATTCTACGAGACAGCGAGCGAGAGAGCGAGAAACTTTGTTTTGCTTTTGCTCCGCGATTATTGCACATTGAGACATTGACGTCCGTGTCGTGTCGAATGTTTTTTTACAACAAAATGCACCTCTCGATGACTTCCTGCCACGCTTTTGGTGTCTGCTCCAATTTACAAATTCATTAAGAGCTGCAAGATTCGTCGCTATAATCAATCGTTTCTGTTTCAACTGATTGCTTAGTTGATTAAGTTCACGTCTTTGAGTGATTTTTATTTAATT
Source organism: Trichogramma pretiosum (assembly GCF_000599845.2). Lineage (NCBI taxonomy): Eukaryota > Metazoa > Arthropoda > Insecta > Hymenoptera > Trichogrammatidae > Trichogramma > Trichogramma pretiosum. The sequence goes on from NW_019641630.1 coordinate 296,751, forward strand.
TAACGGGATAAGTCAACGATTGAGATACTGGTCAGCTTTTAAAAGTTTCAACATTGACTCATATCATTTAGGTTATTATAGAAGCATTGACACCTTCCATTCGTTTGTTATCATTTGTTGCAATGAGCTCATCTAATTAGAGTTATTATAATAATTATAATAATAACTTTGTGCATGACAGTGAGCAGTATAAAACTAGTCCCTTGCTTTGAAATCAATGGTTATTTTGATGTAAAAAAATAATACTTCTTTTTTACTTGCTTGTATAAAAAATGTTTTAAAACATTAAAAACAATTAATTTAATTTTGTTACAGAAGCTTGCTGAAAACTCCAATGTGGAAATGTTAATACACCATGCGGAGCATGTGAATGCAAAGAATATACTGAACTGGTGGAATAAATTTGATAATTAAAGCATTAGTTGAAAGTAGATATTTTTGAAGAGAACTACAATAATGTCGCTGTTAGATAATTTACCTGCGGGGGTTGCACACATCGTGAACCACGATGGCAACATAAACAACAACAGAAATAACAACAGAAATAACAACAACCAAAATCCACTGTTTAATGTTAGAGATAGGCTTTTTCATGCCTTATTTATCAAAACTGCATTAATTTATGCAAGAACTTTTCCACGACCTGTTCGACGAATGATTGAATTTATGGTTTTACTCAAAGTAAGTTTTACAAAATAATTTTACATGAACAAATAACTTATGACTATTTCACTGATTGAATCTTTCATAATTTTATCCATAGGCAATAGCCGCATTTTTTGTACTGGTGTATATTCATGTAGTATTTTCAAGGACACCAGCAAACTGTTTAGAGCATGTAAGAGATGATTGGCCTAGAGATGGTATACTTAGAGTTGAAATTTTAAGAAATGCCGGAGAAGATTATAATATAGAAAAAAGCTATGCAAAAGAAGAAAAATTACGAAATGACAAAGTTGAAGACTTGAGTTCTGTGTTAGGAATATTAGCAAGAGATGGGTTAGTTTCTGTTTACTCATTTATAATGAAGCTAACAAGTCCAAGTTAATTACAAACAAATATTTTTTATTGTAGTTTCATAAATATTGAACCATCAGCTGTAGACGACGACCAAGGTTCTCATTCCCTCGATGAAGGTTTACAAAATTTAAGTACGTCTGACAAAGGATTAAATTTACGAGATGCCACATTAGATAGCTTGCATAATTTTAGTGCAGTTAATCCAGCTATGAGTCCATTTTTATCAACCCACTTATGGGAAGGCTACTCACAAGATCGAATAGACGTAAATACACATTAGTTGGTTTAATGTAAGATCGTTATTCCATTCTAATTGTTCGATTTTTTCAGGAAACAACATCCGCGACTATGAGAACATTAAAACCGCAAGATAATATTACCGATCAAGACACTAAAAGCACCGCCGACAAAGATAACATTATTCAGCCTTTGAAAGAACAAGTTTCGGAAGTCGAGAAAATTTTGAAAGCAGGTACAATAATCCTTTTTTCAGTTGTTAAAAGATTGATTGCATATGCAGTAGTCTCTTAGTAACAATTATAAACTAAATATAGTTTTTCCAGATGATGAATATATCGTCGAATATTCTTTGGAATATGGCTTTTTAAGGCTTTCTCCGGCTGCTCGACAAAAATTAAATATTCCTGTTAAAATCGTGACATTGGATCCCATGAACGATAAATGTTTCGGTGATTCATTTTCACGATTTTTTCTCGATGAATTTTTAGGATACGATGATCTTTTAATGGCCAGTATAAAAACGTTGGCAGAGCACGAAGATAACAAAGGTTTTTTAAGGTAAATTCCGTCATGAACTTTGTCAAGTACTGCGAAGAAATTCAAATACCGAACCGATGAAAAATCTTTTTCTATTGCAGAAATGTTGTTACTGGTGAGCATTACCGTTTCGTCAGCATGTGGATGTCGAGGACCGCGTACATAGCTGCATTTTTCATCATGTTAATTTTCGTAAGTAATCATTTTTGCTGTTGTATCGAAATTGATTTTTCCTTTATCAAAGATCTGCAGAGTAACGACCGATAAAGATAATTTCAATGATGGTAAAGTAGGGTTTTGCGTATCCTAGTGAAAGAGCTTTCGAATGGTCATACAAGCGACTGATGGCAAACGAAGAAAATGCGTGCGAGCTTTCGTTGAACGATCACTGATACACATTCTTTGGGAAAATTTGGAATACTAAAACTAATGGGGTGAAAATTAAGATTATCTATCATTAAAAGTATTGGATAACGAGCTGAATAATTTTCACTTTTACCTTAATTTGAAAATCTTAATAGTGCAGAATCGAAACGACAGTTTTAACTATTATTTATTTCAAATGCATCATGTTGGTTGTTTCTTAGCAACTATTTCGAATGTGAGAGACAAGAGTACAGTATAATCTGTATAATGTCAATTATCGAAATGTTCGATTATACAATGAGATATATCAAGAAAACGAAAGCTCTGAAAAGCGCCTTGTGTAAAAACGCAAACGAGGTGCCCTTGCACGTTCATTTTGAACCAATTATGTTTGCTTATAATTAGGTCTGACAAATAGACAAACGTACCCTCGCGTTTACACAAAAATACTGTCTTTCACAACTGAAAATTAAATCGTAACGTCTCGTCATCCACACGTTAAATGTATATAAATATCGCCGAGGCGAGCTTGCGGCTGACAACCAACCGACTAGCCGTGCAACATAGATCTATAATATACCCACACACGGGGATCCGTGAAAAATCGCACTATAGCCTCTCGTCGTCGTCGTCGTCGTCGCGTGCAAGACGATACGTCTATACTTTGAGGAGCGGGGGGGGGAGGGGGTCGGTAATCTATTTCAACTAAGCGCGAGCACGCACGAGCTACCAGCACCACCACCGTTGGGGCATCATCGGAGGCGCGCGTCCGTGTGTGTGTAGTTATAAATCAGCGTTATTAAGAGTGTCTTATTCGCGTGACGCCGGGGCTGCTGCCGCCGAGTATCGCCGCGTATATACACGCCCTCGTGTGTATATAGCGTTGTGCAGTGTGTATTCTCTGCTCACACACACACACAAGCATACACACGTATGGGCAGGACGAGCTGCTGCCGCTGCTCGCCTGGCCATTAGATATCAAATTATACAGGATAGGAGATCTCTCCACGCTCGCGCTCGGCTCTAGTGTGTTGCACACGCATACACACACATACCTACCGTTGTGTATATGGTATATATGCACCCAACCCCCCCTGAGCTCGAGGATATAATATACACAGGGAATACGTATTACTAGCCATTGGGTGTAACGCGATGTGTTGTTGTTGTGTTACCCAACTCCTCGAGGTTTTGTTTTAGGCGCGCGTATAATAAGAGTATGGCAATAATTACCTCCTCCCTTACAAGTACCTATACCTATATGTATACGGGGTGGGTGAGCTTTTTTTTAACGCGCGATTTCATATACATCGCGTTCGTATATATGCGTCTATACTGCGGAGCGTCGCGCGATGAGAAATTGAATCGAGTCGGAGATATTTCAACATTTTCAACGTATGCGCGCACACACACACATTCACACGAATCCGAAAGGCACATAATCACGGCGAATTATCATTAAAAATGTATTATCCCGGGCAAACTGACAGTTTATCGAATTGACAGTATAAAGCTGTTATCTAGGCGCGCGCTGAGCTTTCGCCGCTACTACCTACCTACCTACATATATAAATGTGTGCGTCGGGCAATCCGCGAGAACTCGCGCGACGATCGTGCGTCGCTGTATGTGTGTGTGTCATCATCGTTATTTAAATACATACATACATATATAACGTATGGACACGACGACGATGGACACGTTCATCGCAATGATCATCGCCGTCTGCGCGCCGCACCAACGCGTTTATAATAATTCGGTGCTTGCGCGCGACGATGCAATATATAAATTGGGTCATTTCATCGTCGGCGTGTGCATCCGTCGTTGTTGCTATTATTGTTGCTGCTGGTCGAAAACGATGACACGTTGTTGTTGTTGTTGTTGTTGTCGGGGGTCGGGTGGTTGATAATTGCACGCGTGCTGCGCGTCGAGCTTGCAGCAACGACCGATGCTGGAATTTGACTCGTTGTAGTATATATAATATAGATATAGCACGCGAAGCACATACGTATTTACCAATAACGATCTTTTTATGCAAATACAATATTCGCAAACGGCCAACCAACGGCTGTACTCTGCAACGCGCTTAATCCAAATCTGCGGAAATTCTGCTACATAAATCTCCATTCATAAGACTCGATGTTGCTATACGGCCGCTGCCTACACACCTGCAGTTGCCAATTCCTCGTTATATAACGCGCGCAGATCATTATTATAACATTACGTGCGATGAATATTCCTATTATATCGAGATGGGCATGCGTATATAACGCGCGCGCACACACGTCGAATCGTATATCGACACGCTTATGCGCTCGTATTGGGAGAAAGATCACACGAGCGCGAATCTTTCGGCTCCACGGCGAAATGCTTTTGATTATATGTATGGTATATACCTGTATAACGCTATCCGTCAAAGCTCGGCTCTTGAGCTGCTGCTGCTGCTTACCAGGAGAGAGATCCTCTGCGATGAATAAATGTTTAACGCATACAGTGTATACAGCTAAATCGCGATCATCCGATTGCGCGAGGTAGCAGCAGCAGCAGCACTGATTTAACAATCGTTATCGAAGTGCGCGCGCCTATAAACCGCCGGTAATTGGATAAACGATTTTTTTTTCGCTTCCACCGGTGGCTAATTACCATCTGGGAAGAATCCGCAAGCTCTGTGTCGATTCAAGCTCCACATTATAACTAGGCATATATAGTACGAATTGCCACGTACGTATATATAACAATCGCTATATAATTCGTCGACGCGCTAATCGGAATCTTTGCCCGCGTGTCTCGCTTTAATTGAAACTTGTATTATATAATATTGGCATGCGCGCGATTATGGCCGCGATATCGCGCGGGTATAACTCGCGCGCAAAACGAGAGGGGCTGCAGCAGCCCCGCGCGCATACGTATAATATAACTTGCGGAGCGCAAGAGAGAAAGAGAGATGCCGTTGCCTGCCTGTATATGGGGAGAGGGTTGCGCTCTCGTGTCTCGGCACGTGACGGCGACGTTTCGGCCTTTAAATATAAACACGCGTACAATGTATATAATGCATTTCAGGCCTCTCTCTCTCTCTCTCTCTCTCTCTCTCTCTCTCTTGGGTCACGTGTATCAGCACGGAAAAGCTGCACGCCGCGATTGTTCTCTCACTCGGTCGCGTGTACAAAGACTCCATGCTCCGTAATACCTATGCCCGTTGCAGCGGCAGCAGCAGCTTCTCTCTCTCTCTCTCTCTCTCGCACCTCTCGCGGTGGTGCTTCGGTAGAATTCCCAAGTATTACGTGTGCGATACCCCGCATTTTGTCTCGAAATCGAATCGCGCACCTATATAAGAAGCCCGGGGATGGATTTGTTTTCGTAATCTTGCACCGTACTGGCTGCGCGGTTATACGTTCGAATATCCCCGCACTCTCCAGGATGGATTCGCTCGTGGAAGCTCGTAGAGATCGTTGACCCACGGTTGCAAAAAAAAAAGTGGCATCCAAGCTTGTACATCGGCGGTGCAGGGTCGACGAACTCGCGCGCGGCTTATCGGAGAATAAATTGTGTCATAATACTCGACGGCGAAATGACGATGACAGATGGCGATATGAAAGACTCTCGTCGTTGTGTGCAAAATAAAATATCTTCGATTTCTATTTTGATTGAGTAATCGTGGATCGATGATTATTAATCGAATGTATATCTCGCTGGCAGAAATGCTTAACTTTAATAGTGGCCTCGTAATCAAAAAAATGATCGTTTGAACAGTTTCAAATTACATTACTATTAATTGGGTTGTTTTTGGTGATTTTTCTGTTAACATCATACGTGAAAAATATTAAACACATTTTAAATGATTTGAAAATAACGATTTTATTGGTTCATAAAATTCAGACCAGTTTTCGATTTCTTGTAATGGGATAATTTGAGTCTCTGACACTAGATGGCGAGTACCTTGATCTGTAAATCTACAAGTGGCAAAGTCAAAATAATTGCATATAAGTCGAAGAACGGTTTCTATGATTAGTGGGTGTGTCTAATGTGTTGTTCCTAATATTAGTATATGCGAACGAATGCAGTACGTTTTTCATCGTTTGAAATTTGAAGAGCGTGTCACATACAACCAAATCCTCTTCTTACTTCTTACAGTATTAAATTGACATTTATATTGATCTTATTTAATACTCAAAATAGTACATCAATTATCTAGTCAATATTTTTCATTATAATATGCATGCACAATCAATGTATCAATGTACCAATAATTTTCATTATAATATGCATGCACAACCAATGTATCAGTGTATCAATGTGAAACTTTTATATAATCATCATATTTTTTCAGACTGTGTCCATTTCGATGCTGCTGAGGTACTCCCACCATCAAATCTTCGTTTTTATAGGTAAGTCAAGTATTTTTAAATTTAATTCAATCACAACGAGTCAAAATGATGAAAACAGAGCATTTAAAATATATACTGTAAAAATATAAAAATTTGAGGTTGTTGAACTCAAAAAAAAAGTTGAACCTTCAGTCGAGACGACTTACACACGCATTTGCACGTTCGCTAAATTTTTTTTTTATTAATTGGCCGACCCAAATTGATAATTGCTAAATGTAGCATTAATCAGTACAGACTGAAATGTTATCAAATTTTCGGTTTTCGATTACGCTTATGCACGATAACGATACCTAGACGGAGAGTCGTCGAAGACGAGAGATAAGCTTGTTTTGCATTCATTCCATTGAATTATGCAGTTTTATGCGTTTACTACGAGCACGAGTGCAACGAACGCCTCGAGTGCATCCTTATACGTCAAACGAGCCATTCAAATATCTTTGTATTTTTATTTATTTTTTTTTTTTACAACTTCGCTAATAGAACTTCCGTATTTCGTGCCTTTATCAATCGTTACTTATGATAAAAGAGAAAGAGGAACACACATATTTGCGATTCTTACATCGTGATTCGCGCAAAAAAAAGGTGGGAGCGAAGCAAGAGAGAGAAAAAGTGTACAGAGTTAACACAGACGCGTTACGTATACGGTAACGCGAATCGCGCGGTGTCATCCCTTTTTCACTCTAATTTATATCACAATGACACACATATATATAGATGCTGCGGCAAACAAATTGCCAAACAGTCGTTGTTCTGAATTTATCGCCGTTACACCATCCGACGAAAGCTCGAAAACTTAGATCGATACTTTTTGTAAGTGATAATAAAAATTGTCGAACGGTCGAATAATCGAGCAGCCAACATGACCGAATACTCGTGGACCAATCCCATCAATGCGAAATCCGGATCGAGTGCTTGTGCGAGTTTTCTGATCAGTGGATTTTTGGCTCTCGTCGTTGCTTGTTTGATCAAAAAGCTGAGATCAAAAAAGTACGAGGAATTCTGGACGCAGCGTCACCTGCCCATTCTCGTCTCCGCGCCTGTCATCGGTCACTTTTGGAAGTGTTTCTTCAAGCTGAAATCGCTTCCGGATCACATGGTACACCTCTACAGGTCCTTCCCGGGCGCCTCTTACTTCGGCGCCTCCGACTTTTCCACGCCCGTCATCGTCGTAAAGGACACCAAGATCGTGCAATTGATCATGGTCAAGCACTTCAACGACTTCTCCAATCATTCCGCCTTCGTCACCGAGGAAATGGACCCGATCCTCGGCAAGAATCTGTTCTCGCTCAAGGGCTCGCGCTGGCGTCACTTTCGCAACCTGCTCAGTCCCAACTTCACCGCGCTCAAGATGAAGCAGATGTTCGAGCTGGTCAAGCGCTGCAGCGCCGAGTTCGTCGAGTATTTCGCGGCGAATCCCGAGGCACGCGCGTCGATCGAGTGCAAGGACGCGCTGTCGAGATACACCAACGACGTGATCGCCTCGACGACTCTGGGCATCGAGGTGAACTCGATGGTCGATCGCGACAACGAGTTTCTCGTGCGCGGCCATCGCGGCTCCGTGTCGTCCGTGAGCCTGTGGAAATTCGTCAAGCTCGTCTCGTACAAGCTCGTGCCGAATCTCATGCGCTTTCTGGGAATCCGATTTCTGTCCAAGGCCGACGACGAATTCTTCAAGGGAGTTGTGACGAAGGTGGTGCGGAACAGAGAGGAGAAAGGCTCCGAACGCGCGGACATGATTCACATGCTGATGGAAGCCAGACGCAAACAGGAGGAGGAGGGCCGCCTGGACGACGAGAGGATCGAGGTGGGCATCGACGACATCATCGCCCAAGCTTTCATCTTTTACTCGGCGGGCTTCGACACTGCCTCGAATCTCATGTGCTTCTTGGCCTACGAGCTGGCCCGCAATCCGGACATCCAGGAGAAAGCCCGAGCCGAGGTGGACGAGTACATCGCGACCAACGGCGACCTCACTTACGACGGAATCAGAGACCTCAAATACCTCGACATGGTGGTGAACGAGACCCTGCGGCTGTATCCGCCGACGCCACTGACGGATCGCACCTGTCTCAACGCCATCACTTTGCCGCCGCACAGGGAAGGCTGCTCCGTGGGTACGAGAGTTCCACAGGGCACGAAGGTGGTCATACCCATTTACGCGATCCAACGCGACCCGGAAAATCATCCGGACCCGGAGAGATTCGATCCGGAGCGGTTCAGCGACGAGCGGAAGCGCGGCATCACGGATTACAATTTTCTGCCGTTCGGCGCCGGTCCGAGAAAGTGCATCGGCAATCGCTTCGCCCTGATGGAGACCAAAGTGCTGTTCTTCGATATTTTGCGCCGCTTCGCGTTGGAGCTCGACGCGAAGACCGCCGATCCGCCGGTGTACAGTAAAAAAAATTTCAATACCGTCATGAAGGACGGATGCTGGATCAAGCTCGTAAAAAGGACTTAGAGTCGAGATTTGATTTTTCTCACGTTATCGTACCATATATTTCGTGCATTTTTTGATAATTTAGGCTTTGTAAGATACATTGTATAATCCAAGTAGCGTGGTGGGGCAAATTATGTATATAAAAATCGAATTCGAATAATAAAAAAGGGAAATCGCTTGTATGTAGTTGGACACAAAAGAGAAATAAACTCGATATATATTTTTTTAATTGTACGTAGTTGTAATTACGAGCAATAATGAGCAAAATCTTCCCATTCACCATAAATATATAATCTATATGTTGAAAAATCAATCTATCTCGATGGCGCTTTATCGTAAATCAGCTTTTAGCCCAGGTATTAATTACGGCTCGCGGGGGGTGCTATTTGGTGCTTTCTCCATTCTCTCTCTCTCTCCTCTCACTCACTCACTATCTCTGTGGTAATAATAAAGACAAAACGAATGAAAAAATCTGCGTAAAATCCATCAAAGGACGCTCTCTGTCTGTCTCTGTCTCTGTCTCTCTCTCCAGCAGCGAGCGAGCGAGCGAGCGACAGCAGCAACCCTCGGGCATTAAATCCAAAGATACACAGATTACGTAACAGCCGAGTCGACGGTTTAATTGCTATTATTACGAAGGGGAGGAAATACGCCTGCAGAGGAGGATGAGGTAGAGGAGGATGGAGGGCCGGTGAGGGAGCAGCAGCCAGTTGTCTATGTTATTGGCGAATACTCTGGGCGCGATGCTGGGTCATCGTCATAATCGACGACGAGTTCAACTCTCTCTCACGCTCACTCGTATAATAGAAGCTCTCTGTGCTTTAATACTGTATCGTTGCTCTTTCTCTCTCTAGCTCGTTCATGTTACCTGGCCTGCACGGATCAGAGAGAGAGAGAAAGAGGGGAGGTGGGCTCACCTGCATGTGCACAGATACCAGCGCATAGCCAATGTTTGTATGCGTGTGTTTGTGCGAGAGAATGAGAGAGAGAGAGAGGTTAATATAACGACAATCGTCGGCTCTTTGGAATAATGCCCCGGTAACGAAGGTAATCTCGGCTAATGAGTATTTACGTGCTGATTTGTACACAGTCAGCGAGATATATAAAGCGACTCGTGTTCTTCTTTTGGCCGCTCTAAGATGCAATTTCTTTACGTTTTCCGCTTAAAAAAACACCCGCACGAAAGCTCGACGCGCATCAATCGACGCTATTTCTAATGAGCCGACGGATTTTAATTCCAACTTATAACATGACCAAAACAACTACGAAGGAAATTCAAATGGATATACCGTTCGCTGCTAGTTGATCGTTTTTGAACGAGAGCTGGATCATTTCCTCCTTTTTTTTTTGAGAGAGAGAAAGAGTGCAAAAGGGGAGGACCAACTTTTTGTTATTATGATTCGAGCTTAAGTAATTAGGCAAGTTCAGCGCTTCATTTTTTTTTCGGAGGAGATTATGTCATAATCTCGAATGAAAATAATAATGATTGCACTTTAAAATACTTTCCGAATATTACTCATTTCGTATAGTCACTCGAGCACTCTCGCTTTATTATGCATTTTTTGGAACATTTAATTTTTTTGTCGTGAAAACTACGGGAAACAAGTTCGGCATCCAGGACGTTCAATAGCAATTCATGAATAGCATAATGCGTTTTAATGTTTTCTCGCGCTGGAAAACTTACCTCGTCGCTGCTGCCTGCCGTTAATAGCGAGCGAAACGATGATCGCAAAGAACAACAAAAGACTATTACTCGCGCGAGAGCCGAGAGAGAGACGAGCAAGAAAAGACACACTGCACGTATAGATATAATAATTCGCGCGCTGTATTTTCCCAGTATAATCGGCCGAAATATGAAAATTAACATAAGAAAACAGTCAGCCCATCAGACTCTCGGAGGCTTACATAATCAGCTTTGATACATAGTGATACAATATATATATATTCTACTACCCAGCCGTGCGTTTATATATTTTCGGGCGCTCGTACGTAAGATGTCCAAAGTGAACATTGGCTTTGGTACGTGCGGCACCACGATATATACCTATCTGTTTATATAAACACAGGAAGTTAATGCTGTACGCGTGTCCCGAGCAACTGAGACTCGGATTAAAATTTTCGAAGGGGCTCCATATTGATTCGTTGTTTTACGCCACGATCCTGAAATGCTCTTCTTTTCTACGCTTTTTTTCAATTATCAAATTTATGTAGAGTTATTATAAATTCACTACCTCCTTTAAAACATCGATAGAAATGTTACAGCTATTAGGATTAGGGGCACTTGAAAGACCCATAGGCATTCGTAAGATTAGTGATTGATAATACATTTTTCCTTCGGCGAAGAGGGGCAATCAGTTCATAAATCCAATACCGCATCTAGATAAATGAGAGTTGTGAAGTTTTTTTTTTCAAGCTGGTGCAAGATGTATGGTAATTAATCGTTCATTCATGACATACCGTAGCCTCGTTACTCATGCAAATATCCAACATCTAATCCAGCAGAGGAGTACACGCAGGGTGTAATTTTCTTTTTTTTTCCATGCTCTTTTTCCCTGAACTTTCAGCCTTTGAGAGAGCGCGGCGCGCGCTCAATATAAATATTTAGAGCGTACGACGCATATAAAGTTCATAATGCAGTGAATGAGTTTTTCTCGTCTTTGCGTAGCAGTACTCAAAGCTTTCCAAGGGGGAGGAGGAGGAGGGTACAAACTTGACCGGACTAGAAACTTGATAGGATTAATTTTGTTCACATGCGCAAAATTACGCATTCGCGTAGCGCAAGTTGAACCGAAGGAAAAAACATAAATAAACGTAAAAATGATTTAATTGTGCAATCTCTATTTTTTCTTTTTTCTCTTTGCAGTGGACCTTTTACAAATGTTGGAATTCAACGCCACCGTGTCGTTTCCAGTCGCCTCTCTTCTTACTGTGATTTTAGCGCTTGTCGGTAAGTACAGCAAAATTATTTCGTCCCCCCCCCNNNCCCCCCCCCCCCCCCCCCCCCGTATATAAATCGACGCACGGAAAAGTTGGCCGTCGACGCGCCCGACGCTCGGACGATCTGCCGCTGCACACGGTTACGGACAAATTGCCGAGTTCCGTTTATAAATACCAAAGCGAATTGTTCACCTGTTGTACGCGTCGTAGTGGCGTTAAATTTCATCGTCTCTCTCTCTCTGTCCGTCTCTTGCGAAGGCAGATAAAGCAACGAAAGTGGAGAGGCTTTGGCTGACGTCTCGGGTTGAAAAAAAAGGGATGCGAGGGCAGCAAAGAAATAGTTCGAGTACCACCGACGTATAACGTAATTTATTAATAACAATTGGTAAATGTTTGAGTCGGTTAGTCTACCGGATATCCACTATACATTTTTTTAGTTATTCTGGCCTAAATCAAATATAATATGAAATAAGACATAATAATTACAGCAAAATGTTAACTATAATGTTAGAAAAAAGCATATATAATTATCGATAGATATATTTACAATTGTCAATCATCATTTCTTCGCGCATTTCTCGCATGCGTATTTTGCAACCTTCGTGCACTATTCTTATGATGTAAGAGCAAATTTCCTTTTCTCCAAATTTACGCTATGGCATGATTGTTATGCTCCATGACCCCCCACTGTATGCAACTGCCATTTAGAGACGAAAGCTCAAAGTAGTACAATCGTAATTAAAGTGATGAGTACTAAATTTTTTTCAAAACCCTAATTTTGTCTTACACAATTATTTTCACTTTGTTCCTTGTGGATTTAAAGATAAACTTACCCGCCATCTAGTGGTGGAGGCTTAAATTATTGCATTTAAAGCGGTTTAAAACTATAGTTTAAACTTACAAAAAAATTAAATTGATTTTTACCAATACTTGTAATTAATTAATTAAACTAAATAATTATTACAGAAAAATCGTCTAAAATAAACCATATAATTTTAATGTATTTTAATAAATGAACGATCATTTTTTGGCCATTTGGCTATTATTAATGTAAGGATATATATCAATAATCGTAACATATTATTCATATTTATCTATAATTCTACTATCAAACTCGTTTTTAGAATTTCTACTCGATATAGGACAAGAAAACAAGTAAAAGCTGTTTTCAAGAATCCTGCATAAGTTAAAAGACGGAAGAAGTGATGAATTAGAAAAAGTGTTGGTTTAAATGAAATTATCAAATGGTTTCCACGGTTCTTTTGAGGCAAGATATTGTTATTACTGATCATATCACTACAAAGACAGTGAACAAAGGTGTATTGATAGTGGATATCAGATAAACTCAAACATTTCCGTCCAATTTTTATTAAAATTAAAAATATATACACGAGGTCGGGAATAAATAAGCAAATCCCTGGATATCTCGCAGTATAAGTTAGGAAAATAAATCGACAACCTCATATCCGACATAGTTTTTCACAGGGGAATCCAGTTGTGACTTTGGATTTGATCTTGAACATAAGCTCAAAGACACGGTCGAACGTAAAAATTTCTGCTCTTTTCAAATCTTTAATAAAAATCAGGGGTTTCAACTTGTTAAAACAATTTTTCTGGTTCGCTGTAGCTTTGAGCTTATATTCAAGGTCAAATCTAAAGTCACCAGTGAATTCCCTGTGAAAAAATAAGTCGGAAATGAAATTTTGTGCGAGAATTCCAAGGGTTTCTATATTTAATCCTCCTCCTGTATATCCATAAGTATCAACTCATATTTACAATTGTCAATCATAATTAATTCTCGCATTAGTGGCATGTTTTCTTTACAACATTTTTGAACTTTTTTTTGGTGTTTAATCAATTTCGATTTTTCTCCAAACCTCTTCTGGCACTTGTCGCATGCGAAATCTTTGCGATTTTCGTGAACCAGTTTTTGGTGTCGTTTCAAATGGCCTCGAGATCCGAATTTCTTCTGGCATTTATCACATGCGTAATCTTTCCGACCTCGGTGAACTATTTTTTGATGGCGAAGCAAATCAGATTTTCGTCCAAATTTTTTTTCGCACTTATCACATGCGAAATCATTGCGACCCTCATGAACAGTCTTCTGGTGTAAGAGCATATACGATTTATGTCCGAATTTCTTCTCACACTTGTCACATACAAAATCTTTAAGACCTTCGTGGACTGTCTTTTGGTGTTGAAGTAAATGCGATTTTTTCCCAAATTTCTTCTCGCACTTGTTGCATGCGTAATCTTTGTGACCTTCGTGTACTGTTCTTTGGTGCTGTAACAAATCTGATTTGAGTCCAAATTTCTTCTCACACTTGTCACATACGAAATCTTTTCGACCTTCGTGAACTATCTTTTGATGGCAAAGCAAATGCGATTTGTGTGCATATTTCTTTTCGCATTTGTCACATTCGTAATCTTTACAACCTTCGTGGACTACTTTTTGGTGCTTCAACAAATCTGTTTTTTGTCCAAATTTCTTCTCGCACGTGTCACATCCGTAATCTTTCTGGCCTTGGTGAACTACCCTTTGATGGCGAAGCAAATTCGATTTGTGTCCGAATTGCTTTTCGCAATTGTCACATACGTAATTTTTGAAGTTTTTGAAAGCGAAATCTTTGCGATCATTGTGAAATATTTTTTGATGGCGAAGCAAATGTGATTTATGTCCGAATTTCTTTTCGCACTGGTCACACGCAAAATCTCTCCGACCTTCATGTACTGTCATCTGGTGTAAGAGCATAATTGATTTACGTCCGAATTTCTTCTCACACCTGTCACATGAGAAATCTTTACGACCCTCGTGGACTGTTCTTTGGTGCTGTAACAAATCTGTTTTTTGTCCAAATTTCTTATCGCACGTGTCACATCCGTAATCTTTTTGGCCTTCGTGAACTATTTTTTGATGGCGAAGCAAATCCGATTTTTGTCCGAAGTTCTTTTCGCATTTGTCACATGAGTAATTTTTGCGACCTTCGTGTACTGTCTTTTGGTGCCTAATCAATTTCGATTTTTCTCCAAATTTCTGCTCGCAATAGTCGCAAGCAAAATCTTTGCGACCGTCGTGTACTATTTTTTGGTGGTTGAGCAAATGCAGTTTATGTCCGAATTTCTTCTGACATGTATTGCATGCGTAATCTTTGCGACCTTCGTGGACTACTTTTTGGTGCTTCAACAAATCTATTTTTTGTCCAAATTTCTTCTCGCACGTGTCACATTCGTAATCTTTTTGGCCTTTGTGAACTATTTTTTGATGGCGAAGCAAATCCGATTTTCGTCCGAATTTCTTTTCGCATTTGTCACATGAGTAATTTTTGAATTGTTTGAAGGCAATATCTTTGCTACCATCATGTACTGCTTTTATGTGTACCAATAAACTCTGTTTACTTTCAAATATCTTCGAACAGTTTTCACACGCGTACTCTTTCTGATCATTGTGAATTGTGTCTTGGTGTTTTATCATACTTGATTCTAGTCTAAATGCCTTATAACAAACATCACAAACGTATTTTTTGTTGCTTGAAACAACAATGTCATGCTTATTCATATTATCTTTCGAGATAACTTCCTTGGATTTTTTCTCACTTTTATCCAGTTTGTGTCCAAAATTAAATGTGTAAAATGTATCTGTTTGGTATAACAGCAAAGACAAGATTGAACGGTGATATCGGAAAAGACAACATTAAAACTAATTTGTTTTCACTGTAAACAGAATCAGTGCGTCGAGGGACGATGTCGAAATCGTTTAGGACGTTATTGTTTACAATTAAGTTACCGATTTATCTGTTTATGCGTTATCCTTACAATATTCGAACCAATTCAAAATTCTAACTTCGCAACAATTTCCTCGAAGAATTTTTTGACCTATAACTAAGTACTTTCAAAAAATCTTTCGACAGACTACATCTAGTTCGCGCAAAAGAACACGTTGGTAATAGAACCTTATACATTTTTTTAATCTCTACAGAATTGACGAGCTTTAAAAAATCTATGCCGAAAAAGCCGCAGTTACTGAAAAAAGCTACAGCGAATGTACGATAGACTAGCAAATTCTGAAATTGACAGATGTTGTCATTAATAAATAAGTGCATGTATCTGTTGGCACCAAGACTAAAAGAGACACGCGCGGAGCATCACGTTCTGGCCTCTGTTTTACGTGCATATATACGTGTGCATGTGTGCCTGTGCGCAGTCGAGTCGTTGCTCGGTGGCATCACGTACGTCGCGCGTACGTAGAGCTGCACACAGGTACGAGCTCGCAGCTCGCTTACTACTCTCGAGCATAATCTGGTTTACGCGCGGCAATTTCGCGGCACGGTGTGCACCAGCTGCTGCTGCTGCAGTCGTGCAGCTGCAGCCCCGAGTTGGAGACGAGAACCGCAGCAGCACGCAGCGGAGCGAGGATAAAATTCTAAAGAGATTTTTTTTCGCGTTGAGCTCTACACAGCAGCAGCAGCGGCGACAGTAGCCTCTGGCATCGTCGATGCTACACGTCGATCCGCGCGACGCGTCTGTTTACGATATCGGTAAATAACGCAAAAAAAGTTGTTTTTTTTCCTCTCTGTCCCCGCGCGTCGTGCGCGCAGCAGTCGAGGCACGACGGGTAGTAGTTTTAAAAAAATCTCTGACCCATATGCGTGGGCACGCGCGCGCGCGTCGAGGCCGAGCGAGCCCCCTGCAGCCTGTGTGTGTACATACACGATCGCGCAAGCTTTAGAGTTGTTATACGCCTACTCGGACGCGCGCGTGTGCATGGATAACTACGCTACAGCAGCAGCTGCACAAATGCCCGAACCAATCGTATATGCCTCTCTCTCTCTCTCTCGCGCGGCGCTTATATCGCGAAATCCCATTAAATAATGGGGATGCGAGCTTGTTTCGAGCGTGTCCGTATGTATATATTCGTGTTTGCCAGAGGATCCGTACGTAGGTATACGTTAGTATGCAGTGATTCGCGATCTGCAAGCCGGAGCGTGCACGAATTATTACGCAATCATCGCGTATGTGTCGCTGGACACGATGTAAACCCTTCCTTCTCCCCTTGCTCCCCCCCGCGTCGCAACGACGAGAATTCGACTTTCAATTTACGCGCGATAAATTTTATAAACGCGGCGAGTTGAGAAATATACGAATAATGCAAGGATACGCTAATAGAAAGCTCGACCGATGAATAAATCGACGCGACTCTATGTATATACATCGCACGACTTAGTTCCGAGAGAGAAAGTGATAAACGAAGCAGTAGCAGCAGTGGCAGCAGCACTACACTTTCGACCAGACCGAAAATGACTCGGGCCGCGTGCCAAAGGATTCGGGGATTTCATATCAATTTCTCATGAAGGCGCAACAGTTGGGGCTTGCTGCCGTATATACCGCCTGCCTGCCTGACTGCCACTGCCACGGTTGGCTTGCAATTCGAGCACACGCAAACTTTTGCCAGGCCAGGCCGCATGCACTCTCGCCGCGTTCGAATCGAAAAGCCCTCGTAATTCAAAGCGCGGCCCCTTTTGTGCGCTGCAGCACGGAAATTCTTTTACTTGAATTTTATTTTACAGCTTTATCGTTGCTCATTTTTTCGCAGCTCGACGCGTTTCGTCGTTTCCCTTTTTTTTCCCCCTTTACTTTTTTTTATTCGAGTTCGCGACTCAGCAGATTTAAACTACTCCGAGATTCATCCGTAGTAGTAGCAGCAGCAACTCGATATTCGGTTAATAATTTTTTTTTCCTTCGGCGTTGAATGAAAAATGTGTATATGCATACGTGACAAGTGTGTGTGACGCATCGAGAGCAACGCGATAAAAATTTAGCCAATGACCAATCGGTTATCCTCGTTAAAGATCGCTCGATTTATCTCACGCAGCAAGGCTGCATTTTGCTGCCGTTTTATATCGCTACTGCGCATTTCGATTCTAATATCGCGACGAACGAATGATTGATTTAAGAATTCAATCGTTCGAGAGATAAAAAAAAACGTACTTTACCAATTGTCTCTCGAGCATCTAGATTCTCGCGCCTGTTATCGCCGCACACGTAATGATTATTTTCTCCGTACAAGGGGGGTGATACGCGATGCGCGATTCCTTGGGAACGATACGTCCATTTCGCAAGCGCCCCTCGAAACGGAAAAGGAAAGTGTGCGGTGTGCGGTGACGGAATAAGGAACCGGAACCCATTCCTTCGAGTATAACAACTTCCTCGGACGCGCCACTTTGAGGTCTGGCTCGCGAATCTAAAGTGTGCCCCCGTTGATATACACACCCTCGCGCCCACACGTCGGACATTTCGACAGGCCGGTTATTCGCGCGCATCCGCCGCACGATTGATCTCTTTCTTGCGCCTCGAAACTCGGAGCGATTATCATTTCGTCGTAACGTTATTTCCAATCCGAAACATTTTATAACTTTTGCAAATTATCATCCAATCTTCGTGCCAAGCCAGCCGAATCCTTCGTAGTTTCGAGAGAGCCGCGCGAAATTATGAATAAGTTACGCGCGCTCGTTGACCGTTAGCAATTTACGTTCAATCGCCTCGTGTTTGCGTCGCTCGCGTTTAATCTCAAAAAGGCGCGCGTAGCCAACTGCGCTGCTGTATTATACGTCGTGTCGGGCGGAAGAAAATTTTCTCGCCCGATCGACCTTAAGCTCGACAGGCCGTAAGCGCATTTTCGTGACGCTTGGCTCGGACCATTTTTCGCGGGACGTCGTCGTCGTCGTGCCCACTCGACGACGACGCCACATCCTGTTGAATGTCGCCTATAGCTGTATATATGTATAGCCCACCACCAACGCTGCTGTATAACTTCTCCTTGCCACGCACGTCGTCGCTCCATATATATACCGTATATAACGCGCAACGTATTCAACGAGTAATTCCGCACAATAGAGCTTCTCGGTGTGCTTGCATAATTTTCTCGCTCGCACAGCTCCCGCGAGTCTCCCAAGAGTCAAAGTTTTTCTTTTGAAATTTTCCCTCGCTTCAGTCAACTAGCCCGGCTGAGTAAATCGTATGGGCGCTCGTGACGCGGATCGTTGTTATCGCTCTCACTCTCTCTCTCTCTCTGCGCTCGAGGTAGAGAGAGAGAGAGAATCACATTTCTGAATAAGCCGGCGCGCAAGAGCAGCAGCAGCACCGCGAATGCAAGTAAATCAGCGAAAAAAAGCAGCGGCGAGCGATCGATCATCGACGCCGAGCAGCGCGGCGTATAATACATCGATCACGCAGATAAATTGATTGTATAATAGGTCGCGAGCGAGGCTTCATTGTGTGTGCGTGCGGTAAAATAAAAGTTAACGACCGATTATTCAGAGGTGACATTCGGCGCGCGCAAACGGAATCTACCCACCGGGTCTAAATGTCGCGTGATCCGCGCGATTGAACGCGGTACATATACCGATCGACGAAGCGCTATGACCCATATTATATTACGGGGAGGATTTTCCTCTTTTACACACGCTTAAAAATAGACCCCGCGTGCGAATTGCGTTGCGATACATCGAGCGTGGCCACGATGTATTATACGCTTTTCTAATACGAAACTTGGCGCGAGCCGATATGTATATGGGTTTTTAGCGAACTGTGTATCGAGTATCGTCGAGCGCGTGCACATCGATCGCCGATATATAATATACAAGGAGGACAATTTGGTTTCGCGCTGCGTTTAATAACTCGTGGCATTTGTATAACACACTTATGCGCAGGGTCTACGTTTCCGAACGCCCGAAGCGATGCATCGGCATATATATACAGAGCTCCGTGTATACGCGTAAATTTGTACATTTACTCGTACAGTAGTCCCATGGCCGCCTGCGCTATATATGTACTAAAATATCGTCTCTCTCTCGACGTCGTCGTCGTCGTCGAGTTCGCCGCGTGACAGCGCGACTGCGGCGCGTACATAGTTAGAGAGAGAGAGAGCAATTGCGAAGCCCCGAAAGCTCGCGGCTAGTGTATGCACACATATATACACACACGATGTGTCAATGACACGTGAGTGACGCTGTCGCGATCCGACGTTTTGGCCAACCGTACACCGAACCCCAGCAGCAGCAGCCTTCGTCGTGTACACTGTATTATATACACCCTACGACCAAAACTCGAGCTCGTCGTTATATATATGTACCGAGATGCTCGATTTAACCAATATTATGATCCACGCGGCCACTTTTCGTCCGCTTGATGGATGTGTTTCTGCGTATACATTGACTTTTCTGTTATTTTTGCGTACGTTGATGCGACTTACATTGGATAAATTGACAATTGCTATATTGTTTGTGCCACCCGATGTCACGAAATGTCTCTTTAAACCGGTTTGTGCTTAGTCGATTAACTCGAATCTCGGGTATACGCGATAAGAAAAATGACATTGCTGGACAAATAATAACTTTTTTAAATTACCATATTCTAATATATACATTTGAAACAAAAATATACCGAATATACATTTTTCAATGTCAAAAATTGTTATTGATTTTTCGTTGTTGCGAATATAATTCAATTTATATCCTCATGAATATGGTAAAAATACATCGTTCGAATCAATTGCACAAATCGCAATAATATAAATCAATCTCGAGTGTATGTATGCTATGCTACACGCACGCGAGATGTTTTCAGTTTTCGAACGACCAAACGAGTCTCTCGCGCTGCTAAACAGTTTGACGAATGACAAAGTGCTCGCTGCGGCGAAAATGGCACGTATGGTATGCGAGCTTGCGCGGCACACACACACACACACACACACACACACTGTGAAAACAATCTCGCGCATCTTTAGGCAGGTACTTGAGCTGTACGCAAGGATAGCCCGGGCTCATAAACGCGCAGAGACATAATGTATAATGCTCTTCCTCTGCGCCTAGCGAGAGTGTCAAGCTTTCTCCACCTCCTCCTCCACCTCGTGCGGTACTTACTCGGCGAAATCATAATAGGCATATTCGCGAGCTCGAAACGTTAAAAAACTGCTACGATCCGTCGTAGGTTCAAATTTGCAGCCGCGCGGCGCGAAACGAACAGTAGTAGCGTGGCGAGGAGGACTCTGTGCGTGTGTGCGTGTGTTACGCCGCAGCACAGCGCGATTTGATTTTCACCTCTTGGCTGCCGGTGCTTTTCGTTTTAGCGTTACAAGGTATATAGGTAGAGAGAGAGAGAGAGAGAGAGTCGTCTATTAGAATATGCTGGCAAAGGCAAAATTTCGCCCCGGTACATTTATATACAGCGGCGCGAGGCACGCAGCAGTTTTCATGTGCTCCTGCGCGCGAGATTATTATTGGCTGACGGCAAATCGACGCGGTATATGCGCTTACATATATAGTAGTAGTGGTAGTGGTAGTACACGCGTAGCGGCGCATACATTCCTTCCTCTTGGGAATTTTAACGTCTTTATAAAGAGACCGGCGTAACGCCTGGGCGCGAGCATATGAAAAAGAAAGCGAGTATTGTAAGCTTATATGATGGCCTTTATAGAGCGAGAAAGAGGGAGAGAGGCGGAGGGAGGCAATGCGCTCGGGCTAGTATGCATTTAAACGGGTGCATTATCCCGGGGGCTATCATCGCCTTTAACTCGATATGGACCATTTCTGCGAGGGCTATATTATTATCCGTAGTGATTCATGCGTCTAGCTGCGTCAACGAGATCGCGTCTGTTTCGTGTGGCTGGCTGGGGCTCCTCTTCCTCTCATTTTCTTTTTAGGCTCTTTATCGATTTATTCGGGCTTGTCACCGAGTGTCGTTTTGTTTGCTCGCGAACGCGCGCGTACACACGGTCGTGGCCTCGTGTAAAAGCGAAATAATCGCGCGAGCCAAGCGTGGCTTTGACACATCAGGCCGCAAACGCGAATCAAACGATCCTCGCGCTGCTGCTGCTGCTGCTGTCCGCGCGAGACTCGACAACGCGTATAATAATGTGTGTATAGGCTCCTCCACAACTCGTCCACCTGTACGTCAGCTAATACATGAATTTATAAGCGATTAGTCTGCGCGCGGCTACTATTTTTTGAGACGCAAGCGCGACATGATATTATTATTACGTTGTACGGCTGCAGGTATTGTGTGTAGATAAAAAGAATGCATACTGTAATATTGGCGAGGCGTAAAAATCGTATTATCTTGTAAGTGTGTATGGCTGATTCTCTGTGAAATCGACGTTTGCCATTGGGCTTAGCGGCCCAGTCGAAAAAAGTTAACGTCCTGAGAAGGCTCTGTGATGTGCTCGAAAGCGAGTTTTTACGTATTTTTACGCAATAAGGGTGCAGTTTTAATAATTCGCAGTACTGCAGTACATCACTGGCTAGTCGACGGTAGAGGGGGCAAGTGTCGCTAAGAAGCTATCATGATCGCGAGGTTATCTCGCCAATGTGCGAGTAGTGTGTTCAGTCGTTAACACAGAGCTAAATTCCTGTAGTAAACGAATATTTGCAAATTGGTGAAATCGAGGTACGTTGTTGGCTACACGTGGCGGTTAACCTCAAATATTTCCTCTGAATACATTCAATCAACGAAATGAAGGAAAATAACAGTGCCATTGTTAGGTATGACTTTATTTTGTGTTATTCTGCTATGATAGTTTTTTAAGCGATGTTTTATAAAATTTGTAATCATCAGGGTGAAGAAAGAACCAAACGATACATGGTTAGATACAGGTGACAATAATATTTTCGATTCGATGGACTTCTCCGAAGATAAAAAGTTTAAAACATTTTCGTGGTATGATTTGTCGGTGAGTTCTATGATTTGACTAATTGCTTGGTTGGTCTTCTATCAAAGATTATTTTATCATTTTCATTTTAGGCAAATCATATAAATGAGGCCATGGAGTTACGAGAAAAATCAGATGAAAAAATATTCATAGATGTTGAGTGCAAATATGTGAAATGTGAACTGCCGTCTCTATCAACGAACAGCTACAAAACTGAGGATCACAGTTACCCATCTATTATGAAAATAGAAAATCAAATGCGGACCCATTATTTCAACGATAAAGATTTGATAATTTTGATAAAAAAAGGATTCGATTATGAAAATAATTGCCAATTTTCACTAAATTCAAAATTGGAACGTGAAAAATCAAAGAAATTGAAAATATTTGATATGAGAACTCGAGCTAAATTATCTTGTAAGGGTGATTTGTGTCGAAAAACTCATAAACGAGAAGCAAGTCCAAAAACACATAGTAATACGAAACTTAAGAGTATTAGAGTAAACGAATGTGAAATTTGCCATAAATCATTTGACTACCAAAGCCATCTCAAACGTCACGTCAATGCAGTACATGATCGGAGTAGACCATTTGAATGTGATATTTGTCACAAATCATTTGGATACCAAAGTCAATTCAAAACTCACATAAATTCAGTACATAATCGTATCAAACCCTTTGAATGTGAGATTTGTCAAAAATCATTTGGACAGAAAAGTGACCTCAAACGTCACGTCAATGTAGTACATGATCGCAACAAAACCTTCGAGTGTAATATATGTCACAAATCATTTGGACAAAAACATGATCTCAAAATTCACATAAATGTAGTACATGATCGTAGTACCACATTTGAGTGTGATATTTGTCACAAATCATTTGGAATAAAAAGTAATCTCAAAAATCACATAAATACAGTACATTATAGGAGAAAATCTTTCGAATGTGAGATATGTCATAAATCATTTGACTACCCAAGCCATCTCAAACGTCACGTCAATGCAGTACATGATCGTAGCAAACCCTTTGAATGTGAGATATGTCATAAATCATTTGACTACCCAAGCCATCTCAAACGTCACGTCAATGCAGTACATGATCGGAGAAAACCTTTCGAATGTGACATTTGTCATAAATCATTTGGATATCAGAATGTACTCAAAAATCATATAAATTTAGTACACGATCGAAGCAAACACTTTGAATGTGAAATTTTGCTGTAAATCATATGGTCGGAAGGAACATTTCAAGATGCACATAAATGCAAGTACATAATCGCTGCGAACTTTTCGAGAGTGATATTTGTCACAAGTCATTTGGAGAAAAGTATAGCCTTCTAACACACTTAAATACAGTGCATGATCAAATAAACTTTTTAAATATAACATTTGCCTCAAATTACTTTGACAAAAAGGTATCTTTAAAGTTCACAAGAATGCAGTACATGATCATAACAAACCATTTCAATGTAAGGTTTGTTAATAATCATTTGGATATCAGTATAATTTCAAAAGACACATTATGACGGTACATGATCGAAGCGTACCATAGGAGATTTTCTTCGATATTTGGATACAATAAAGACTTCTGCAATCTCATGAGTACACTGCGTAATTATAGAAAATGTTCCACATAAATAAATCCTACAATTACGTGAAGAACAATAAATTATTTCAAACTGTTATCAGTATTTAATTTTTTTCCTGATTATTGAAAACCTATTTCCCTTTATTGCATTAACGAAATATAAACAAGTCTTCCAAAGTATCTGCTTTTTCTTAAATTTACTCTGGGCTCGAGCCAGGAATTTTTCAAATATTAGCATTGCCGATAGATTTCGAAAAAATCTCAACTTTCAGCCTGCGAAAAGAGCGATGGACGGTCTCCAAAAATGTTAATAAAACTTCGAAGAACGTTTTGTAATGACATTAAAAAAACAACGAGATTATGCATGTCAGACGTAAAAATTTCGATTTCACAAAGAATCGTCCATATGCATATAGGTGTAGCCTGCCTATAGCTGGCACACGCGTATTATAAAAGCACACGCGGAAAAGTAAAAAAATAAGCCGCGGAAATGAGGGAAAGAGAGAAAGAGAGAGAGAGAGAGAAGATAGCGAAGGAAATAAAAGCACGTGGTTGGGGGGCTATAGGTGCAGCTATATAGCGCGCGCCAGGCATACGTTCGTCGCCAGCAGCAGTGACGCTGCCTGCACGGAGCCATAGGACGGTATAATTGTAATGGAAACCACGGGGGACCATACGCCTGGAATAATAAGAGGAATAACACACACGTACACGCATGCTACACCGCTATACATTTATATACGGGTGCGCAGGGGGCGAGGGAGGGAGGCAAATGTACGCGATCCTATACGCGTACGAGAACGAGAGAAACGGCAGCAGAGAGGTATAGCGAGTGTGTTTCGTGCTGGTGTGTTGGGGAGTCCTCCCGTACGTCGTAGTCGTCGTCGTTGTCGTCATGCTAAGTCACGTTAATGCGATGCAAAAACCAGGTTAAGCTGTGTACGAGTGCGCCAGCGTGTATCGCGACCTCGTGCAGCAGCAGCAGCACCGCCACTATAAGTCGTATATCCCCGCACACATATACACATTGTCGCGTATCCAGAATATGGAATTAAATTTCGCCAGAAATTCACTTTTTCGCGTCGACGACACGACTCTCTCTCTCTGCCTGCCTTCTTTCTTCTTTTTTTTTGCTGGCTCCTATCGAACTCCGAATGACGCGCGCTCGACCGCAATTGTTATTCCTTTCGCACGCGTGTGTCTCGTTCTCTCCTCCACTCGTATACATGACAAATTTCTCTCTCGATTCATGAGCTTTCGATGAGCTATACTTTTCCTCCTGGTGCGTAAGTATTACTCGGGCTTTATAATCAGCTCGTTACATGCCATTGGGAAAATTCAATTATTCGTTATTAATGAAAACAAATTAGCGTATAGGCGTATATGGTAGCGCTGGCTGTGCTGTGCGGTATACCATGCGGCTGCTCTCTGGCTCTCTTTTTCTCCAAGCACATATATATTGCCGAGCACGCGCTGCAAGTTTCTTGCAATTAAGCGTGTAACTCGATGATCGTTAATAACGAAGAGAGAGAGAGAGCGAGAGAATCCACTTGCCACCGCCACCAACGCTGCCGCCGCCGCTGTGTTTTCTCTAATAAGAGGTTTTTTCCATTTAGTATTTTCGTCACTATACGATATAGAGCTGCTGCTGCTGCTGCGAGCTTGCAGCGGAAAAACGAAAGACCGAAAGAAAAAGAGGCGCGAGCGCCGGTGTAATACCGCGCGTGAATTTCCCTCTGGCCTCGATATTGCTGCCGCGGCCGGCTCCTCCTCTCCTTTCTTTCCGAGCGCGCGTAATAATTAAGAGAGTTTCAAATGAGTTGTTGTGTGCGCTAATCGAAATATTTGCGAGTAAGGTATATAGCGTACAGTGCGGTATACTCGCTCGCATCATTGGTTTTTACGTCGAACGAAAATTCAAATTTCCTTTTTTTTATGGTTTTTACTTTTTTTTTTTTGGAATATTTACAACTGCAAATTTCATGGGTTGTTGTACTCCGGCGGCTTAACGCCGCGTGACTTTTTTCCTACCTTAGTACAATATTTTTTATACGTTTGTATATGTATAATGTACGCGTATGGGTGCTTGCGATTCTACCTGGTGCGTAATAAAATCGCATAAAAAGCTCCAAAGCAAATTATTCTGATGCTTGTCCGCACGTGAATTGCTGGCTGCTTTGCAGATGGCATATTTTACCCTCAAATATGCGTGTGTACGCAAGATGTGAAAAAAAGTATATGCCTCGTTAATTTAATACTGTTGGAATAAAATGATTCGAAAGTTGATATTTCGGTTGAATAATGCACTTTTAATATTTTTGAAGCGTGAAACGCACACCAGGGCTACGATAACGCCTCCTCTCCTACCAACGACATAAAAAAAACAACATTTCCGTATTTTTATTTACTGTTGTTATGAGGAATTAAATTTCAACAAATTGGCTTGTAATGTGAACGAGGCCACTATATGTGTACAGTGATATTTATAATTAAAAAAAAAAAGAGTTAACCTTTTTCGTTCTTTTTTCTCTGCCCCTCAGGAATGGAGGCCATCATGTCGGAGTTTTTCAACGACACGACGACTGCGTTTTATATAATGCTCATAGTGTTTGTAGCCGATCAATACGACGCAGTTTGCTGTCACACTCAAATTACCAAAAGACACTGGTTGAGGTAAGCTCGCTAATTTTTTTTTTCACTTTTAATTTTTGTTTTGCCTTTGAACTGCCGACTACAAGGTTCAAAGTTTTTTTTATTTTTTAACGTCAAATACACATTCTAACTACGAATATAAAATGAAATCATATCATACTCGGAATGCCTAATCAAACCCGGACCGGACCAGTGCAAAAACTCTCTGCAAATTGTTCACGATAAAGAGCGAACTACTTTATTTTTACTAAAAATGCATGCATAAATCACAAGTTAAATATTTAAAAAATGTTTTTATCAACCCAACAATTTTGAGCCACTTTTTCCCCCAGCGCGAGAGAGAGCTCCATTTATTTATACACGCGTATTTATAATGATGAAAAAATGACGACTCCGTCTTTGAATCAAAAGGAGGCAAGCAGCAGCGTTGCGCGTCTGTTGAAAAAAAAACGCCGGTAAGTCCAAGGGCAGGTTAAAGGAGATCAGAGGAGAAGAGATGAAGAATGTCGATGCTAGCGCTTCTGGCTTGTCGGAGCATTTAATTAAGAGGGATAAAAGCGGTATTAAACGTTAAATCTTAAAGACTCGAAGCGCAAGTGAGCTTGGCTGCTGCAAGCACACCCCCTCGCTCTTTTTATGTATTTCAGCTCCTCTCTCTTGCTCGATAGGCTAAAGTTAAAACGGTCAGCGACCGCGTCTGCTCTCTCCATCTATCTCTTTCTCTCTTTCTCTTTGCTTGTAAAATTTACTTTACACTTTTTTGCGGTTCGTCAGTAGGATACTCGATTTATATCACGGAAAATATTTCCAGTCGAAAATTCACTCCTCTCTCTCTCTCTCTCTCTCCCTGCTTCTCGTAAATGCTCTTTGTAGAATATAAATTTTGCGCAATTCGCAACAAAAGCCAAGTAATATTCCGAGAATGTTTGCATGCACTTGATGTATTACGCATCTTGCATAAAAGTAAAGTATCTTGGAATTCTCAATCATACATGGATTTCAATTCAAAGCATATTTATAACGTATCTATGCAGAATATCAAGATTCTATATAAATGCCTGTGCAAGCTGCTGCGAGCTTCGGTATTGCAAATCTATTGAAAGCTCGATAGTTACGAGCGTGCAAATTGTACAAAAAAAAAGTTGGGACGTTTATCGCGATACATATTATTTTTCTCTTTCATTTCATCTTTGCACTTTGTGACACGCGATCTCGATGTGCGCGCGCGCGCGCACGACCTTTTTATTTCGCAGAAATCATTATTGGCATTCGAACTTTTCTCTCTCGTTTTTGCGAAACGCGAAAAATATATTATATTTCGTTATCATTTTTTCTTTATTACCCGTATATACGTAACCCATGGACAATCGAAAGCCAGTTTTCCTTTGACGAGTATATAGCTTTCGCGCTGTGTGCCAGATGAAATTAGAATCGCCACCACAGCGCAGTCTAGCGCAAAGTATATATACGGTATAGATGGCAAAACGCAGAAGCGTTCGGAATTTGTTAATCGTTTCGGAAAGCAAACTTTTTTGCTTTATATATCAGAACCACAGCTCGCGTACACCTACATGTATACACAGACACACAGACACACACACACACAAACAACGTATTTGAGCTTACAATTTTGTGTTTTAAGTTTGGCAAATTTTCAATCAGGTAACTCTGAGAAAAGTTTTAATGAATGCATATCGGCGAGCACGCGCGCGCGCGCAAGCACACACAAAGCTTTATACCGGGAGCCACTGTCGATCAGCCAAGTCGAAAACGCTCGCAGGCACGACTACTATACACGATGGGGCGGGCTGCTGCTGCTGTACGCGGATATCCCATTTTAAAATGTTTTCCGCGAGGTATCGAGCTCGCGCGCGCGAAATTCCGCATCTTTGGCAGGTATAATAATATCGTGTAGCATTTTTCGGGAAAGACCGACTGCAGGGAATTTATCCGCGCAGCAAAGATGCTGCTCGGTCGTCGTCGTCGGTGGAAGCATATTTCACGGCGAGTCGAGCTTTGACAAAAGCTCCGAAATCGAGATAATTATACGTCCAGCGACTTGTAAGGTCTCTCTCTCTCTCTCGTCTATATACACAATTATTTCGCGTTAATGAATATTCAAAAGCAATTTGATCCTCCGAGCTAAAAAATGCAGCAGCAGCAGCAGCAGCCGGACGTGGCTGACGCGCGCTACATAAATGAGAGAAAGTACGCACCAAAATAGTTCAAAGGCGAAATAGTCCTTGGGAATGACGGCTGCGGGGGGGATGGGGGATCGCAATCGAAGCTCTCTATCTATCTATCTATACTATATATTACGCGAGAGCAAATCGAATAGTCGTCGTCGTCGCGTAAGCATCGTAAATCGAGCGCATAGACGACGACGACGACGACGCGAAGCGACTTAGAGCTTCGGCTTCGGGCTTTCCCAATTAAAAGCAGATGACCCGCACTGATGACGACGCGGCGCGTCTATATATATACGCCTCGCGTCGACGAATGCGACTACGACGACGACGACACCACCACCAGCAGTGGCTGCTGCTGTTGGCAAACCCAGTACAGCTTAACGCTCGCTGTAATTCTCTTTCGAGCTTTCCTGCGGCTATATAATGCCTTTTCGGTTCTCGAGTGCAGCAGCAGCAGAGTATATACTACGCCCAGACGACTCTCATCTTGTGGGCGTGATGAAGCGAGAGAGTGAGAGAGCGAGGAGCGAAGAAGAGGAAGCTATACACAAGCTTCGTGCTAATACGTTCGCTTTAAAGCGCGCGCGACTGAATTGATATCGACGCTGTATCAGTGTCTCGAGCTGCTGTTGCGGCTGCTGCTGCTGCGCACAGAGACAAGAGAATACCCCTTTTCCACCGTCTTTTTCGTTCAAAAGGTGCTAATGCAAGTTTTGTTCTTTTTTAGGGAAAGAGTTATTTTCCAAATATTTATCTCCTTCGGTGACTCGCGGCATAAACTCGATCGAGCTTATAATTACCGAAACGTCGATGCAGCGAAGCATATTTTACGTCTCTCTCTCTCTCTCTCTACTCGAATCGTCATTGGCTAGGAGATTAAACGATCACGATTCGTACGAGTCTCTCCGAGGCCATTATATTTCGTCGAGCGAACTCGCGACGCAAATGTGGCGTGTATAAGTGAATAAAATGATAATATCTTGACGAGGCGATTCATGAGCTTGTAAAGCGGCGTTATACGACCGTATACTGCCGCGCTCTCTTTCTCTGCAGCATATAGTAGTAGTAGTGGTAGTGGTGGAGTCCGGCTGCTGCTGCGAGCTTTTGAAACGTCGCGCATCAAAACTTATCCTTGCGCTTCTATTGCGGCACGCGCGCGCGAGCACTGCATGGTGTGCGGGCGAGCTTTGGGATTGTTTATAGAGAGGCGAGTCGTCGTCGATGGAAAAGCCGATACTCGTCGGGGAGAAAATCGATATCCGAACGATGGCTCGGATCAGTTGCAATTGCACTGCTGGCTAGCTGTGCTGCTGCTGCTGCACATAGAGTCGTATATATATACGTATGTACGGACACGAGCAAGTGCGCATAAATACGTTTGCTTGTGTGTGTGTGCGTGCATATGGATTTGTGATTTTTATAGGCGCGGACGAAAGATTAAACGTGCTCGGCGGCTTGTACACTATCAATTTGCCTGATTGGCCTCAATGGTGGTGGTGGTGGTGGTGTGGCGATGGTGCGGGGCGCAATAGCAAAGAGAACTCGCGCGCGCGAGAGAGGCAGAGGACACAGAAGCAGAGAGAGAGAGAGCGAGAATATATACACTCTAGCTCTCTGTGCACACTGGCTCTCTCTCGCGCGCGCACAGGGGACATACTTATGGCTGATACCTAGTCGTCATTGCATTTTAACCCCCTTTTTCGCTCGATAATCCGCGTTTCGATGTTTCGGGAGAGCAACCCTAGGCAGTTTATTTATATATTCGGCATATATATGCTTGCTTGCGCGCGTGAGCTCGCCCCGGCCATCCGAGTATATATCCTATACACTTGTGTGCGCGTGTATGTATGTGCAGTGCGTAAATCGCCTATACTACGGCCGGCCCCGCGTACGTATATAAAAATTTATCGATCGTCCGTGAGAATTTGGCCTTTATTTCGATCAAAAGGATTTGTGTGTAGCGCTTTTAATGGCCATAATTCGTCGCAGCGTGTGGATGAGCACGTATTTTACCTCGCTCGCTCGTTCTCTCCCTCACTCTCTTTTTCTCTCTCGTTCTCTCGCTCTCCATCGAGCTTTTCAAGATTTCTCTCGTCCATATATATGCGAGGGTTACGTACGCGCGTGTTGCGCGCGAGAACCGATGCGCAATATTCTTCGTGCTTCAGGTTCTCGAATTAGCTAAGTCGTCTCATTGATAATTGAAAGTATTACATGGGAGAAATTTGAGACATTCTTGAAAACTGTGTTTTACTTATATTCTGATTCTGACTTTTCCACTTGCAGATTTATAGATAAAGGCATTAGCCATCTAGTGGCGAAGGTTGGAATCAATAACGAGCAGTAATCTTATTAATCGGAAGAAATATACTTTCCCAAAACCATGCTTCTTATATGACTTATGCTCTTACTTTTACTTTGACACTTGCAGATTTATAGATAATGGTACTTGCCACCTGGCGGTGAACATTGACTTGAATTATCATTGAACTTTCAAGAATGTTTTGAGAAAATGCTTGAATTTGAGTATAAATATTTCAATGTCCATGATTGCATGGTCATTAATTTTTTTACAGTTTATGTAAAAAAAATCAGTAATGATAAATACATGTTACACAGAGATTTCACGTAAAAGTACATGTAATTAAATTCAATACCTGTTACTTCAATATTAATGCCTGAATTTACATTGAACCTGCATTAAATTCAAAGTTTTTATAAAGTTTATGTATGGTGCTCAGGTACACATAGACGTTACAACAGTTGCTACCATTTAATTGACAATGAGCTATAATACGCATCGACGGCTAGACTGAAAGTCTGTACTTTAGATCGCAGAAGCTGCAGGCTCTCAAAGCCTGACGAACCTCGCGGCAATCGTGTAGGCGTTTCGAAAGGCCAAAAGCAGCTTGGAGATAATATATACGTGTGCAGAGTGCGCATCACCCTGTATACACGGACGAAAGAGAGAGAGAGAGAAAAAAAAATCTATGATTCTTGCGGGGTATTTTCACTCGGCGCTGTATATGCGCGAAACATATAATGTGGCACGGCAGCGGCGGCTCGTATAGAGCTTGGCGCGCGAGTTTCAACAGAAAAGTAGCTCATATAAGCAAGAAAAATGGACTTGCCGAGCTGAAATAAGGAAGTATATAAAAGAGTTTGGGCGGGGCCGCCACCGCCACCGCCGCGGCTCGTGTGTATACGCGCGGCGCGACGCAGCGATGATAGATATACGCTATGTGCGTGTGCTTGCAAGCTGCCATATACATGTGTGTGTGTGTGTGTGTGTGTGTGTGTTGGCTCTCGCATATATACACTATAGCACATTCCGCACACGTATGTAGGTGCGTGCTCCGGTGTATATAGGAGGATCGAGTCGAGTCGACGACTATACTCGCGACTTGTGAATTGTTTCCTCGCGCCACCACCGACGTCGCTAGCCCCCCTGCGAAGCTCCGTATATATACAGGCATGTACACACACACATACACACAGGCCAAAGAGCTATCCTCTCGCCTTACCCCCCGCGCTCGCGTTAAGTATATAGGTTCATACCTATAGATCGAGCGCAGAGCGAGTGAGAGAAGCTAGCTATGGCTCGCAAGACAAACAAAGGCAGTTCCCTACGGTCAAACAAATAATTATCAAAGACACGTTCGCGCGATCAATTTCGCTTTTTTGGCTCGGCTCGCGTATATAGCTGTATCATTATATATATATATGATACGGCTCTACGCGCGGAGAGTGGCTTTGCACGAGTGTGCGCTCGATAATAATAATACATGGGGGAGGAAGCAGCGGCGGTGGCGAAGCGACAATAGCTTATATATACGTCGTCGTGCGGCTGCAAGCTCGAATGAAATGTTTCGTTTGATTGCACGTGTGTGCTGGTGTGCTGGTGGTGGCCGCAGCAGCAGCTACGCTTCTCTATCTCTCTCTCTCGCATCCGCAGAGTAAGAATTATGACGCGCGTCCGCTCGTGCACACTGCGACGACGACGGCGTCGAGCTTTTTTTACCAGCCACCGGTCGCAAGCTCCTTGATTTTCCTTTCTGTCGCATTAACTGCGCATCATCTGTTTTGTCCGCGCGCGAATTTAACGCGCTCCGCGAGCGAGCTTGCAGGCGGGCAGGCAGGCGCGGAGCTGAAATATTTTTCAGAGCTTGCTGCAAGCTCGCTACTGCACCGCGCGCGCGAGAGCAGCAGCAGCAGCCGCCTGACAATACGAATTGTCCAAAAAAGTGATCTCTCGATTGCGCGAGCGTGCCGGGGCAGCGATGATAATTCCTGCTATACTAGCGCGTGGACGAGTCGAGTTGTATATATTTTCATACAGC
Source organism: Trichogramma pretiosum (assembly GCF_000599845.2). NCBI lineage: Eukaryota > Metazoa > Arthropoda > Insecta > Hymenoptera > Trichogrammatidae > Trichogramma > Trichogramma pretiosum. The sequence goes on from NW_019641630.1 coordinate 330,141, forward strand.
AGCTACGCGCGTAATTTTAAGCGAATGCAATATCAACGATGAGCAGCGCGGCAATACTATATAACGCCGAATAAGAGAGACACGCGTGCGTGTGTATATATACGGCGAGCTACAATTAGATGAAATTCTATTGAAAATTCAACGATTACCGGCGCGTGTCTGTGTGCTGCATGTGTGTACGCACACAACTGACTTTATGACGATTCACAAATTTATTCGCCAATTGCTTGTGTGTGCTATATATATATATATACATCGAAAGCTCTACCCGTGCGCCGCACAGAAAGCGCTCGAGTCATAATAAATTGTAACTCATTCACCTATATATACATGTATAATATTCGCGCGCACAGCCTCGACAATTTTCAATAATACTCGAGTTTCGCCGCTGCCGCTGCGCTCTACATTCAAAAGAATCTAATTACGCGCGTTACATATATCACACTTGCCGCTCTTGCGACGCCGTGTGACTATGTATACGGCAGGCAGGCAGGCAGGCGAGCTCTTGCCTATATGTGCGCGCCTATGTATAGTATGTCTGTACGCGCAGAGAAAGAGAGAGAGAGTCCCCGATAAAAGGAAGCATATGCGTAAATTCAATCGATATTTATAGGAGTGCGCGCAACTGCGAAATTACCGCAAACAAGGGACGCGACGACGACGACGTTGGCGGTGGCGGCGGCGACGGCACAGGCTCGAATCTTCTTTCCGTTCGTTTTGCAGCGCGCTTCGGGCTTCGGCAGCTAAATAAATGTATATGCTATCGTCATGCAGCCAGAGCTACCCTCGCAGTTAGTGTGTATGTGTGTGTGCGCACAGCGACGTCGTCATCGTCCTTGTCACACAGTACTTGAGAAGTTACAATCAAGCCTGGGCTTGTCCGCAAATAATACCCACGCGACGCTGCTCGTTTCGAAAATTATTATCGAATACAGAGAGAGAGAGTAAGGCCTGTAATTGAGGCTATTGAGCAATTATATTAAGTAAGCCTGTAGCGGTGGTGAGCAACGAGCTGCTCTATTTTGATTCGAGAGTATATAGCAGAGAAAAATAGGCAAACCGAGAGAGAGATAGCTCGGAATAAAGACGAGGGGCGCCCCCGATGTCATATAAAGACTCGTCATCGTAAAAATTAGCATGATATCACGCATTCATACGATACGAATGTGCGTCATGGAGCGCGACAAAAAAGTATAGACGAGGCAACGTGATATCGCGGTGCATGATCACAGGACCGGTTTGATTGGTACCTTTATGAAGTAGTGGATCATCACGAGCGTCTGATTCAAAGAAGTACACATCCTTTTATTCCAGAGTATGTGGCGCGCCCAGCAAGATTTTTTGGGGTGAGAGAGGAATGAGAGAGATGCGAGGCCAATAATATCATCGCGTTCTCCGACGACCTCTTCCACTTCTCGAGCATAATAGCGCCAATCTTTGATCGCGTACATATATACATGCGCGGACTATACGTATACAGGATTATCATCGAGAGCGCAGCAGCGAGACTATGTATATCCACGGGCGGATAAACGAATCAAGTTTTCGCGTATAGCGGCGGCGGCAGCCGAGCCGTATAATAAGAGACACAGAGAGGCAGCGTATATATATTGTACATGCATTGTCGACGTTTTCGCATGCATTGGATCCCCGTGGCGCGGCATTCTGTGACTGTGTATGTCTGTACGTATGGCAGTGTGTAAGGATCGACGCGTCGACAAAGCGTCAATATCTTATTTAGCCCGGTGTGTTTATTCAAGCGAGTCGAGTCGTCGTCGTCGTCGTCGTCCTGCACGGTATATAATACTGTATATACCAAGCACAATGAGATGCAATTTCGCGCTTGCGCATCGCTGCGTTTTCGTTTGATTACAGCGGCAGCAGCCTCGTATTAGATAGCAGTAGTAGTAGTCGTGCTGAGCGCGAGCAAGCGACAAATATTTTTTTCACCTGTCTTATATACTTTGCTTCTCGTACAGCTCTGTGTGTGTATGTGTACATAATGCGCGCCCGGCCCATGCAGAATCGAGAGCGAGACATGCGCCCTGGTGGCACACACACACACAATATCCATACTCTGTACCCTATACGTGTAATGCACCGTATATATGGTTGATTCTCCCGAAATCTGCTTTTTCGGGTATGAAAAACGAAAAAATGGTGAAAATTTTTTTGTCATATTGAACGGCGCGAACTAGTTTACCCTTTTTTAAACCATAAAATATGAATAATTATTGAATCTGGGGCTTTGAGATTTCGTTTTACGAAAACTATGTCCGATTTTATGCTTAAAATCGACTATTTTCGGTTACGGAGGTGACACACACGGAGGTGACAAATCGCTGCTTTGATCAACTATGTAAGAAAAATAAGAAACGCACAAAATTTTCCGCACAAACCGAAATTTGCTCATGAAAAACGAGTCTTTTGACGGGGCGAGCGGTTAAAAAGAATGATCATAGCTCGAGATATTCATGTCCACGGAGGTGACCGTTTTTTTGACACACGTGAATTTTTCAATAGAATAATTATCGCAGCATCGATAAAATGTAAAATTTGAACCCGCAACCTACACCAATCGAAAGCTGGGCTATAATACTTGACATTTACGTATCTAGCGACATCAAAAATGAGTTAGCGACCCAAAGCAGGCGGTATGTTTGAAATTATTCAGAAGCATGATTAAAATCCGAGACATTTTTCAATTGCGTGGGAAATTTTTTAAAAACATTTTTCAAAGCCCTATAATAGACTTAAACTTTACTCTGGATGTATAGAAGCTGGTCTCATAGTTATTATAGGGTCAGGTGCTAATGAGAATGCATGGTACATGCAAATAGAGTTGATTTTGAGATGTAGACATGTCACGGAGGTGACATTTGGCATGTATATCTTCACGGCAAATTTAACTGACCCTAAAAAATTGAAATATTTATGTCCTATCATGAAGAATACAACAATATTGAATGAATGACCGAGCCAGTTTTGGCTCATCTTCACTAGTTTAAGAATATGGCATAAAGACATGCAAAAAGCAGATTTCAGGAGAATCAACCATATACGTCTGTGCGACTATATAATATAGCCAGTATATATACTCGGATCGCGTATACATGATAGTAATTTCCTTGGCGTTACTGGATGCTCTCGCACAGCTCCTCCGGTATATAGCAGAGGGCTTTCTCTCTCTCTCTCTCTCTCTCTCTCGTCGTCTCTATATCTCTATATATATAGGGAGGATGCGGCGCTGCTCGGAGCTTTAATCAGGATCTCGTGTCTGTAGCCAAGGGTGGACGGGTAGCTCAGATGCGCCGCGCCGCGCGCTGGACAGCGTCCGTCAGGCAGGCGCCGCTCTGATTCGCTCTTGAGACTCGCACACCGCTGCTGCTGCTGCTGCTTGCTGGTCTACCTACACGTCTATGCGAGCCTGACACATACACAGACGAACGCAGGCATTATACACATAGACTTGTTGCCGCCGTAGCAGCAGCCAACGACACTGCAGACGCGCCTTTCTTCCAGGCTATACGTATATAGCTTTTCCTCCTGCCTCCAATTACGTGTCTTTATATAAATACATTATACGTACGCTGCGTGCTATAGATCCGAAACGTCCCGGGGGATGATTTCCGAATGATGCAATTATTTTATCCGTAGAACCGGAATTTTCGCGCCGAGCTCGGTACAAAAAAAAAGGAGAAAAAAAATATCGTCTCTTCTCTCCGCTATCCGAAATGAGCAATACGGCTGCCGTTGCTGTTGCTGCTGCTGTATCCAACGCTTCGTCAAATCAGATAATTAATTGTCTCTAGATTACAAAGTTTGTCCGAGCGCGACAAGAAAATGAATTTTGTCATCGATCGAAACGGTTGCTTTTTTTCCACTCCGCAAGCTCGGCTGCGGATTTGGGGACGAGCCGTACTGCGAGCAAGAATTTGTGAAATCGTGTAAAAGCGACGCGCGTACGCTTGCCAGGCATTATCGCCTGATTATGCAAATTCGACTTCATAAGTACGCCTCTTTTGCATTTTTATTGACATATTTACCGAAGTATACACGGCAGCAGCAGCCGGGCCATCTATATACACGTACACAAGCACATGCGAGCGAGTACGAGCTTGCAAGCTCAATGAGAGGTGAAGGCAGCAGCATCAACAGTGTGCGCGTGTAGCGCATTGTCCCATAACCCTTATTTAAAGAGTTTGTACAGCGTGGCGGTGGCGGCGCATCATCGCCACGCATTAAATGTAAATCTCAAAATTATTACCTTGTCGGTCGGGATATCGCGTAACATTAATACGTATACGCGCCACTATGCATTGTCTGCATAATTTGAAATTTCGTGACTTTACTGCGCTTCGTGACGCGCGCGCGCTCCTAAAAGCCGGTTATTTTATTTTTCGAGGCCCCCCAACCGACCGTACCGTACGTGCGAGCGCCCGCGTGCAATTAGCATTTTCGAGCGCGGTGTAATTTCGTCGCGTCCCTCTCGTTGCTGCACTCGCGCGCAAAAATTCATCCCGAAAGAACAATTAACTTCGAGCAATGCATCTTGTGCTCCGGATGCGGGCGAAGAATGTTAAAAAGCCGCCGGTTCGAATAAGCTCGACCGACAATAGTAGTAGTAGTAGTAGTACGTAATGTCCTTTGCCTCGAGGTGGACGTACGAGTCTTGAACAATTTTTTTTCTTTCCTCGTGCAGCTCCGGTTGACAAGTGTTGCGTCGACGTGCGAGACAAGCGATCTGACGTCATCGATTCATCCTCGTTACTCTTCTTTACCCATTTTTTTTTCTCGTTTTCGATATGAACTCGTCGAATATAAACCCCAACATCATGAAAGTTCTGTCACTTTCAATTAAACTATATGTATGCGCACACAAGGTTCGAAAAGGCCAGCCAAGAGAGAGAGAGAGAGAGGATAGCCGTAAATAAAGTTGGAGCTGCTAGTATACGAGCCGTCTATGTGTGCGCTACGAGTTGCTTTGCGCGGTCACACCCTCTCTCGCGCGCGCGCGTATATACACACACGATATTTTATGATCGATGTCGTTTTCCGAGTATATAAGCTGTGCGCGCACATACGCTGCTGCTGTCCCGAGTGTGTGTGTGTGTGTGTGTGTAGAAACGTTATTATTTGAAAGCTGTTTCTACCGGCCGATCTATATACGTATGCCCAGGGTCGAGCTTATATAACTAAACGTCCACTTGAATACATTCGATTTATCCGCACGCTGCCGCGGCTAACTCCTGATGCCAAATGAAGAAGAAAAAAAAAAGAAAGAGAGAGAGAGAGAGAGAGAGAGAGAGAGAGAGAGAGAGAGAGAAGGAAAAAGTCATCATTCATGCTCGTTCACGAGCGCGATTGATGTATTATATACTTTTTATTCTCTCGGCTTGACGAGGGAGAAGAAAAAAAATTAATCTCTCGTACTTGCGCTTGTGCTCTGAAAGTTCGAGCTTGCGTATAATGTAATTCACAAGTAAGGGAAAAACTCGTAGATAAACAGACACATACAACGAGGCGTGTGTACCGGGGGTGGGTGTCGTTGCGCACACACATACACACGTGTCGTCGTATAAAGCTCCAGCTTCGCCGCGTTTATTCGCGGTCCATTTACGATTTAACACGATACATAATATATACACACACACGAACACAGACACGAAGAGGCGCGAGCAGCGCCTGGGTAGGTGCACACGGCATAATAGGGTTTTCGGGTTGCCGACGACGAACTAGATGACTCGGCGCATTCGTCCGTGAAGTAGGAAATGAAAATTAATACGGCACTCGGGTGCTTTATTGCCGAGTCTTAACGGCTCTTGTCAACATCTCGTTACAGGCGAGGGGGGCGCGCTTTTGCACCCGTTGCATGTGCTGGCACGTTGCTGCTGCTGTGTGCACGTTGACGTATATATAGTAATAGCTCGACTTAACTCTCTCTCTCTTTCTCTTTGGTGCTCTTGCTTTCTCTGTCGCTCTCTCTCTCCAGCGCGCACTTAAGGATCCATACATAGCTTTGCAGCAGCAGCAGCACTGTGTATACATATAACTTTGTGCTCTCGCTCACCCTGTTGCAGTACTGAAACGCAGAGAGAGAAGGAGCGAGCAAGGAGAGAAAGAGCTTTAGAGTCAATTTCTCGCCTTATTGGATTCCATTTTGTGATACACCGCTGCCGACCTGTATGAGCTGCTGCTTTTTCTCTCTCTCTCTCTCTCCTCTTTCCCCCTCTCGCTCTACAAACAATACATAGATGTATATACGACGTCATTGTTGTTTGCTTTTGTTTTTTTGGCTGTTTTTGATAGCTCTCGCTGTATATACGTATGTGAATATCCATATAGTAGCTAGCAGTAGCAGCAGCCACTGGATATGTATGCACTCGTAGCGTCCTATATATGCCGGGGCTCTCGTTCGTGTTGCCGAGCGTATATTTTTTACGCTCTTGCCCACGTTACTTTTATTTGACTGCATATTGCTCCGATGCGGAGGTTTTTATTTGTAAGGAATACCATATAGCAAACTAGCGCACTGATATAGCAGCAGCAGCAGCAGCGGGTATTTTACGCCTAAAACTATGAAACATCATAAAAAAAGAAGGAAAAAAGAATTCATCGAATGTATAATAAAGAGCACACTTTACTCTTTGGTAATTGTTTGCTCTCGACTATATGCGCGGCACAGAGAGATGCGTGTTTATCTCGTGTATACATCCTGTTGTTGGTCAGCCTTGTATACAGGTATCTCGAGCAGCAGCAGCGGCTCTTGGGTAGTAGCGTCGATGCCGCGTCGATCGAGCTCTCCACTATATACACCCCCAGTAAATTATGAAAATCTGGCGCGAGTGCGCTAGCTCGCAAGTAAGCGTAAGGAGAAACTGCCGACTCTGGGCGATCGATTAAGTGCGCGTGCATCGCAGCAGTAGGACACAAAACAGAGGCGCCAGTACGTACGTACAGAGGTAACTGTGCAGAGCTAGCTTCTGTATACGAGCCTCGACTATTACACGCGGCAGCAGCCTCTCGGATGCGAGTGCGCGCGTTCGTTCGGTCTATTAAAGTACATGAAATAGAAACAGGACGAAACATTGGGCGTGAAAGGAGGCGAGTGTGTGAGCGAGCGAGAGCGCGTTAACGCTCGGATGATTTCATTACTCGAAACCGGCTGCAGCAGCAGCCAGCCAGCCATCCAGCAAGCAGCCTGTGTAGCGCCAGAACAGAGCAGAGAGAGAGAGAGAGACTGCGAAACGACACTCTATTAAACGCTGGGCGCCGCACAGCTGCTGTCGTTGTCGCGCGCGCGCGCGGTTGTCGAATCTATTTGCATGGTAATGACGCGACGTCCCGCGAGCTCCCGTATATAGTACGTATAGGCGACGGCAGCAGAATACCCCCCACACACACATACAGTAGTAGTAGCTCCGGCTGGCTGGCTGGCTGACTGGCGACATACCCCCGTCTCTCTCTCTCTCTCTCCCCCAGAGCTTGCGACGAGCTTCCATCCGCAGCACGCTGCTGACACAACGAAGGCGCGCCTACCCTATATATATACCGTATGTATATAACCACTGCGCTGCCAACGTCGACGACGACGAGGAGCTCTTTTTCTTTAATTCTCTTTTTGCGCGCGCGCTCCCGAGAAAACCCAATGAATGGGTAAGGGTGGCCGATAAGATTGCCGCCAGATTTCGCGCAAGTGGATTAAGCTCTATCTCTCTTTCTGGCACGCATCGAACCGTTTCATCCAAATCAAGCGGCATATTAGTCGCGCGAGAGAGAGAGAGAGTCTGTAAGACTGAAATTTGCACTTGTTTGCGCCTTTTTTTCCGGAAGCTTTTTACCGATGTGTGTGTGTATACACAAGTCGGATATATATACGTATCGAAACTCGAACAGCTTAGATGCCGAAGCAGATAAAGAGCGAAACGAAATAAAAGCTCGACCCTTCCCGATTTTATACGTGCACGCAGTGTTTGAAAGCTCCCTGCAGCACTGCATGCATTATACAAGTATATATCCAGCTCGTGTACTACTCTTCGCAGCCGAGAAACGGCAATAGTAGTAGGGTTATTAGCAGCGGCAGCCTAGACTTTAAAGCCTGGACCAGAAGCGAATTAACACAGCGCGCAACACGCGCGGGAGTCTGCATGGCTTAACTAATAATCCCTGAGAGAGAGAGACGCAGAAATCACGATGCTAGCTGGTTATGTACGAGCGCAAACTTGTTGCCGTATCCTGGCTATACTGCTATATGTACGCGTATACGTATCGCGTCCCAAGGTGAAGCTGCCTGTAGCCTCACCACCGCCGCTGCCGACGTATTATATAATTATGTACGACGAGAGAGAGAGCTAGACTGGCAAGTAGCGATAATCATTATTGCTAATTGCATCGCTACTTCGATATGGCCTCGTCCTGCGGAGCTCTGCGAGTTGCTCTTCTGCGAGTAGAAGCTCTATACACCCGATCATATTTTCTCTCCCGCTCTATCTTTATGCCGATGTCTGCGCGCTTCTCTATGTCTGTGTGTCTGTGTGCGTGTCAGCGAGCATAGAGCGTGAGAGCTACTAGCTAGCTCCAGCTACTACGTTGCTCGAGCTTTGAAACTTTGTCAAACTCTCTGCGACGGAGCAGTGGCAGTATCGATGATGTTCATCTGCGACGCGCACACACACACACACACACTTTGCGGTTGCAACGCGAACGCGCGCGCGCGCTTGCTTATACACGCCAGCGACAAGCATGTATTTATTTATAAACTATAATAATTTTTTACTTATCGAGGAGTTTTGCGGGGGAGGTTTCTCTCGGGTCTGTAGGAAATATTTGCTATAATTTTTTGGTACACGCAAAGAGCCTATCGTAGAAATTTCAGATTTCAATATGGGTCTATAAAATGCACCTACCTAAATTTAAGAAAAATATACTGCATCGAGTATAGTTTTGACTAAATTTATATACAAAAATGAAAAGCCTACTAAAAAATGCAAGAGCTAATTATGCGAGATTCACTTGATAAATATAAGTTCGTGAAACACTCAGATTTTTAGAAAATATTCACATACTGTATTTCAAAATTTGATAATGTCCAATTTACGGGTCTTGCAAATCTTTACAGCTGAGTTTCTAGTTCGAAAAATATCTAATTATCGTATAAATCCTTAGATAATTTTCAAACAAATCTAAATTAATCTTAATTTTAATTTCAATCTTTATTTTCCAAATATTGATAATCATTCCATAAATAATCTAATGCTAAATCAACAATTATTCCACGAACGCGCAAATAAGGTGAACTTTAAACTTAAAAAATCATCTCCGCAGATCGATCGATCGGCGCATTGTTACTTAAGCGCTTGCAATTGCAGCGATAATTATTCGAGTAATCAGCTTCGATTCCTCTCCCATCAGCGGCAGCAGCAGCAGCAGCTGCTAGCTAGCTAGCTAACAGCCTCGCGTCTTGCGTCGAGTAATTATTATGTCATGGAACATTTGGTATTAACATGCCGCAACAACCTTGTTAACTTAGAATTATAGGTCCTTGTAAGCCGCACGAGCTCGACTCCTCAGTAGCTCTCTCTCTCGCTCCCGATGAATACCTTAAATGTACACAGCTCACTCGACTGCTCTTGCATCATCATCATCTCTCGTTCTAATTAGTTCGCCACTTTTTACCGTTTCGATACGCGCGCACTTGGCGTATCATCTCTCTCTTGCGTATTGCTTTGCCGCTCGCGCAGAAAGCCAAGAAGCAGCTAAATTAGCCGCAGCTTTTGCACTCGGCGATACTATGTACATGGAGAAATTATACGCGCGAATATATACGTCTTATAACCGATCTCTCGCGTGTATTTCATTATACACCTATTTCTACGATTGGATTCAGAGTTGCAGCCTCGAAAGATTCTAATAAAGTACGAAAGAGGAAGAGAGCCGTTTATGGGCAACACGTCGGTGGGAGCGGGTTGCCTGCTGCTGTAGCAGTAGGTAAAAAGCTGCACACAGCCTCGGCTGCTGCCGGGCATAAACACACAAAGTCGTTTATCTTGAGCCTCTGCCCCAGAATAACCCTAATATAAGAATAAAAGCTTGGTGAAAAACGAGCGAGCGGCCGTAAGCTATATATTGCGCATAAATATATGCAGTACCTATAGATGCGCACGTATACATAATAATACGCGAGGGGGGTGGTAGGTAGGTAGGTAGGTAGCTGCTGCTGCAAGCGAGAAGAGAGCGGCATGGCGGTGTGGCGACGGCAGTCGATATTTGGCTGTAAGTCGAGAAGATGCTGCTGCTGCTGCTGCTTCTTTCTTCCCTGCGAGAGAAGGAGTCTTCCATTAGAAGAATAACAAACTACCCGCTGCGTACATACAATATACCCAGGCACCCAGCAGCAGCACCTTTTCCAGCCTCTTTTACGCTTCGAGACATTTTTTCTTTTCCCCTTTTTTTTCTCCTTTTCTTATCTTTTTCTTTTTGCTGCTGCTGCTGCTTCTTCTTCTTTTCCTTCTTCTCGCTGAGAAAGAGTGACAGAGAAGGCAAGATGAGAATATGGATACTGCGCGCCTGAGAAAAACAACGGTAATGGAGGTTAATTACTGCGCGCGAGCAAGCTTGTCAAGGCCAAGTGGCAAAAAAAAAAGAAGAAGAAAAGAAGACAATACTTTTATGTGCTGCGAGCTCTACGCGTTGGAGCTTGCACGAAGGGCTCTTACTTATGTATTTTTTTCGCTCTTACTTTGCGGAACACGCGATTCTCTTTTACGTTTTTTATGATTTGGAAAAAAAAATCATTTTACGTCGGTAAAGTATCACTACGGTTACATATGGTTATATATGTTTACATGTACGCAGATACAATAACGCGGAAACAATAATTTCATGAAAAACTTATATATCGCAACACATTGTTCTATCTCGTATTTCATCATCGAGCTGTGGGGGTAGGATTTCTCTTGCGCGCGTGGATGTACAGTCCTGAATCGAATATGATCTTCGGTTACAAATGTCGAATGCGGTCGAGCGAAATCAATTGCTCCGCAGGATAATAATCCGACACGCACTGGTTTTATTTATTTTTGCATCGCTTGCCTTTTTTTCGTAACGAATGAACGAATTGCATAAAAAAAAACAGAACGGTACGGCTGTCGATATAGATTCACAGATTCAATAATAAATTGAAATAAAGCGAACTCTTTCTTCGTCGACCTGACTCTACGTATTATAGAGTCGGCAGTGGAAGAAAATTAAAATCGTTTTTGCCATTGTATAGCTCCTCTGCAGGATCTCCGCGATCCGCCTCTCTTCCGATATCCAACCGATTTTTCTGTATTTACTCCTTCGCAGTCATCGATACGCCAGCAGCGAGCGGAGGCAGCGAGTCGAGCAAAAAGAACTCGGCGCACGTACATACACATATATACATGGCAAACAAGCTTTAGCCTTCCACGGGTACGAGGAAAAACGAGCTGTTTTTTTATTAACCGCGTGACCCTCGCAGTGATTCCTTCTTTTTTTTCCTGCTTTGTTTTCCGTTGCCCCTGCACGCTGCACGCGCGCGCGCTCGTGTGTGCGAGCGTATGCCGAGATTTAATTTTTCGAATAACGTCGGGCGAAAGAGCGAGAGAAATGCTGCCGCTGTTACGCGCGCGTAGGTGGAAACGGATGATCTCTCGGCAAGTTAATTTGTAACTTGAGCAGTCTGGGCGTCTTTCTCTAGGCAACTAGCTAGCTAGCTAGCTACGTACGTACGTACGGTAGCGCCCAGTGCACACCAACACCAACACCAGAAGCAGCAGCAGCAGCAGAGAAAGGCTGTTAATGTTGGCGCGCGCGCTTGCCAGTGTTGTTGGTTGGCGCGCTAATGCCTAATTAGCGAAGTGGTATCGCATCGCGACTCCAACGGGGCGAAAAGCCGTTATACACCTTTCGCAAGCTAGCTCTACTGCACGCGTGTTGCTGCTGCTGCTTTCCGACGACACGAAATACTCGGGCTCGCACTATCCACAACGACGACGACGACGACGAGAAAAGAAAAAATTTTAGATATATATTGCGACAGAATTACGCGCTTTTCCTCTTTTTCGTCCTCATTTTTCTCGCCATTTTATCATAGCATGCCTGCACTACTAATACTATAACACAAACACACATACTGTTTGTGTATAGACGAGAACGCGCTTAACATCTCTATTATTCTTTTTCGGGTGGAAAAATGGGCAAAAAACTAATAAATACAAAAAAAAAGGAAAATAAAAGCAAGCACGTATGGATGCATTCTGGAAGATCTGTATATATATTAAAAAAATTATGCATGCATGCGCATTATAAAGCAGCACCAAAGGAAAGAGTTTAATACTACGGCCTCTGGTAAAAAGTAGAAAAGAATTAGTATACTTTTGAAATTCCAACGGTTGTTGGCAGGCTACTTTGTGTACTACTCGGCAAGCTGGACAGACCGAACGGAAAAGGGTCTGCTGAATTCGTCCAGAAAACGTTCCGCGCTATATATACGTGTGACTCCGTATAATTTATACAACGAGAAAATCGGAGAACACCACAAATTGCCCGAGTACGCGCTCGAGCTTTTATCGCAGCGGCTAATCTTAATGCGGGCGAGAATTATTTTCGTCGTCCACGGGTTTGCATGCGCGCGGTACTTTTTCAACGTAAAATATATTTCCGCAAAGAAAACTCGGCTGTACTTGTTTTTCCTTCGACCGTAGTACGACGGCGTTAAACGCGCGAAACGACTCAATTCTCGCTGAATATTTTTGCCTTTTGTGCGCGCTTTGGCACTTTGCAAATGGCCGATGCTAAAACCCCCGATTAGAGATCCCCGTACGAGCTTTTACCGGTTTTTTTCTCCGCTCGAGATTTTGAGCAGCACACAGTACCACACGACCTCGATAAGTGTTTCTTTTTGTCCAACCGACCGAGTGATGGCGACTACTACTGCCTGCCTTGTTGCTGCTGCTGCCCGCTGTCCCGTGTAAATGAACTGCCGGCCGAGTTCTTCGCCTCCAGCTCCAGCCGCGCCTCTAACGACTTTCATAATGGACCAAACGTGTTGCACCGTGTAATACGCTATTCATTTTAGTTCATTTGGTCGAGCTCTGCAGCAGCAACAGCAGCAGCACAGCGTCGGCGTCTCGGGGTAAATTTAATCTCTCTCTCTCTTCTGCTGCTCGTCGTTGACGGAAATATTTTCATTGTTCCTTATTTTACGTCTTCATGGTCTTCAGCTCCGGGCTCGTGTATATAGTACACGTCACACGAGTCTAGTTCGAGGGCACGCACGTATACTTTTTTCTTTTTAAACGAGTATGAAAAGTTCATTAGTCAAGTATAAACTAGCGATTGATCTTTGGCTCATTTTTTTTAACTCGCTCTTTTATACACTTGCTCGACGCGCGACGTTGCGCTTACTCGAGCCGCGGGTGCGGGGGTGGTATAAGGAAAAAAAAGAGGGTCACGCGATCATTTCATCGCGACGCACTCAGAAAAGCTCAGCAGCAGCAGCGCAAGGAGGGTCATTAATCAGAGGCACACGACGTCGAGCAACACCTGCGACTTCGTGTCTTTCTCTCTTAGCCCACAGCAGCACTTCTCTGCTTGGATGTGTATTATATATGTACACACGGGGTGGCGGCGGTCATTGTGCGACCTACCCCGGGCTTTCCCCAACAATGAACTTTTCCCCGTCTTTCCTGTGTTTTTTTTTCTTCTCTTCTCTTCTTCTTCCTCGCAAGGGCCATACGTAATTGTTTATTCCGTTAGTGTAACGCGATGCGTCCAGATTTTCTCTTTTGTGCCGTCGACGGATTCCGGAAAGAAGGACATGGAATTTATTTTACGCTTCATTTTTTTGTCCTCTGCGCTGCTGCCTGCCTCCCACACCGTATAAGTATATAGGGTACTCGCGCGCATGCATATACGAGAGCTCGAGTACTTTTTACCCTCCGCAAGTATGCGCGTGAATGACATAACATTTGTGTATATATTTTTTTTTTGTATATAAAGGAAGGATTCTCCACGCGATAATGGATATACGCGCGCGCGCAATGTCATGTAAATTATTTTTTTCTCAATCGTTATTTATTGTTTTCGCCAAAGTCCTTGGGAAATGTTTAATATTCAGGGCGCGCTTAAAAAAAAAAGGAGGGCGCGGCACACAATATTATTAATGTTTTGGTTTATTGCAATTTAAATTCAATTTTTATGTAACCAGTATACCGCTATGCCAAAAAAAACGAGAGAATATCTCAAAAAGAATTCTCATTTCGATTTGCATCGCGCAGCAGATATAGACAGAGACAGAGAGAGAGAGAGGGAGCATTTGTTTCGTACATAATTGCATATTTCACTGGATTATTACATTTTTCTTCAATCATTGAAAAAAATGCAAATAGTAAATATCAAATTTAGAGCTCGCTGACGAAAACTCGCCGGTTATCATCAGGAATTTCGAAATTAACCATAGCGTTAAGCGCTCGCGCGCAAAAATTATTATTATTCCTCCAAATGGCGATATATATTCTCTATATACAGCCAAGTGACTTTTAATGCGAAACAATTTCTTTATTATTTCTTGATAATTAAAATTGATCGTTCGGCGGATTTTCATCGGCGGAGTACACGATTTACCCCCGTAATTATCCTTATAATCTCGAAAACCGATAAAGGCCAAGAGAGAGAGAGAAAGAGAGAGAAACTTTATATTCTCGCTTCGATCATAATCAATCCCTGCGCGCCGTGATTATGGCCTCGAGATCTATATACGATGGCGCGCGCGCGTGGGGCGATGCGAGAGTATAAGGTGCTAAACTCGCCTAAAAGCATTTATACTACTCTTATTCGGTATACGAGAGACGGAGCTTTGTGTGTTTATTGTTATCGTTGCGTTATTATCATCGTACGGCGGGGGCAAACACACACTGCAGGCAGGCAGGCAGGCATCGGAGATATTATTTCATTTTCCGCCTTAGTGCACTCTCTCTCTCTTTCTCTCTCTCTCTCTCTTTCTCGGAGAGCTAGAGGCCGAGAGGAGGGGCCGTAGGAGGTATAGCTCTCTCTCTCTCTCTTTCTTTTGCTCTCTCGTGCACGATCCCGTGGGTCCGTCGACGGGGCGACGTCGGCGACGTTCCTATAACCTCGTTTTCGTCGAGTCGACTGCGCTTGTTTGTCACGTGGCTTCGCCTCGCCTCGCTCGCTCGGCACACCGTGTGAGATATTCGCGAGATTATATTATCTCGCGCTTGTGTATGTATGCATAGTGTTGATAAAAATTGTATCATCTCCGCGTGGATACCCTTCGCTGATCTCTGCTTATTCTCATATATATTCTCCAGCGCCCGCCGTATTTGACTGGTGCGTATATACTTTTTCTCTCTTACGATAGTCTGCGCGCGCGCGCGTCGAGTGAAATATAGGTGAAATTCTTTACCATTTATTTATTTACAACTTTTTCACGGCTGCCTTCCAGTTGTTGAACATTTTATTCGCGTATATTTCAATCGTATTTTGTGCGACTATGAGAAAAAGAAAAGAAAATTAGGGTGGAAAAAGCGTACATGTTTAAATATTACTTCCGTACCTAAAAGTAAAACCGTGCTTTGTCTTGTACAATTATGTTTACTTTTTCACTTGAAGATTTACCGATAAAGGCACCCGCCATCTAGTGATGGAGACTTGAATTGTCGATACTTTATCGGTAAATTTTCAAGTGGAAAAGTAAACATAATTGTATAAGTCAAAGCACGGTTTTAGTTTTAGATATCGAAAAAATTAGCGGGTCGTATTCTAAATTGACAGAAAAATCTTCACAAGCTAGCCAATTAATGGTATTGTATTTATAAACATTAGTATAAGGTCACTTGGTCATTATTCCCGTCGAGCAGGGAAGTATACTTCGTAATCGTAATTGCTATTGACATAAATCACTCATTGCGAAACGCGCGCGAGATGTATAATTTTCACCAATAAAACGCGCGACGATCGTTTTGTCATTGCACGAAGAGTAATAATTATCGTTTATGAAAATATATACGTCTCTTTGCGACGCGAGGCACAACGAATTGCAAAGAAGCGACGAGAAGGACCCTCTCTCTCGTATTCACGGCTCAATGGGGGAAGTATCCGGCGTAACGATCACGACTCGAGAGTTACATATATTATAAGCGCAAAATGTGTATGCATGTGTGTGCGCGTGCTTGGGAGAGGCTCTGCGTGCTATGCTTTTGCCGAGCACTACTACATTACACGCACTCGCGCTATTATATATGAGTGGTTAGTCACGTAGAGCTTTAGAATCGGAGCAGCAGCAGCAGCAGCAAGTTCTGAGTATCTCGCTCGTGGCTGCTGCCGCTGCTGCGTCTGCACACATATGATCGAGTTGAAAGGGAGCAGCTCGTGTATTATACACGTATAGATACACACACGAGTACATATATAACCTACACGTTTATGGATCCGCGAGTATAGTAGGAGGAGGAGGGGGAGAGAAAAACAGGAAAAGTGCGCTCGGAAGCGCGCGAGAGCGGAAAAAAAGATCCGACTGCTAAAGTGCGTTATATTTGCTCGCGTACTTGTTTCCCATCGATGATCATCGCTTGTGCGCCGCTGTGCTGCTGCTCCTTGCGGTTTTGCTAAATCGACCGTTGCGCGTGTATGACGTTTTCTCTCTCTCTCTCGGCCATGGCAAACAACTACTCGTCGTCGTCGTCGTCGTGTAACGCAAACGCGAGGAAAAATTGGCATACTTTTTTCCCCCTCCTTAAACGGCGCGAGGAGGAGGACATTTTTTGAGTACATAATTTATCACTTTAACGTGCTCATTTTTCAGATTTACGTAATTTATTTAACGACGTTGATGTATGGCTATGTATATTTTTACGGGTATAGGAGGGGGTGAACACAATACGCGATGAAAACGAAGAAATTGAAATGGGGGGGGGGGNNGGGGGGGGGGGGGGGGAGAGAAGGAGGAATTAGAATTCAAACCCGAGGAGAAACAGCGAAGAAAAAAAAGAAAAGAAGAAGGAAAAGCACACGGAGCATGTTGCGAAAAAGAACAGCAAACATTATAAGCGAAAATAACAGTCTGACGTACACACGTACACACACCTACACAAACATATAAAATATAGCTCAACGTACGACTCAAGGGTGCAGAGTACAATCTACAACTGAAAGTACCTTTGTCCATTGGCCGGGTGGGTCTACGTGTGGGGTATATAGCATATCTCGCTGGAGGAAGGCACAGCGTCCCGCTGACCGTACACACGTACACGACGCAGCTCCTCGGATTGCTTTTATACACACAGACGCGTTCGAGGGCAAACCGTGTGTGTGTGCCTGTGCTTGTATATTGATTGACAATATACTTATATGAGATGGTAAACGCGGATACGCAGCGCAGGAGGCGGCGGCAGCAGCAGCAGGCGTCGTTATATGGAGCCAATCTCGCAACCATATATGGCTTGTTTTCTCGCACTCCATGACTATAGGGAGGGTAAGCGAGAGAGAGAGAGCGAACTAAGAGAAGGAAGAAAAAAATTACTGCCGTTGCTGCTGATGCTGTTTCTGCGTTTTAGTCACTGCGATCGATCCATTCGATACTACTGCTGCTGCTCCTCGTTCGGCTAAAATATATATTATGGAGAAATGATGGCTCCCCGATCGTATCGTATACCTGCAGCTAAGCAGCAGCTCGTTAATCTTGGAAGAAATTCACCCTCTCTAGATTCTATACGATATAATTGATTTCCATAATGATAGGCATTATGTTCCGGGCTTTTCGGATGTATCGAGGTGTCGAAATTGTCAAGTTCTTCGTGTAATAACTTGCCGCCCATGTGTACGAGCTTATACATATGCCGAACGGGAAACATGAACTGCGGCTCGGCGAATATATAATATTGGCCTGCTTTTTCCCCGATATATACCTCCGGCTGTTTTGCGCGAACGCAGCTGAATGTAAGCGACGACGTGCAGGGAGGGAGAGAGAACGAGAGCAACGCGAGACAGACCCGAAATTCCTTCGCTCTTCGGGTCGAAAGTCGAATCCCAAAATTTCTTGGGATAAGGGAATTCTTCGTGTTTCGCGCGCGCGACGACGACGACGACGACGTTTCGCCTTTGGATACTTCGGATTCCCTGGAAGATTTGTAAACCTTATATGCGTGCGATTCTGTCGAATTCTGGCCTCTTTTTTGCACCCACCGCCTCTCCTTCCCTCCCTTTAATGTATGCAGCAGTACCATTGAGTTTCGGTATTTTAGATTTATAAGCCGCGAATGCTCGAATAAATTGCGCTCGCGCCAGACGACGACGACGCCGACGACGCGACCTCTATTTCTTGACGGCCTCGGCGCGAGCTATTTTCAAGGAAAAGATGTGGATATTAGAATAATTGATTCTGGGTTAAGTTGCGACTTTCAATAGATTTTTTGGCAGGTGCGTATCTTTCGTAACGTTTGTTACGATCAATGGTCGGAATATACCATAAAAAAATTTGAAGTACGCGAAAAATTATACAATTTAGATTAATTTAGATAGACATCGTAGAGTATGACGAAGCACCAGTCGTTACCCTTTCAGCCAAGACTTCGACCGTGAGCGAGCAGATGGTTCGTGAGTCATACCCTGTATTTTCATACATTTGTATGTAATTATTGAATGATATAGAGCTGATTCGTTGTAGAATGAAATGAACCAACGAAATTTCTTTCAGTTGACACAAACAGGTTGTAATTTACGTTTAAATTACTATGAATCTGTTCACAAATTCTCCAGTTAAAATTTTCAACATCAATAATGGCCTGATGTGCAACAATTAATGATTATGTTGTGATTCGTTTTGTAACAATTATGTTATAAATATAAAATGTATTTTAAATAAACGATCTGAAAATGAAAATTTCAATGTTTTCAAAAATTGAGACCATTGAATCGCTTTAAATACGATACTACCATTTCAAGTCTCTGCCGCTAGATGGCGAGTACCTTCATCTGCAAATCCGCAAGTGGAAAGGTCAAAACAATAGTATAAGTAGAGCACGATTTTAGGTTACCATCCACAGTCATTCCGTCCTTTGATTTTTTTTGTCGTGGATTTCAATATAATCCGGTGTATCCTCGTAATACACAAGCGATACGTAAGGGGTGGGTGGCATTGAAATGAGAAACGCGCGAATGAGTAATACAGAGCGCAGCTCTCGTCGTACCTACCTATATATACTTCAAACGTGCGCCAACAAACGTATTGCGAGCGTCAACGTATTATACGCAGCGAGATATACATGCGTCGGTTTCGCGACTCTCGAGTGTCTTCTTCTCTGCGTGCACGAGCTCGATGCCTTGCGTAGGTATATATACAGTCGACGATGCGCGATGCGTATACTAATTTTCCGCGGAGCAACGCGTGCAGGTCGTGGTATAGACAGAGCTTCTCGCCCAAACTCGATGTTCACTTCGTCGGCGATGTTGTGTGTGTGTGTGTGTGTGCGAGCGATATAACGTGTAATCGACACGATGTTGCCACCACCGCACACGGGTGGTACACGGCTCTGTCTCATCCGGGATTATTCGATTATTTGCGCGCGACGATTCTCCTTGCTTATTTCTTTGCTCCTTCGTACTACGAATACTCAGCCCACACGCTGATCGAGCTGTCGATGTAATTTTACCTTTATAGGCGTTTTCTCGTTCGTAAACGTCGAGCTTTTTCAAATGCTTCCAATTAGAAAAGTCAAAGGACGCATCCGAGAATGCAGCGGCAGTGTTACAAGTATCGACGAAAAAAAAAGCAATCGTAAAAAGTGAAAAATAAAGCCGAACTCGCCGAAGAGAGAGAGAGAGAGAGAAAAGGAAAGAGTGAGAGAGACAAGCCTGGGCGAGAAGAGAGGGATATCGGATAGCTATGCTGAAAAGTATGCAGGGAATAGTCCTGCATCCAGTGCTCGGCGGCGGCGGCGACGGTGGCGACTTACGTATTCCGAGGAGCGTATAACCTCGGAGCGCTCAGACGACGACGACGACTCGGGGGCGGCATTTCTCACAAACGCGCGTACATATCGTACATAACTTCTCTCGGCTCTTCTCGCTGCTGCTGCTTATAGCCTCTGCTGCAGAGTCTGTCGACTGTACTGCGAGAGAGCTCGTGTTGTTCACGATAGCCTCTCTCTTTCTCTCTCTCTCTCCGACAGGGGCACACGTGTGTGATCTCTTTATATCCGAGCGACAATGCTCGCGCTAAGGCGCATAGGCAAGAGAGTGCGAGAGGAAGGAAGTAAGGAAGGAAGGAAGCGTGGGAGAGGGAGGAAAGAAAGGAAATCCTGATATTTTTTGAGGCGTTGCTACTACTACCTACGACTAAAGCTTATATATCCCAGAGCTTGCAACTAAAAATCTTAATGGACGCGTGGTTACTCTCGAGTGTATACTCTCTTAGTAATTACACTCGACGACGACGACGACGACCGGTAATATATAAGAGATTCGACCGCGCGAGAGAATCGTCATTTTCTTTCTGTCTCTCACTCACTCCGGCCCTCGGAGGCGTAGAGGATAGCGAATGTCGGATATCGCCATGCGACAAAACGGATACTCGGGTAATAATAATCCTCGAATCAAGCTCAATCAAGCGAATAATTCGTAACATTCCAGAGTGTTCGCAAGTGTGTATGTGCTTGCAAGCTCGCGTAGCTCCGTCTCTCTCTCTCTCTCTCTGTCTAAGTCTATATGTTTGTCTGTGTGAGAGTGTGTGCTCAAGACACAAACACATATTATGTGGCACATAGATCAGAGGGTCGGATTCAATAACGCGTATAGCAGCTAGAGAGTGAGACAGAGAGGAAGGAAGGGACACACGTCCGGTTATACGGGTATATACGTCGAGGACTCGACGCGCGCACTCAAGGCGTCCGCGTGAAAGGGCTCTGCTGCTGCTGCCGCTGCTGTTGTTGTGTGTGTGTGTTTACGTGTATATGTACCGAGCACCAACACATAGTCCTCCTCCTCTGGCAGCTCTATGTATATATGGCGGCACGTATATAAAGGAGCGAAGCGCGGCGGCTTCTCTCTCTATATAGGATCAATGACGACGACGACGTAACAGCAGCAGCACACGGCGTGGGGATTTGCACGCACGCACGCGACGACTATTGACGTATCGTGCGCGACGACGACGACGACGACGAATTCACTGTCGTCTTCGCAAGGCGCTTGGAAATTGAGATAAATATCGGGGAGAGAGAGAGAGAGAGCAAGAAAGAGAGAATCGAATGCGAGAACGAGGATCAAGTGAGCTTTTCTAGGCTCGCGGCTTTATTTGTTAAGTTGGATTTTTGCTACGGCGATCTAGCTCCGGCGCTTTCTTATATTGTTTCTTACATCGAGCCCCGGAACACTCGCACACATACACACAACACAACGGGAACACGAACAATTTTCCCCGCTATATATATAGTACACTCTATCTGATGCTCTATTAATGCCCACTGTACTTTTTAACCCTCGATTACTTTCCGTGCCTCCTCCTCCTCCTCCTGTCTGGCTACGCGCTGTACTATATCTACTCGATCGCGCGTAGTTGTATATACGCCGCGCTTACTTACTTATTTATTTATCATTCGGTCGCGCGCGCTATGTATAGTGTGCGCGTCGGGCCATTGTTTACATTATACACTCCAGGGCTGCGGGATGATTCGGGCTTTATAATCATCGGTGGAAAAAGTTTTCTTTTAATTCCAATTAATATGATAAAATATTCCATCGATCAGTCGGATCGCTGCTGCTGCTGCTGCTCGCTTGGAGAGAGAGCAGAGCTTCGTCGTATACACACAGCTCTCTCTCTCTCTCTTCTCGAGCAGGGTGACTAGATATGTATGACGCGAAGTTTCTCAATCTCATAAAAATCCAATTTACGAACTTCCTTCTAATTAAGCGCGCGCGCGAGCGTACACACACACACACACATACAAACATCACCCTACTACACACGTATATAACATAGACACGGCGTCGCGCGCGCACACACCACCGTACCATAAACGCGCGCAAGCCCGAGAGCTAACGGAGGAAAAACACAGACACGCGCATACGTGCGCACAATGGGCGATTCATAATTTATTACCGCGAGCATTAAAAAAGAGATCCCTTGATACACCAAACAAACGACAATGCCCATCCTTCTCCCCCGGTCTTTATTCTGCCATCGCATTAGTTTAATTAATTTCCCCCTTGTACAGCACACATACATGGATATAGACACGCAGACACTGGCGCACGACACGACACACAGTTGTGTGTGTGTGTGTGAGTGAGTGTGCACGTATAAACACGAGTGTGCAAATACGAACACACGCGGCTCTCGGACTCGAACTTTATCGCACTGTATCGTCCTTTTCTCGAACTTCGGCGTGTCGAAATGGCCCACGAAAGTGACCCTATGTACAAAAACTTATTATACGATTGCGTCCTCCAAAAAGGGACGAAATTATACACGCGTTCGTTTCCGAAAGATTTCGACGGGAAAAGCTCAGGAGGAGAAGGAGGTAAAATCAGGGTGAGCTTGCAGAGTGCAGTCGTCTCGCGAGCTTTCGCGAGTTTCGTTTTCGCGCTCGAGGAAGTTGCGTACATAGCCCTCCGAGTTCAAAGTCGCGCTCGCACGGCAGGCTTATAATACGAGACGCGCCTCGCGCGCGAGTATTATAGTCGTAAATCTGTCGTTGCGCACGAGAGCCGCTGCTGCTGCTACTACTTAGCCGCAATATAAATTGTGACTTTTCAAAGAGAGAGTCAGAGAAGCTGAGGTAGGCAGTTGCAGGCAGCTCGCGCGACTGCCGGAGAAAGTATTACTCCCCGTAGAACGTCTTTAGGCTTCGATGCGCGCGCGTGTGTGTACAAGTACGCGGGGGCTGTTTACCTGCGTCGCGAGCTTTTTTTTTTTAGCCTATACACACCGCGCCGCAGCCGAGATATATATCACACGGTCGTGCGCGCGAGAGCTGGTGGTACTCTGAATTTTTTGTGTTTGTTTCTCGTTTGTGCATAGGCGCGCATCCTACTTCGACTTTATCATACACGCGTAAACCAAAGGAGGTGTGTACGTGTATAGGCAATTTAACGAAAACAGATTGGTTAATTTTTCAAAGACGTGTATTACTTACACCGCGCCGAGCAATCTCTGTGCATTAAAGCCCGAGAGCAAGGATATAAGCAAAATTTCAATATTCATCGCTTATTCGACGCGCTCTCTTATATCCCCGTATACATATACGTATACGTACACTCGCGCGGCTGTTTATTTATGCACGCAGGTACATGTGTAGAACAACATACACACAGCCAAGGCGTGTAGTCTCGGGGGCGCCTCCACTAAATCAAAGTAATGGACCGCGCGCGATCTGCGCCGCAGTCGTCTAGGCTTGCTTGTGCTTGCTAGTGCCTGTGTGCGTATGTGTGCGCGGGGCAATATTTGTTAGAGAGAACCCAACACTCTTTGCCTATGTGTGTGTGTGTGCGTGTGCGCGTGTACTGCTAGCCGATATTGTCACACGGATATAATAAATTACCGACCGATCAATCAAGTCACCCTATACGTGTCTTTTTGCTCCGCAGCATGGCCCTGCGTATACAGGTCCTCTTCTCTCGCGCGCGCCACCTTGTTTTCTCACTTGAAGCAAGTGTAGTATATACAGTACGTATAGTGGAGCTTCGTCGTCGTCGTCGTCATCGAATCTATACTGTCACACATTTATATATACCGCAGCACCGCCGCTGCTCACGTGTATATACGGGGCTACGCCCCGTTTTATATACGCAAACATCGACGCGCGCGAGAGATCCGTCCGAGCAGCAGCAGTTGTACATCGAGCGAGATATATAATAGCGATCGTATATATACATGTACTGCGTTAAATTCATTTGATTATCCTCGTCGTTAATGCAACTAAGCCCTCGCCGACGTCGTCGTCGTAGCTCTCTCTCTCGCTCTCTTGTTTAACTTTCGGATCAAATGTCGCGCGCGTTGTATAACACACGTACATAAGGGCCATCGATGCTCGCACACACACATTTCTTATTTTCTCCCACGTACGTCGTATTTGCGCCCCGCATTATAAATGACAATCGTAAAACAACTAATGAATTTTCGAGAGAGAGAGAAAGAAAAAAAATGGTCTACGCGGCTATTATCTAGCACCTACTAAATGTACGAGTCGTGTGTGTGTGTGTGTGTGTGTGCCACTCGCCCCAGATAATCCTGCCACACGTATGTTTCGGGCGCCACAAGACGTGGAGGGGGCGCGTACATATGCTACAGGCGCGTTTCGTGTGTGATGCGACTCGATGAAGCATACGACACACTCTGCAGGCTCCTACTGTAAGCACGCGTATGCAGCTCGAAAATTCAACGATATCTGATTCGCGTCATCGATGTCAGTATTAATTAGCTGCGCTGTGCGCGCTATCTGCATTGTAAGTGTATATTCCAGTGGTACAGCCAGCAGAGAGGGAGAGAGACCTAGAGAAGGATTCATTACTCAAGGAGCTTGTCTCTACGTATAAATATAAATATGTGACGCACAAACTGTATATTCCATAATGTGGCATGCGCTACATCCATTATACGGTCCCGCGTATTAGTAATCTTGATAATGGACGCTCGTATAATGTATAATGAAGGTTGGTGTATAGACCACGTCGACCTTCGCCCGTCGCCCAAAATGTTGTATATACCGAGCGACGCAACGACGACGACGAGGAAAACTCTCGCTTGCAACACTTAGGATGTTCGTGCGAGCTAGCCGCACCAACGCAGTCTTCCTGGCATTTGTTCTTGCATATAATAATATATATAAGCACGTGTCTTACCCAGCTTCGGACGATCCTTTGTCCTTTGCAGCTGCAGTGCTGCGCGAAAAGTATCGCACCGTTGTGGAGCAAAATTGATTCATATATACCCGGTATACCATTTGTTACAACATTAAGTAAAGCATTGTATCTAAGCGATTGCCCGTGTTTACTGTTTCAGATTTTTTTATCTCTATCACTTTACGTTCTACGCTTATCAATACCGCTTCAACGGGCAATACAGCAGTTTGGCGCTGTTGACGTCGTGGCTCTTTATCGAGGTGAGTATTTTTCAATTCATTTTTTTCTTTCTTTCTTTCTCTCATTTTATTCAACAAAAAGCTGAATTATTACGGGCGTCCGTAGCCGCACTCGAACAACGACACTCCGTACGGCGGTGCCTATATCGATTGAGTTATACCTTTGTTATAAGCATACGTATGTACGCTAGGCAGCTGCTTTATATATATATATGTACCTTAGACGTTTTATTCGGCCATAGTCCATATGGTTAAAGCAAATTGCTTACTCCCATTCGCGAAGTCATACCTACTCCTGGCTGGCTGGCTGGCTGGCGCTCACTTTATTTCCTAACTGCGTGTTTCACTGTCAAACGCAGAACGGTATACACTACGACGGCGACGCGCGCGCGCGCTCGTAGGCAATGGCGACGACGACGTAGACTAGTTTCTCTCCTCTTATTTTCCCTCTTCCTTTTGTAACTATATGTCCATAAATACGGCAGCAGAGCAAGAGAGAGAGAACAAGACAGAGAGAAAAATACGAATTGAATTTTTAGTCGTCTCTCTCTCTTTGTTCCATCATTATTTTATACGACCGTGCCATCACGAGCAGAATAAATGTATCATTTTCTTGAATTTTTGATGCATTTGTCTATACTTTGAGATCGTTTTGTCTCGGCTTATTATTCAACGAGCGCGAGGCAGAACAAAGATGCGAAGTACTCGCCCGGTTTATATACACTGTCAAAAACGAAACGTTGTTAAATTGGGCTTTCCACAAAACGCGTGTATTGCAATTTGCTGCTTTCCAGAAATATGAGCTTTTATTGAAATTCTCGATTTCGCTATCAATAAAGAAGAAAGAAAAAACTGTTACAAATTGCTCAAAATATAGGTGAAGATATTAAATAACGTAAACCTATATTCACAGAAACTTCAGAATTTTAATGAAAAATAAAAAATTTGAAATTATAATGGATAGAAGAAATCCTGCTCTAAAAAGGCTAATAAAAAATATTTCGAGTTTACAAGGTATACACAAGCCCTTAAGAGTTTGATAACTAAGGAGAGAGACTCCGTTCCGGAGAAATTCTATTTCATGATTCAATCGCCAAGTTCGATCGTGAACTTGAAGATTCTGCAGCAACCCTTAGGCTTTGGGTACAGGTACTTGGGCGGCAGACGTGTCCAGTGGTGTAGCGGCGTATACATATATAGCTGTTGTGCAGATTTTGATTCTACGGTTTTGATGGCTGCCGTTGCTGCTGCTGCTGTTAGTCCGGGTGTGTGTTGTATAGGTCAAAGTTCATCGAATGATTAAACTCCACGCGTTTGCAATCAACGCGCCAACGCGCGGGGCCCCGGCTTGGTTATCATCATCCTTTACTATATTATACTATGGATGTACTTGATTATTATTGCTTCGAAATTTCGATGCCCGAAACTTCTGCACGCGTATATATGTGTATATACAGGAGAGGCGAGAGACGAGGCGAGATTCCATATCGGTTAACTTATAAACTTATACACGCGCGTTACATTTAAAACGCTCGCTCGCGCGCGCGCGAGTGACAGAATCTGTTTGTAATTTTATCAGAGTCAATCGACTCGCGCGAATTAATGTCGAAACGATTAAGTGCACTTTTGCCACCCGAAATTCATGATTACTACCCTCTGGCTAAAATATAATAATAGCAGCTCGTGCGCCGCGTTGACCGTGTTGGTAAATCGGAGCGTATATTTTCCCAAAAAATTGTAGTTTCAGAAAATAGACGCGTTGCGATAATGATAAAAGCAATAAAGCACGCACTATAGAAAAAAACGTATCACGTAGCTCTACGAAGCACAAAATTAATGACGATCTCGCTTATTCTTTACGCAGTCCGCGAAAGGGGTGAAAAATCATCTGCAAATCGAATTCTCGATGCAACGCAACTTTTCATTGGTTGCATACATCGGTTTCGTTCGAAAAATCACTACGTAGCTCAGCGGAAAAAACGAAATTAAAGGTCTTTTTAATGCGTTAAGAGCACTCAAGAGTAAATCGAGTATCGTGTGTGTGCTGCATCATGTATACACGTGCTCGAACGGGGGGTGGCTTAGCACAGTAAGTATATAAGCGGCACACATGTGCGCGCCTCGATATGGTCGATATTATATTATGTCAAAAGTATACACACAATACTTAAAGTATATTTCTCGATCGATCATTCACTCAGCTGTGCGCGCGGGATCGGGAAAACACTCGGACACACGCGTGTGTGTAATACATCTATCTATATACGCGCAACAAACGCCCGCACTCATGTTTTATTCCTGTGTTTTTCCTGCCTCTCTCTCTCCCTCTTATTTATAGTATGTGCATATATTATAGATGTGCGCGCGCGCGCGCGAGTGGGTTTGTCGATGATGAAACTCTAACGAAGTTCTAGTCTCCGGGTGCGTGAGAGAGTGAGAGCTAAAAGAGAGTCAGTGCAGCGCGAGTGGGTGCAGCCCCCGATATTATTCACTGATACTTGAAAACGCTCGTGCTCGCGCGCAACGAGAAAATTATTCGAAAATTGATTTCCGATGAGGGGGTGTGTTTTTTTTTACACGCGCGCAAAACGAGTTTTGAAAAATTGCCTGTTACGAGAGAAACGTTTCCGCGATTCGTAACGCGTCGAATTACCGAATTACTCGAGCGTTCGCTTTAATCGAGCTTTTCGCGCGCGTTTTGTTTCGTTTCATCGTCAACGAATCATTTGCATTAATATCTCGTTGTAAATCGTTTCAACGACTGCTTTTATAAAGAGTCTTTAATTCTCAAAGCAATTTGATATTAAATTCTTACATTTTTTACCTAATGAAACAAGCTCAGCGAGCAAAAGCTCGATCCGTACACACAGAAGCGTCGAAAAATGTTGCGACACTGCTTCGATTAATGAAGCAACTATCAATTTGATGGTCTTTGGCCCTGGAAGCTGTGCGATCCCTCCCGCATACAGCCATAGACTCGCTTCATTACAGCAAACGCCCGGGCTAGTAACGACACGCATTATAATTAGTCCCCGTGCTCTTACTTGCGCGCGTGTGTTTAGGGGCTTCATTATTGCACAAATCTAGCGACGCAGCTCCAATACCCATGTCGCTTCGCGCGCGCGTATACATTTACCTATTGCAGCCAACAGGATCCATCATCATAGCGACATAGCGTCCATAGGTGCTGGTGGTGGTGGTGAAAGAGAATGCGGCGTGTGGCAAAGACATCGAACGCCGAATTTGGCCGAATTTCCATATAAATTCGCTGTTAGCGCGAATCGCCCTTTATATATAGAAAGTATAGTGTGTGTGGACTCGGCTGTATATATATGCGCGTACGAGAGCTTTTCGACCTGTGTGTGCAACGATATATACATAGCATAGCGGGGGGATGTCGCGCGCGCGCGGGTGGAGAGAAGTGCGTGTGACGTGTGCTGTACACACGATAGTCGCCTTTCAAACGCTGCACCAGGCTGCTGCTGCTGCTGCTGTGGTGCAACCGGCCATACGCATACACGCGCACACACTGTGACGAATTTCCAATCAAACGGACCCCGTAACGTCTCTTTCTCTCATTTCAAGCCACGCGAGAGAGCGAGAGAGAGCTCGTTTGTTTCATCTCTTTTAATACAGATCTTTAGCTCTTGTTTCTATCATTCGCGTATAGCGGCGCAGTATTTGAGGCTCATCTCGGTTGATCATCGTCCAATTGGGACAAATTCACCATTCGTATGGCTCTTGTATTTCACGCGCATTATAGAGTATAGCATCGAGCTTCTATTTTATATTTTATTTATAGCGAAGAAATGCGTTGCACTCGGTAAAGTATATACCCCCGAAAAGAAATTAAATTTCCTTAAATCGACCGTGTAAATCAACGTGCTTGCCTGGGAATTAGCCTCTCTTTCTCGTACCCGCGATATATATTTAACCGCAAGAGATGAATTTTAATGAGAAAAATGATCCCTCGTATTCATCGTCTGCGGCTGCAAAATATAGAAATAGAGAACGCGTGAAATAGGTTGACCTCTCCAAGCTCTCAGCTACTCCGCAGTGCTGCTCTCCCCCCTATATAGTATATAAACGAGGAGAAGGCTACTGCTGCGGCGCCTACTATATACACACACGCACGCACACACACACACACTCGCGTGCATATTAGTGGTTAGATCCGATTTCGTGCGAGAAAGTCGCTTGATTTATATTATAAGCATCCGATTTCCGCAGGAGTTTGCAGGCGAGTATATATAAGCCCCCGCGCGCTACGCGGCTATACACGCTCGCATGCTCTCTCGGAAGCTTTGCTCTTTCACGCTTATTCAAACTCGCACTCCAGGCGCGCAGCGCACATACACACATCGCGCGCGCGATGATGCGAATCAGAGAGCTTTCCTGGTTTCCTTTTCTCCCCGGCGCTTCACGCGCGCGCGCGCGTATGCTGCTAGCTGCCTCTTGCTGCTGCACAGAGAGGCAGAGCGAGAGAGAGATTAATCCTAAATCCGAGGAATATTTGTGCGTGTACGTACGTACACGGCTCGGCACGGCTCGGCTCGCTCGTTGCGGATCGTGCAAAATCGATGATTATATTAAGCTCGTCTTATGCTACAACTATAACTATACTAACTTTATTTTTTTCTCTTCGCTCGTCTGCTCCACAGCACTCGATGGTCTACTTCTTTCATCACTACGAGCTGCCTACCATACTCCAGCAGGCTCAGCTGCAACAGATGCTGTACCACAATCCCGGCGCCGCTCGTACGTTCGGGGCGCAGCCCGCGCAGCCGATGCCGCCGCCAGGAGGTGCCGGAGCAGCTGGAGCAGGATCGGGATCAACAGTCGCCGATGTTCAGGCCCAACTCAACCGTACTCAGAGCGATTATATAAACGAACTGTCGCGATTGGAAAGAGTGGTGCGGCCGCCGAGTCGTCGAGGTTCCCAGAGCAGCAGCGGTGAGTAGAGAGACGTACATTTATCCGTTAATTCTGTGCGTTGGACAAAAAAACAAATGGAAAATGTGGTCATGCGCGAGTGTATTTTGCGTACGATGTCCATCGTACACAGTAAGTAAGTAAGTAACTCGTCCCTATCGTGTCTACGGTTTAGTTTCGAGGCGACATTTCAGAAACGCGAGACTATCCGCAAGATTGGTCTCGAGTCATCTCAAAGCTCTCGGACAAGTGCACCACTAACTTCGTTCAATCTCCATTTCTCCCTCGGCTATCTACGTATATATCGCCGCGCGCGAGATGGGCTTGTGGCGATGCAGGGCCGCGCGCGTGTTTCGTGACTTCCGCAATGCGGTTACATCGAAATACGCGAGCTAGCTCTCTCGAGCCTAGCTCTCGCCCTCTATACACTCGCGTAAAGTGTCGGCACAGATGCGTGCAGCAGCAGCACACCTTCGTTCGTGTAATGCCACGCGCGGCTCTGTGGTTGCTCAGCTTTTCTCTTTCGTTCCGGTTCCATTTATACGTACGTATATAGGCGTTCACGGGAGGACAGGCCACTGTACGCGCGGGCTCTGCCATTGTCACCGGGGATATCGTCGCGCGTGTACCGATGATTCGCGAGCCAGCGCGTAATGTACATGCGTGGATGAGATGGGAGAACTAGTTAGGAATGTAAATTGCATCTCACTGATTTTTCGTGGTTTTGTTAGAGTGTTGTTGAAATGTTCAGCGAGCTGATGTTTCTTTTTTAAGCTTGTTTGGCTTGTAACGCATTGAGAGAAGGAAATGGTAAATATTGAAGTATGCAATCGGGATCGAATTTACCCGAAATATGTTTGAAAGTTCAATTATTATTATTATTTTGCCAAGAATTAGTTTCATGGTCAACACAATTTACACGTGTTTGCTGATCAAATCGATCTTAAACATAATTATGGGTTGTAGACTGCTGATTTGAATATTAAAATTCATTGTCTGACCAATATTGACTCGTACTACTTGAACCTTCAACTAGTTAGCTTGAACAAACTCAGACTTTTTCCTAGCTTTTATTCCTCATGAAATACCCAACGTGAATTGTATCTAATAAAAAATTAAAACATTATCAATACGATGTCGATGATTTCAGCACCGTCATCGGGTGTCAGCCAGAATCAGGAGTCGTCGTCTGGCTCCACTGTCTTGGGAGCTCAATCGGCGCCCCCGCCACCGGCTGGCTCCAATGTCTCGGGAGCTAAATCGTCGCCAGCGCCACAGCCACCAGCAACATCGACAGAAACTAATTCATTGAGTCAAGCCTCGTCGGCCGAGAGCTTCGAAGTCATAGAGCCATCCGAGGACTCGTCGATAATCGCTTCGACGCCAGAGACAATAATCAACCGACGACAGCAGCAGCAGCCACAACAACCTCCTCCACAATTTTAAATCAAGCTCCTGTCCCGTTTTAGGGGATGGGTCTTCATTTGTTTTTTTATTTATTAAATCTATTATGGTCTATCAGATATATAGGCGAAACAACGCGAGAGCAAACATAAATAATAAATAACAACAGTCAATGTGTCTATATTCCGATAGAACAAAAAAAAAACGAAAAAAGAGACATTTATACTCCCGAGCAATGTGTATAATGTTTTTGATAAGTCATTAAGGTTATTATAATTTATTAAGTTTCTCAGCTTTCTCATGTCACGTTGTTGATTTTTTTTCACAGTTATTTTTACATCTTATTATAAATATTATTGTTAAAAAAATAATTACGGTGCAAGAGAATAGACTTATATGTATCGCAAGACCGAGACATGAAAAAAAAAAAAAGAGAGAAAGAAAAAGCGAGAGAGAAACCTTATGCATGATTTGTATAGGCAAAAAAGACGCGAGAAAGAGTGTGCATCTTGTTTTTCCTTTTTTGGGTTCGCGTGACGCGCTCATTGTTATTTATCGATTTTATTTTTGTATAAAGGATTTTTTGTCAAACTCTGGGTGCGCGTGCGCTCCGACTCGTTACGTTACACACACAGCAAGCAAGCAGAGGCGTAATCGAACCTTTTTCTATATAAATATATATACATATACGAAGTAAATAAAATATTGTTCATTGATCTCGGTTTATATGAGACTTCGATGAGGAATTTGTATAATAAAAAAAAAGCAGAATAAGGAGAATTATATAATTAATTGAAAAGAAAAAAACTTAAAATACTTGTACAGCGAATTATAATAAATTAACTTCCAGCTAGTAGATTACAAAAAAAACGTCTTTATTTCTAATAAGGAGTAATGTAATAATGAATGGTGAAATTACGGTTATTATCCTGTTTATTTTGAGGAAATTAGATGTATAATGAATACCAAGAAAAGAAAGAAACGAAAAAAAAAACTATTGCACTAATGTACAAACATTTGAATAAAGAGAATATGCTAATCGACGATAAGCGCATTTTCATTTTCACTCACTATCCCGTGCAGCCGACAAAGCTCTCTTTGTTTATTAACAAAGTGTTCGAATTCGCAGGAGCGATATATATTGGCGCTGTGTTCCGCGCGTGGCTGCTATCATTTGCCTCGAACTGCCATCATTTACACTTGCCACGAGGCAGCAGCAGCACGAGATATATACAGACAGAGGGAGATT
This sequence comes from Trichogramma pretiosum, assembly GCF_000599845.2. Lineage (NCBI taxonomy): Eukaryota > Metazoa > Arthropoda > Insecta > Hymenoptera > Trichogrammatidae > Trichogramma > Trichogramma pretiosum. The sequence goes on from NW_019641630.1 coordinate 362,841, forward strand.
TGAAATAGATCCAAAGGCAATGAAAATTGATCGTATCTGTCTCTCTCTCTCTCTCTCTCTCTCTCTCTCTCTCTGTCAAGGGAGCAGCGTGTGGAAGAGATGAAACTCGCAGCTCTTTTATTTTTTTCTCCTCCCCGCTCAGCCGTATCCCATATATCTATGTGCGCTCGTTCGCGTGTGTTCGTCGTGCGGGTGCGGCGGTGTAGTACACGAGCAGCGGATGTTCGCCCCGAAACAGACAAATCGAAGCATGAAAGTGTCGCCACGAGAATCAAACAGGTGTTGCCAACGGCATGTATATAAGAGAGAGAGAGAGAGAGAGGAAACTCGCAGCAGTCGGATGAAGCCTCGCGCGCGCGCGCTTACCTACTGTACAAATGTAACGATTTGTTTTCATTTGCCGGAGTAATTGGCGAACAGTCAAAGTGACAAGTAAGGACGCGGCGCTTTGTAAACTTCAATGGCTTTTTTTCCTGCTCGCGCGCTCTTTCTCTCCTTCCTCGTACGTCCTCTCAAAGTTTCCTCCTCCTCCTACATTTCTTCTCACTCGCTCTCTTTTTCGAAGTTTATTCATTCGCGCGACGAAATATATATTTTTTAAAAGAGAGTTCGCAGCGTGTCGAGTAATCATTATCGAGTGGCGCATTAGTAGCTGCATAACGTTGCGCAAAGTAATCGTCTTTCCACTTTTGCGCGCCGAACAAGAAGCTCCGTGTATACCTATCAAAGCTAATTATCGGTGGATTTTGCATTTACATACGCACACACACGCGCGCTCATACACACAGAGTCAGTAGGTAATTTAATGTAGTGCCGAGAAGAGAGAGAGAGAGAGAGAGAGAGAATTTTCAAGTCTGCTGCAATTTCGAGGGTATATAGAAACGAGCTTGCGAGAGAGAGAGAGAGAGCTCGGGGGGGGTTCAGCGGGTGAGCTGAAAGCGAGACAGGCATCGAGATTGGAAAGCTCGGACGCACTAGCTCTCAGACAATATATATGTATGTAGGTACGTACATACATACATGGACGCGCGCAAGTATTTGGAATTGTTGCTACTGTAGTTGGGCTCCGCTCCTCTTCTACGTCCCATCAGAGGACAGTCCCGCCGGAGGCTCTAGTTCGGATTTGCACCGCACGGTCCAAAGTAACGCTGCAGCAATCAGACGACTACTTTATTTGATTAGCTGCCCGCGGTCTTTTGTTCCGTTCAAACGCTTCCTTTTGCTCTTTCTCTCTCTCTATCCCTCTTCTGCTGCCGCCTGCCGCCTCCACCCCCCCTCTTTTAGAGCTATCCTCTTTCTCTTCACCCTCTTTTTTATTGTCATTCTTCGGCACTTCCATGCGTACTGGCTGTGTGCGCTACACCATATTCTTCTTTATTTACTGTGCGTCGGGGCAATAAATACGGATAGGCGAGAAAAACAGATTTTTTTATTTTTTTTCGAAAAACCAGTCGTACACCTCGTTTTATCGACTCGCTGCGCGTCTCAATTTTTGCGCGAAACAAAGAGTATTTCTTCAATAGCCTCGTCGTAATTATCTTTTCAAATTATTTTGAAAATCCGTGCGCGCAGGACGCGAAAATAGCCGTAATGCAGGATAATGCAAAATATAAACAAAAATCCCGAGCTCGACGGCGGCAGCAGCTGTACTGCGGAAAAGAAAGAAAGAGAGAACATTTTGCCTGGGCGACACATGCCCTGCACACACGCGCTTGAGTACTTACACAAAAACAATAATCTCGTGCGCATGCATAAAGACAAGAGAGAAAATTAAAACGTCTAAGAGCGCTTCTTTATCCTTAATCCGAAACAAATAATAAAGTATAAACGCTGATGGATAACTATATACCAGAGAGAGAGAGACTCCCTCTGAAAGTAATAAACGTTTCGCAACGCAGAGAGGAGAGGAGAAAGAGGGAGAAAGAGGGAGAGTCGGGCGGGGGTAAGAAATGCACGCGGTACAGCTGCAAACGCGCGCGCAGAGTACCCCGTAAGATATACGCGAGACCAGCAGATGAACGGAAGAGGATAAAAACTAGTCGAGCGGAAATTGACCTCGAGGCTTATTTACTATGCGCGCGGAGGTTCGGGAGGCTGAGCTGGATAGAGCAAGTTGGCGCGATCTATATATATACACGTGTATTTCAAAAGTTCCCGTGCTGCTGCTGCCTCTACTACGTTATGTGTATAGGCTCGGGCGCGTCGAAAGTCATAAACAGTGCGCTTGTACGAATCTATATAATTAAACTCATTCAGGCAAACTCTGTGTACGGATATAATATAATAGGCGCGGATAGGGCGGGGAAAGGGTAAAGAGAAGGCGAAAACAATGGGCAACAACCCGGGTATAGGTACTCTTGTTAACGGGCAATAACGTCGATGTAGCGACATTGATTTTTCTTCATTTGTCTCGTCGCGCGCTGTACATATAGTTGACCGTGACTTCGACTTCTGCGCTTCCATCTCCGGCCTCGAGTTACGAGTTCTTTGTCTCGACGATTCCGTCACGTATTGATACGAGATAATTCTCAGGGAGTCGGCTATGAGAACGACCAGTTTGCTCCTAAAATTTACAGGAAATTTGACATAATTATTTATTTCAGTTACTCATATTTTGAACGATGTTATCTGGTAGATGACTTTTATGGTATAGATAGTTATGCACAACTTTGAGCTCTCGGTTTTCATGAAATCAAATTTTCAAATTTTTAATTGAACGAACGTCGAAAGAATATGTCTCTATATTTCATTGCCAGAATATAGGGACATAGGTCTTGGATAAAGTATTGCAACTTCGTTGATTAAAGTTCTTCTCGAATATGTAAAGAATTTTCAAATTTGACATTGAAACTAGTGCCTTTTCCAAAGGTTGGAAATCGTTTGTAAACAAATGAGATGATCGTGTTTACGAGTCAAACATCCGATGGAAAATATATTTTGGTTCATAAAAATTACCACCAGGAGGCTCAAGTGTAGCGAAAATACGTTCGCGCAAGAGAAAAATATTTTCCTCGTTCATATAATTACAATCTTCATCATACTTTCTTTCACGGGTTGATGTAAGCGTACAAAAACTTTCACGTTTTTGTGACTTACCCCAGTCCGTCGATAAAATTAATCAAAAAAAATAACTACATTAGATCCCAAAAGAAATTGGCATCAAACACGTAATCGATGTTAAATTGGAAAAGGATTTTGTCGACGATTGTCATCAAATTTCGCGTTCACAATTTTCTGATAATTTTTAAGTGAACAGGTTGATGCGAAATTCGACACTATTCAAATCGGTTTGGAATAACATTATGCACAGATTAATAGTAAGCTTGTTTGATAAGTCAAAGGTGTGAGAAAAGCCATTCAATTGAATAACTCCAATATGTTAATTTTGAACATAAAGTTAATTTTTTTCCTTCCGTTTTTCTCAAATTTTTAATACACTTTTAATAGTGGCAAATATAAATCCGATAGATGGGCAAAATTTACGCAAACCATCAAACACTAAAATTGATCCGAACTATATTAAAATTCTGAAGTTATTCCAAATTATACCTATTATAATATACGTTTAATCTCAAACTTACGTTCAAACTTACCGAATCTAAGCAGGGCCAAAATACAGATCGACTCGTCGGTGTTTTATACGTGAGGAATTTAAAAATAATTCGGTCATAAATTTTATCCATCTACCGGATTTATATTTGTCACTATTAAAAGTGTACTAAAAATTTGAGGAAAACGGAAGGAAAAAAATTAACTTTATGTTAAAAATTAACATATTGTAGTTATTCAATTGAATGGCTTTTCTCACATCTTCGAGTTATCAAACAAGCTCACTGTTAATCTGTGCATAAAGTAATTCCAAACCGATTTGAATAGTGTCGAATTTCGCATCAATCTGTTCACTTAAAAATTATCAGAAAATTGTGAACGCGAAATTCGATGACGATCATCGACAAAATCCTTTTCCAATTTAACATCGATTGCGTGTTCGATGCCAATTTCTTTTAGGATCTAATGTAGTTATTTTTCTTTGATTAATTTTATCGACAGTCTGGAGTAAGTGACAAAAACGTGAAAGTTTTTGTACACTTATATCCACCTGCCAAAGAAAGTATGATGAAGATTGTAATTATATGAACGAGGAAAATATTTTTCTCTTGCGCGAACGTATTTTCGGTATACTTGAGCCTCTTGATGTTAATTATTATGAATCAAAATTTATTTTCCATCGGATGTTTGACTCATAAACACGGTCATCTCATTTGTTTACAAACGATTTTCAACCTTTGGAAACGAGCTGTTCAGATTTGTATGATCAAGTGTGTTGCTAGTTAAAGCCAGTATTTTTCAGAAATGACTTTGTCTTTTATTATTAGCAGTCCCTTTATTATGTTTCAAAATGTATTGTTGGTATCAATTTTTGTGGAATTCGAAGTTTTACTTCTAACAACAATTTGCTCTTCTTTTTATTGATTTAAGAAATGAGTTAAATTTTTGTAAGAAAATGAAAGGATTAACACGATAATATTCGTTTTGGTTGTAATGAGATTCATCGCATTCAAAATAATTATTCTTGTTTATTAGCTTTTTGATTTTCTCAATAGATGGAGTATTCTAAATCTGCAAGTGGCAAAACAATGTTTCTTTTAGTATATAGCCAACTCTCTTGACACATAGCACACATTCGAGTATTTGAGTAATAGCTTATTATGATAGTCATAACTCTTTAATTCTCCATCAAATTTTTTATTTTCAATTGCTTTTAAATTATAAAGCAAAAACTGTGAGCTGTTTTGTTTATTAAAATATGATTCAAAAATGTTTTTTTTTTCTAGTCAATGTGTCAATTTCAATCAATATTCAAAGAGAAAATAAGTCGCATCCAAAATAGCGTCGCTCACTCCTTCCCTTCACTTTTTACATCCATAAGTCATATTTTTTCTGTGTGCCATGGACGAGGAAATCCTTCTCCTTCATTTTTTTTCCTGAAAAATCCAAAGTCGCCGAGAAATGCTCATACATGCCATTGCCCACGCTACACGCGCAATACGCGCATAGTAATTTGACGCTCGTAACGCGAAGATTAATAAATTATACTCTCGGAGCGGCGCGGAGCTTTGATGCGCTCGAGCGCCGCCGCCGCCGTCGTATCGGATCTAATAATCAGCTCGGCCGTGTATAGCCGAGATACAAAAAGTCCCTCGCTGTCCTCGCGATCGCTAAATCGAATATCATTCAATATCATAATTCATCCGTGCTCGCGTTGCAAAGAGATAGAGCGCAATTGTGTATAATACACGGCAAAAGCGAGACGCGTGGCGCAGCAGTCGCACTTTTTTTCTCCCCCCTTCCCCGACTAGGAGTTTTATCGCTTCGGGAAATTCATCAAAAGGCGATACATTCGTATACAACATAACAGCCATCAGTAAGGAAGATTGTCGCGTGAATGAGAGAGAGAGAGAGAGAGAGAGAGAGAAAAAAAAGTACAGCAAGGTAAAAATAGAGAAAATAGTCCGGAAGCTAGCAGCTAGGTAGGTATAGTATAGGTAGGTAGTAGCGGCGGCGGCAACGGCAATCTCGGCGCGAGTTCTCTCTTTCGCGCGCGCGCGCGCGGCAAAAGTCGTCGTTCGAAAAGAGACAGCTCTTGCCTCGCAAAAAATAATTGGTCCCCACTCTCTTTTCGATAAAGCAAATGCGTCGAAATGCTATATACCGCCTCTCTCACTCTTTCTATATACCATGAAGCAACTGCCTCTATATATAGACTCGTCGCAACGAACACTGCGCGCGCCAGTGCGCGAGTATATACGAACGTAGTTATATTTCACAAGCCGGGGCGCAAAAAGGGAAGAAGTCAAGGAAGGAGAGAGAGAGAGGATATTTCTTCCGCTCCCTGTATACCCGTGTACAAATATACCTGTATGTATGGAACCGAGGCAAGCACCGAGTCTCAGGCTGCTGCGCCGCGCTATATACCTTCATCGATGGGCGAACCGATACCCGCTTCGGCGCGTTTGATGTTCGCCGAGTGAGAAAGAGAGAGCTTGTTAACTGAGCAGCATCTTTTTTCTCTCTCGTTCTTTCCCTGGCTACCTCTCGTTTCTCTCTCTCTCTCACTCTCTATATATATTTGAGCAAAAGCGTCAAGCAAACCCTATTGCCGCCGCCGCTGCTCACTTTTTTCCGTCTTTCTTTGCACCTCACCCGGGAATTTTATGATGTCTCTCTCTTGACTATCAATGCCGCCATCGTTGCCGTTGCCGATGCCGCAGCTCTCTCTCTCTCTCTCTCTCTCTCCGTTTTATTTTATTTTTTATTAATCATAAATGTTAATGCGAAAAATATAAGGTACCACCCTCGGTCACCGCTGCTGTTGCTGCTGCTGCAGTTACGTGCTTGGTCGTGACTGAATCTAAGCTTGGAGGCAATGATACATAAAAAAAGCTCGAGGGCATATCGGAGCTAGAGAGCCCCGTAAAAGCTCATAATTAATGATAATTGAGATCCGATACGCGATAAGCGTTATTGTTTCCGAAACTGCTCTCCTCGCGCGCCCGGCATCGTTTCTGACCTTCTTTTTTTTTCCCCCCTTTCTTTCTTTTATAACGAAGAAAAAGGCGCTCGCAAGCTCTTGGCTCTTTGCAAACATCGAAGTCTAGTATATGTGGTATACATATAGTCTTTCTCTCTAACGCCTCCGCGCCAAGTGTGTGCACTTGTTGACGAATATGTTGGAGAAGAGGAGAAGAGAACGAGGAAACAAGTTATTCCGTACTAATGAGCACGAGATATACCGCATACAGATATATAGAGCCTGAACCACTGTTGCTGCTGCTGCTGCTGCTACTAACATTACCGCTATACTATTACTACTATTGCCGCGGGCGTAATTAGCTAATGGTTCGCGGCCGCGTGTACATCATTCGCTATACATATATACGGAACTAATGGATTTTTGTACTCTCGCTCTCTTTATTTTTCTCTCTCTCTCTCTCGATCTCACCCTCGGCTCGTGCTCCTCGTGCTATCTCTGACTTTTGGAAGGCTCAGCCGCTCGACTTGGCGAGATTCTATTTGATAATTAGTACACGCCGAATCCCCCGGCTCTTTAAAGTATACGTTGCTCGCGTCAAAACGTTTTGCAGCTTTTTTCTCTTCATTGTTGAGATTCGATACGAAAGATTGCTTTGTTCTTGAACATTTGCACGAGCCCCTGCGATTGTTTTCAGAAAAGAAAAAAATCATTTACTAACGTGGTATAAAAAAACAGCATGTACTTACAAACGCACTGTTTGATGATAGCTTGACTTTTGAAATAATTTTATATTTTTTTAACGTTTATTTCAATAACTCAATAATACCAATGCGAGTCCTGGTGTGACAACGAATAAATAAAGCTGATATGAGTAAATTTGAAAAAAAGCACATTAAGATAAAAAAAATCGAAAGTGAAAATTTTTTACGTAAATTATATCGGTGTTTATCAATCTTAAATCAAAAAATGTATCATCATGCATTTTGGTCACAAAGTAATTACACTTTCAGCTTCTTTCAGTGTCAGATTATGGAGTACGCCAATCTCGTCATTTATTGACGGTCAGAAGATTTTTTTGGAAGTATTTAATTGCAGGAGGTTAAAAAATTCCTCGAAGAAATCGTCCATAATTTAGAACTTTAAATTGTTTCAAATATTGTAAGTATAAATAGATAAATCGGTAATTCGATTGTAAACAATACAATCATAAACAATTTTGATCTCGTTATAATGATCACATTTACAATGAAAATAAATTAGTTTTAATGCTGTCTTTCCCGAAGACACAAGCTATACTACCAGAGGATAAATTTTACTCATTCTATTTTCGTGACACTGAGAAGGATCTATAATTTAGTAAAGGCGCCAAAATGGATAAAAGTGAGAATGTCTTAAAAGATAATTTAAGTGAAAGCGACATTGTTGTTTCAGACGACAAACAACATATTTGTGATATTGGTCAGGAGTCATTTTTACTAAAATCAAGCATGATCACACACCGAGACACAATTCACAATGATCAGAAAGATTACGGATGTAAAAAGTGTACGAAGATATTTGGAAGTAAACAAAGTTTGCTGGTACACACAAAGGCAGTTCACGAAGGTCGCAAAGATTATGCTTGCGAGATATGCGAAAAGAAATTCGGAGATCGAAGCAATTTGAATAAACACCAAAAGATAGTCCATGAGGGTCGCAAAGATTGTGCATGTGACAGGTGCGAGAAAAAATTTGCACATAAACCGCATTTGCTCATCCACCAAAGAACAGTACACGAAAGTCACAAAGATTTCGCATGTGGCAAGTGTGAAAAGAAATTTGGACACAAATCAAATTTGCTTCGCCATCAAAAAATAGTTCACCAAGGCCAAAAAGATTACGGATGTGACACATGCGAGAAGAAATTTGGACAAAAAATAAATTTGTTGAAGCACCAAAAGACAGTCCACGAAGGTCTCAAAAACTATGTATGTGATGAATGCGAGAAAAAGTTTGGAAAAAAAATAGATTTGTTGAAGCACCAAAATATAGTCCACGAAGGTCGCAAAGACTACGAATGCGATTTATGCGAGAAAAAATTTGGATATAAGACGAATTTGCTCTTTCACCAAAGGACAATACACGAGGGTCGCAAAGCTTACGCATGCGATACATGTGAAAAGAAATTCGGACGTAAAGGGCATCTCTTCATTCACCAAAAAACAGTCCACGAGGGTCGCAAAGATTACGTATGTGATAAATGCGAAAAGAAATTTGGACTTAAACAGTCATTGCTTACCCATCAAAAAACAGTCCATGATGGTTATAAAGATCACGAATGCGACACATGTAAGAAGAAATTCGGACAAAAACCACATTTGCTTATACACCAAAAGACAGTCCACGAGGGTCGCACAGCTTACGCATGCGATACATGTGAGAAAAAATTTGGACATAAACATCATTTGCTTTTACATCAAAAAACAGTTCATGAAGGTCGCAAAGATTATGCTTGTGATGTATGCGAAAGTAAATTTTCACTCAAAACACATCTGCTCATTCATCAAAGGACAGTACATGAAGGTCGGAGAGATTTTGCGTGTGACCAATGCGAAAAGAAATTCGGACAGAAATCGAATTTGATCTCTCACCAAAGGACAGTCCATGAAGGTTGCAGAGAATACGCATGTGATAAATGCCAGAAGAAATTTGGGTCTCGAAGCAATTTGATACGACACCAAAAACTATTCCACGAAACTCGCAAAGAGTTTAAATGTGACAATTGTGAAAAAAAATTTGGGCATAAATCGCATTTGCTTGAACACCAAAAAAATGTTCACAGAGGTTGTAAAGAAAGCATGCCACTAATGCGAGAACTAATTATGATTGACAATTGTAAATATGAGTTGATACTTATGGATATACAGGAGGAGGAATAAATATAGAAACCCTTGGAATTCTCACCCAATAAGGAGGAGAAAAAATTCAAAAATTTCAGATCCAACTTATTTTTTCACAAGGAATTCACAAGTGACTTTGGATTTGACCTTGAATAAAAGCTCAAAGCTACAGCGAGCCAAAAAAATGTTTTAACAAGTAGGAACACTTGATTTTTATTAAAGATTTGAAAAGAGCAGAAACTTTTACGTTCGACTGTGTCTTTCAGCTCATGTTCAAAATCAAATCCAAAGTCACCACTGGATTCTCCTGTGAAAAAATACGTCGGACATGAGGCTTTTGATTTATTTCCCTAACTTGTACTGCGAAATTTCCAGGGATTTGCTGATTTATTCCCGACTCCGTATATATTTGTAATTTTAATAAAAATTGGACTGAAATAATTGAGTTTATTTGATATCAACTATCATTACACCTTTGTTCATTGTCGTTGTAGTTATGTCATCAGTAATAACAATATCTTACTTCAAAAGAAACGTGGAAATCATTTCATAATTTCATTTAAACTGCAAGACTTTTTCTAATTCATCACTGGCTTCTTCCGTTCTTTAACTTATGCAGGATTCTTGAACACAGCTTTTACTCGTTGTCTTGTTCCTATATCGAGTAAAAATTTGAAAAATGACTTTAATAGTAGAATTAAAGATAAATATGAATAATGTGTTTAGAGTTTTGAATATGTCCTAAAATTAAAAATTGCTTGATGAACAAATTAAAATAAATTAAATAAGTATCTGGAAACCTAAATCAGGAAATCTGGAAATCTAAACTAGTTTTTAATCACTTTAAATGTAATGGAATGATTTTGAGAAAAGTTTAGTTATCATCACTTTAATTACGATTGTACTACTTTGAGCTTTTACCTCTAGATGGCGGGTATCTTTATCTGAAAATCTGCAACTGGCAGAGTAAACATTTTTGTATAAGTTTAAAGCGTGGCTTTTAAAAAACATCGCTCAGACTTAAGAAGGTAACGCTTTTTTTCGTTTCTACTGAAGCCCGTCATCTCTCAATATTCAAACGTTTACCCAATTTTTTCCCGAATGTTCACCGGCCAACCTAAAGTAGGTCTTACTCAAGGCTCACAAAGAAACTTTGAAATGATTTTCATTCACTTATACTTTGTGTATGATTTTTTTCGCTCTTTTGTTCTACGCATTCGCGATAAGCGTTCTGAAAATCAACGACAACGTTGTGTAAAGTTCTTTCCAGACGTACTAAAAAATTTGTTTGGTCGCACTCTCCCAGGTATATAGATTCGCAGCTAAGCGTGCCCGCCCGCCCATCCGCGCGTTCGATATTTAATTAAATTTCAAAAAAATTCTTCTTTTCCGCTCGCTCGCTTGCTCTCCGATATACTTTGTATTCTTCGATTTCATACCTATCAATTTTCCTCTCGTCAGTTGCGCGCACCGCTACTATGCTATTCGCGAACGAGAGGGTCTGCGTAGCAGCAGCAGCAGCAGCCGGTAGTATTGGCAATGAACAGAGCAAGAATATTAAGTTACCGAATAATTTCACGCTCGCTGAACCGCACGAGAGTTGCTACGGTTTCTATGTCTGCAACTTGTTTCTCGTTATATGCGCGCGAGCGTCTATGTGCTAGGCTGCTGCTGCGCGTGATTGTGTGACTGTGCGCGAACACGTATATAACATGTAATACATGTATAGAGGTACTGCCGCTGCTGCTGCGCCCACCCTTCGAAAATGTACTTGCATGATATCGCCCGAGCCTCGCACGAGTTTTAAGGAAAACTGCACGTGGAGATTCTCTTTCTGCCTATTGCAAGAGAGAGACATTTTTTCGTTGTATTTGTATTCGAGAATATATCGCCAAAATATTCGAATTAAAAGTCGAGCTTTAACGACTATATTTCAAAGATTGAATCTACACGAAGATGGGGGAAAATGTCGACGCGCAAAAAGCTCGACTCATAACCATTTGAAATCATAGGAGGATGCTTAATATACATATACACATCCTAGGCAAATCGCAAAAGCATATAGCGCGCAAGCTGCTGCACGGGGGAGTTATGCCATATCGGCCGAGGAAAATCATGATAATTATACACGGATATAATAACAATGATAATAAGAGTAAATTACTTTAGTATAAAGTGAATTCGTGATGAAGTGTCGGACGCGCGCGCGGAAGAGTTTGCTCCGGCGTGTCCAACATAATTAATGTTTTCACAAGCATTGCACTGGAAATTTTAATGTTTACTCGTTCAGAAAACGCGGCTCCGGCGCTCTCTACTCGGATATATACACAAACACACACACACACGCACATAATAATAATAATAATATGTGTTTGCGCGTGTGCGCGCAGACGAGTTTCGGGGGGCTCGCGCGCGTACACATAATCGCGCGCAGCAACGCACACGCGCAATTTGATGGGTGATTTTTGCCTCTCTCTCTCTATACATACTCAGCTCCATCTCGCTCTTACGCCCTCTTGGCTTTGTAGCACTTTCGATTCGGATGATGCGCGCGGCCCGAGCTTTCGGCGAATATATAGGATGTTTCCTCGGCCGAGGAAAATTGCCCGTGTGCTTTGCTGCGCTGCGATGCTTGTGTTTTGAAATAGTAGCTCGCGAGAGTATTGAAATTTCGCTCGATATGTATACGGTGTATACGAGGACCTCGGGCGTCGACAAAACGTCTCCGCGTGCTGGAATAATAATTTCCCAAGTATATATGGGGTACTATGTATGAGCTACTGCAGCAGCAGCAGCAGCTCAGCACGATCTGTCCATGAAATACATATTTATCGCACGTTGAACGCGCGTAATGCATATTAGTATATATAGTATGTATGTACGGTGCCGCGCGCGGGTGGATGGCGCGAGAGAGGAGATGCCTCCTAGTGGTAGTATATATGCGTCGAGCTGCTGCTGTGCCGAGCTGCTGAGAGATAGCGAGAGAGAGAGAGAGAGAGAGAGAGAATCGAGGTTACGCAAGGGGCAATTCGCCCGGCCAGAAAGTTATTATGCCGGATGAGCGAGGTATTATAATCACGTTGTCTATCGATTGACGCGCGTTCGCGCTTACATAAGCAAGCGCGCGGGTGCGCATACAAATATATATATGTATCTCTCTTCGAGGTGTATATATGTATATAATGCGAGTATATGGTCGACGATGGATTCTATATAGCAGCGAGCGTGAGAGGTTGCCTATATGCGCGTATATAGTACGAGAGAGAGAGAGAGAGAGAGCTTGCGATGTAGGTAGGCTGCTGCAAGCCGCACACGAGGCCGCGCGCGTATAGCCAAGGAAGCGGAAGACGCACCCCTAATAGAATGCCAATATAATTATGTGCGCAGTACTACATCCGAACTATGAACAGCCGAGGACTGCCGCCTGCGAACCTATAACACGCGTCTACTGTAGCACGATGCCCCTATATAGGATAGGCTGCTGCTGCTGCTGCTGCCTCGATGCAACTCTCGATCGCGCGAGCTTTATAATACGCCCGTAAGCATATAGTAGCAGAGCATGATGCAGCGAGGCGATGGTCCAAACGCGTTTTCCCTGTCTCGCGCGTCTCTGTCCGTGAGCGCGCGTAATGCATAAAATAGCTGAAGTTGGGAGTTGAGTGCATTATATACTCGGACAAAAGTTCGAATCTTGAGTTGAGCTTTTTGTATGAATAGACGAATCGTTCAGTGGCAGGTTATGGAAGCACGCCAAACGTGCCTTGGCGTGGATATGGCTAATTTTGAAATGAATATTGAAATTTTTTCATCGTCGTACATGTGTGTGAGGATCGAGTTACTTGATGTTTTTTGTGAGTTTTTTTGAAGTACTTGGTTCTAGAAGTTCAAGAGATTTGTCGGAGAAATCGTCGCCAAGTTAAAGTTTCAAATTGTTTTAAATATTGTAAGAACAGTGTATAAACAGATAAATCGGTAACTTAATTGTAAACAATACAGTCATAAACGATTTAAACATAGTTCCTCGACTCACTGAACACATTCATATTAAAAACCAATTAGTTTCATTGTTGTCTTTCCTCAAGAAACCAGCCGTAAAACCAAAAGATAAATTTTATTTATATAATTTCCGTGGCACTAAATTGAAGAATTTATCGTTTAATTTAGGCACCGAAATGAATAAAAGTGAGAAGAAATCGGAAGAAGTTTTATCGAAAGATAATTTAAGTAAATGTGACATTGTTGTTTCAGACGACAAACAAAATATTTGTGATATTAATCAGGAGTCATTTTTACTAGAATCAGGCATGATCACACACCGAGACACAATTCACAATGATCAGAAAGATTACGGATGTAAAAAGTGTACGAAGATATTTGGAAGTAAACAGAGTTTGTTAGCACACACAAAGACAGTACATGATGGCAGCAACGATTTCGCTTCCAAAAACTTCAAAAATTACTCATGTGAAGATTGCGAAAAGAAATTTGGACGAAAATCGGATTTACTTCGCCATCAAAAACTAGTTCACGAAGGTCGCAAAGATTACGCATGTGATAATTGCGAGAAGAAATTTGGGGAACGAGGCACTTTGATCAAACATCAAAAGATAGTCCACGAAGGTCGCAAAGATTACGCATGTGATAATTGCGAGAAGAAATTTGGGGAACGAGGCACTTTGATCAAACATCAAAAAACAGTCCATGAGGGTCGCAAAGATTACGCATGCGACGAGTGTGAAAAGAAATTTGGGCACAAATCAATTTTACTCGCTCACCAAAAAGTAGTCCACGAAGGTCGCAAAAATTACTCATGCGACAAGTGTGAAAAGAAATTTGGACATAAATATCATTTGCTTTTACATCAAAAAACAGTTCATGAAGGTCGCAAAGATTATGCTTGTGATGTATGCGAAAGTAAATTTTCACTCAAAACACATCTGCTCATTCATCAAAGGACAGTACATGAAGGTCGGAGAGATTTTGCGTGTGACCAATGCGAAAAGAAATTCGGACAGAAATCGAATTTGATCTCTCACCAAAGGACAGTCCATGAAGGTTGCAGAGAATACGCATGTGATAAATGCCAGAAGAAATTTGGGTCTCGAGGCAATTTCATACGACACCAAAAACTGGTCCACGAAACTCGCAAAGAGTTTAAATGTGACAATTGTGAAAAAAAATTTGGGCTTAAATCGCATTTGCTTGAACACCAAAAAAATGTTCACAGAGGTTGTATAGAAAGCATGCCACTAATGCGAGAACTAATTATGATTGATAATTGTAAATATGAGTTGATACTTATGAATATACAGGATGAGGAATAAATATGCAAACCCTTGGAATTCTTGCACAATAAGCGGGGGAAAAATTATAAAATTTTATCTTTTACTTATGTTTTTACTGGTGACTTTGGATTCGATCTTGAACATAAGCTCAAAGCTACAGCGAACCAAAAATCGATTTAAAAAATAGGAACCCCAGCTTTTTATTGCAGAGTTCAGAGCAAAAACGTTTACGTTAGACCGTCTCTTTTTTTTCAAAGTTATTTTAAGAGTGCTAAACTCGAGTGCTTGAGCGCTTAACCGAAAATTACGCTCAAGTAAGAAATTTATTTTCGAACTGTAGCGGCCTAAAATGTCATCGAAAAAAAAGCAGTCGAAAGTAATAGTTTCTGCTCTTTTCAAATCTGCTATAAAAAGTAGGGGTTACTATTTGTTAAATCGATTTTTGGTTTGCTGTAAGTTTGAGGTTATGTTTAAGGTTAAATATAAAGTCATCGCTGGATTTCCCGGCGAAAAAATACTATGATATTAGGTTTTTGATTTATTTCCCTAACTTATACTACGAAATTTCCAGGGATTTGCTCATTTATTACCGACCCTGTATATATTTGTAATTTTAATAAAAATGGGACTGAAATGATTGAGTTTATCTGATATCTACTATTAATACAATTTTGTTCATTATCGTTGTAGTGATGTGATAATAAATAACAATATCTTACTCCTAAAGAAACGTGAAAACCATTTGATAATGTGATTGAAACTAACACTTTATCGAATTCGTCACTTCTTCCGTTCTTTAACTTGAACAGGATTCTGTTCCCGGGTAGCCTGTTCATCACAGCAGGTCCAAATCCAGACTCGGCGTTTACTCTCTTCGGTAACTAGCGAAAGATAAAATTTTGTTATTGTACATCAGTGAATCAAAAAATTCAACTTTTCTCCCAGGGAAAGTCATCGCCGAATCCTGATTTCGACCTAGTGCGAGAAGAGACTGGGCGGTGTTATAGTTTCGCAGAAAAATCATGACTACAAGGAGAAAGTCATCGCCGAGTCTGGGTTTCGACCTGGTGTTCCGAGTGCGACACCCGGGGTGATTTCCGTGCGGTAACAACGTCATTTTAAATTATACTTTTCAAAAAAGTACAATACACGCAGATTACTCTTTTCTGTAATTGACGGTTTTACAAAAAGTATAATCTACGCAGGTTACTCTTTTCAAAAGTATAGTTTGTGACGATTATACTTCGGGATGAACTATACTTTTCGAAAAATTATAACTCACGCAGGGTACTCTTTTAAAAAGTATAATCCACGCAGATTACTTTTTTCTGTGATGGACGATTATACAAAAAGTATAATCTACGCTGGTTACACTTTTTAAAACTATAACCTGCGGAGATTACTCTTTCCAGCAACATATTTTCTACTTTCGGGTTTAGCCTGTATTTTAACGACCTATTTAAAGAGTTATTCTAATAAAATAAGTTAAAACTTGGATTCCACATCACAGTAATGGCTACAAGCAAATTTCTTATGTGAAAGGTGCGAGAAGAAATTTAGAAGTAAATCAGATTTTTTGAAGCACCAAAAAATAGTCCACGAAGTTTAATTACATTATTTGGAAGTATTTGGTTGCAAGAAGTCGAAAAATTCCTCCAGAAAATTGTCCATAAATGAGAACTTTAAATTGTTTCGAATATTGTAAGTATAAATAGATACATCGGTAATTCAATTGTAAACAATACAATCATAAACAATTTTGATCTCGTTACACTGATCACAATTACAATGAAAATAAATTAGTTTTAATGCTGTCTTTCCCGAAGACACAAGCTATACTACTAAAGGATAAATTTTACTCATCCTATTTTCGTGACACTGAGAAGGATCTATAATTTAGTAAAGGCGCCAATATGGATAAAAGTGAGAAGAGATCCGAGAAAGTTGTCCCGAAAGATAATTTAAGTAAACGTGACATTGTTGTTTCAAACGACAAACAACATATTTGTGATATTTGTCAGGAGTCATTTTTACTAGAAACAAGCATGATCACACACCGAGACACAATTCACAACGATAAGAAAGATTACGGATGTGAAAAGTGTACGAAGATATTTGGAAGTAAACAGAGTTTGCTGGTACACATAAAGGCAGTACACTATGGTAGCAAAGATTCCTCCTTCAAAAACTTCAAAAATTACTCATGTGACAATTGCGAAAAGAAATTCGGACAAAAATCGGATTTGCTTCGCCATCAAAAAATAGTCCACGAAGGTCGCAAAGATTTTGCATGCAACAGATGCGAGACAAAATTTGGACAAAAATCAAATTTACTCTTGCACCAAAAGACAGTCCATGAAGGTCGCAAAGATTACGCGTGTGACCGATGTGAGAACAAATTTGGACAGAAACTAAATTTGCTCCGACACCAAAAGACAGTCCACGAAGGTCGGAAAGATTTTGGATGTGACAAGTGTGAAAAGAAATTTGGGCATAAATCGCATTTGCTTGAACACCAAAAAAAATTTCACAGAAGTTGTAAAGAAAGCATGCCACTAATGCGAGAACTAATTATGATTGACAATTGTAAATATGAGTTGATACTTATGGATATACAGGATGAGGAATAAATATGCAAACCCTTGGAATTCTCGCACAATAAGTGGAGGAAAAAATTCAAAAGTTTCATCTCTGACTTATATTTCCTGGGGGAATTCTTTGGTGACTTTGGATTTGACCTTGAACATAAGCTAAAAGCTACAGCGAACTAAAAATCGATTTAAAAAATAGGAACCCCAGCTTTTTATTGCCAAGTTTAGAGCAAAAACGTTTACTTTAGACCTTCTCTTTTTTTCAGTCATTTTAAGAGTGCTAAACTTGAGCGCTTGAGCGCTGAACCTAAAATTAAGCTCAAGTAAGGAATTTATTTTCGAGCCATGTTCACATTTCGGAATGATAAATATTAGGAATCATGAATATTTGGAATAAGTAAAATTCGAAACGCTTCAATATTAAGATTTTCAAACATTTCAAATTTTACACATTCCGAATATTCATAATTCCTAATATTTATCATTCCGAAATTTCAACAGGACTCTTATTTTCGAACTGTAGCGGCCTAAAATGCTATTGAAAAAAAAGACGGTTGAAAGTAAAAGTTTCTGCTCTTTTCAAATCTGCAATAAAAAGCAGGGGTTACTATTTGTTGAATCGATTTTTGGTTTACTGTAAGTTTGAGGTTATGTTTAAGGTTAAATCCCAAGTCATCACTGGATTTCCCGGCGAAAAAATACTATGATATGAGGTTTTTGATTTATTTCCCTAACTTATACTGCGAAATTTCCAGGGATTTGCTTATTTATTACCGACCCTGTATATATTTATAATTTTAATAAAAAATTTGACTGAAATGATTGAGTTTATCTGATGTCTACTATCAATACAATTTTGTTCATTATCGTTGTAGTGATGTGATCATAAGTAACAATATCTTACTTCTAAAGAAACGTGAAAACCATTTGATAATGTCATTGAAACCAACACTTTATCGAATTCGTCACTCCTTCCGTTCTTTAACTTGAACAGGATTCTGTTCCCGGGTAGCCTGTTCATCACAGTAGGTCCAAATCCAGACTCGGCGTTTACTCTCTTCGGTAACTCGCGAAACATAAAATTTTGTTATTGTACATCAGTGATCCGAAAAATTCAACTTTTCTCCCAGAGAAAGTCGTCGCCGAGTCCAGATTTCGACCTAGTGCGAGAAGAGACTGGGCGGTGTTATAGTTTCGCAGAAAAATCATGACTACAAGGAGAAAGTCATCGCCGAGTCTGGGTTTCGACCTGGTGTTCCGAGTGCGACACCCGGGGTGATTTCCGTGCGGTAACATCGTCATTTTAAATTATACTTTTCAAACAAGTACAATACACGCAGGTTACTCTTTTCTGTGATG
The DNA here is from genome assembly GCF_000599845.2 of Trichogramma pretiosum. Classification (NCBI taxonomy): domain Eukaryota; kingdom Metazoa; phylum Arthropoda; class Insecta; order Hymenoptera; family Trichogrammatidae; genus Trichogramma; species Trichogramma pretiosum. Next base: position 381,490 of record NW_019641630.1, read on the forward strand.
GACGATTATACAAAAAGTATAATCTACGCTGATTACTCATTTTAAAAGTATAACATGCGCAGATTACTCTTTCTAGCAACATATTTTCTACTTTTGGGTTTAGCGTGTAGGTTAACGACCTATTTAAAGAGTTATTCTAGTAAAATAAGTTAAAACTTGGATTCCATATCATAGTAATGGCTACACGCAAATTTCTTATGTGAAAGGTGCGAGAAGAAATTTAGAAGTAAATCAGATTTGTTGAAGCACCAAAAAATAGTTCACGAAGGTCGAAAAGATTATGCTTGCGAGATATGCGAAAAGAAATTTGGAATAAAATCGACTTTGCTCTTACACCAAAAGACAGTACACGAAGGTCGCAAAGATTACGCATGCGACTGGTGCAAGAAAAAATTTGGACATAAACATCATTTGCTTTTCCATCAAAAAACAGTTCATGAAGGTCGCAAAGACTACACATGCGACTGGTGCGAAAAGAAATTTGGTGGTAAATCAGATTTGCTTCGCCATCAAAAAATAGTTCACCGAGGTCGGAAAGATTACGCATATGATAAATGCCAGGAGAAATTCGGATCTCGAGGCCATTTGAAACGACACCAAAAACTGTTCCACGAAACTCGCAAGGAGTTTAAATGTGACAATTGTGAAAAAAAATTTGGGCTTAGAACGCATTTGCCTAAACACCAAAAAAAAGTTCATAAAGGTTATAAAGAAAGCATGTCACTAATGCGCGAACTAATTATGATTGATAATTGTAAATATGAGTTGATACTTATGGATATACAGGATGAGGAATAAATATAGAAACCCTTGGAATTCTCGCACAATAAGCGGGGGAAAAATTAAAAAACTTCATCTCCAACTTATTCATGGGAAATTTACTGGTGACTTTGAATTTAACCTTGTACATAAGCTAAAAGCTACGGAGAATCATACATCGATTTATCAATTAGGAACCCCTGATTTTTATTGCAGATTTGAAAAGAGCAGAAACTTTTACGTTCGACTGTATCTTTGAGCTTATGTTCAAGATCAAATCCAAAGTCACCACTGGATTCCCCTGTGAAAAAACACGTCGGATATCAGGTTTTCGATTTATTTCCCTAACTTATACTGTGAGTTTTCCAGGGATTTGCTTATTTATTTCCGACCCTATACATATATTTTTAATTTTAATAAAAAATTTGACTGAAATGATTGAGTTTATCTGATATCAACTATCATTACACCTTTGTTCATTGTCGTTGTAGTGACGTGATCAGTAAAAACAAAATCTTACTTCAAAAGAAAGGTGGAAACCATGTAATAATTTCATTTAAACCAACACTTTTTATAATTCGTCACTTCTTCCATTCTTATAACTTGTGCAGGATTCTTGAACACAGTTTTAACTCGTTGTCTTGTTTCTATATCGATAAAAATTTGGAAAATAAGTTTAATAGTAGAATTAGAGATAAATGTAAATAATATGTTAAGATTTTTCATAAATATCTTAACATTAATAATGGCTTAATGAACAAATTAAAATATATTAAAATTATTTGGCCGCGCACTGATCACATTTATATTACAAACTAGTGAGTTTCCATGTTGTCTTTCCCGATGAAACAAGTCATAAAACGATAAGATAAATTTTACTTATATAATTTCCGCGGCACTTAATTGAAGAATCTATCGTATCATTTAGGCACCAAAGTGGATAAAAGTGAGAAGAAATCCGTGGAAGTTGGCTCTAAAGATAACCTCAACGAACATGACATTGTTCCTAAGAAGACCAACAACATATTTGTGATGTTTGTCAGGAGGAAGTTATTTCTATGCCCATGATCACCACTAAACATATTTATATCTTGATTTTTTAACCTCAGTACTTCGAAAACAATTTTCAAAGTGGATGTTTTGCACTAATTTTACGTGTTTTTTTATTTATGCAATCATAACTTTTTAACGAAGCATCAAATCTTAAATTTTAGCTCGAAAAATTTTGAAAGGCCATTAAATTTTACAACATAATGTGTATGTGCAAAGTTTTTTCAAAGTCTGAGACATAGGAAAAAATCGCATTTCCAAGCGAAGCAAAATTTCGTCATTTTGGACGTTAATGGGTTAAATTGTTTAGAATATTGTAAGAACAAATAGACAACTCGGTAATTCAATCGTAAACAATGTGATCATAAGCGATTTTTACATCTTCCCTCGAACACTGATCATGCTCATAATGAAAATGAATTAGTTTGAATTTTGTTTTAGCCAATGAAGCAAGTCATAATATCAGAATATAAATTTTACCCGTTCAATTTCTGTGGCGCTAAATAATAAGATACATCGTTCAATTTAGTGACTAAAATGAATGAAAGTGAGAAGAAATCCGAGGAAGATGTCTCAAATTATAATTATGATATGGTTGTTTCGAACAACGAAAAATACGTTGGTGATATTTGTCAAGAGGATTTTACACTGGGACCAGGTATGATAACACACCGAAATACAATTCACAATAAACAAAACAATTTTACATGCGACCAGTACGAACAGAAATTCAAGTTCCAAAGTCATTTGAGTAGACACCAAATATCGGCACACAAAGGCCACAAAGATTAAGTATGTAACAATTGCGAGAAGAAATTTGTGAAAAAATCGAGCTTACTTACACACCAAAAATTAGTATATAAAAATTGCAAAGTGACGAGTGTGAGAAGAAATTTGAAAATAAACCAACATTTCTTAAGCACAAAAAAACTTTCCACGAAGTTTTCAAAGATTATTCATGTGAAAAGTGCGCGAAAAGATTTGGAAATGAACACAGTTTGCTCACGCACATGAAAATAGCCCACGAGAGTTGCAAAGATGAATTAAGTAACAAGTGTGGAGAGAAATTTTGCCAAAAATCAGATTTGTTTTTGCACCAAAGGACAGTCACCGAAAGGTCGTAAAGACTGATAAATGTGAGAAGACATTCGGGCAAAAACCAAATTTGCTTTTACATCAAAAGATACTCCATGAAGGTCGCAAGGATTATGCATGTGATAAATGCGGGAAAAAATTGGAGCAAAACGATTGAGTCTTACCTGTTACGAACTATCTATGTACCTTTCTAAAATAGTTTTTGTGATGTTTTTAGATTTCGCATTAATTATTATTACTCTCTGCTAATTTTTGAGGGACATGATCGATAATAACAATAATTTTATTACAACCAAAAAACGTTTTTTATATCTCTTTGAAATTAGTAAAAGTTCTCATAACGATTTTATCCTTTAGTTAGTATTTTTATCAATTCGTAATTTTATATCGATGCTCGTTAAATTGCACGGGCGGCAAACGAAAGTTCGCGTGGTGGCGGCACCTTTTCCAATTCGCCACAGTAGACGAGATATTCCTGAGTACCACAAAATCTCTCCTTCAATTGTATCGCGCACGAGCTTGCGCAAGCTCGCGCGGATACAGGGCACGATTATACGGTTTATGTCAAAAGGGGCTGCTGCTGCTGTGTTGTGCGTCGATCGCTCGCTGTTATATACTTATGTGGCAGCTGATATACGAGAGAGAGAGGGACGAGAGGGAAGTGCGCGTGGGAAACAGATCGATCCGCAGCGACTATGTACTTGATAATTAGATAGCTTGTTATAATGGGATATTAATTAGAAAATCCAATGACGCTTTCCATGCACCGCCGCTGCCACCGTCGCTGCTGCTGCTGTTGCCGCTGCAGTTGTGTCTGCGTCCGAAAGCTGATCAAATATTACGTAATAATCCTCTGCAAATGAAATGAAAACGTATAATCCCCTCTCTCTCTGCCTCTCTGTATATATATATGCGCGTGTGCGGGGCAACAAGTAACAACAACGTGCAACCAGCTCTATCCCTCTGTCTCTCTCTCTCTCTCTCTTTCTGCCTCTGTGCCAACTAATAGAGAAGTGCCTGGAATGCTTACGTAATATTAATATATAATAAAGGCATTGCGCTACTATACGTTGATAATAAAGGCGCATTGCGCTTAGATTGCGCTTCACGCGGACTGTGCAACTGCAGTCTTTATGAACAGCTGCGATATTATAATTTAAGCAGATCAGTCCTGCTGCTAAATGCTGCAGCTGTTCGTGCGAGAGGGATATTTTTCAATGGAATTCAAATTTCCGATTTCGTTTGGTTGAATATTATTCATACGATATTATATATTTATGTCGTTGCTGCTCCCACGCTGCAGCTGTAACAAGCGAAAAATTCCTTCTTTTGAATTACCTATCGGTTTTCTCCGCTCCAGATCCGTTGTAAAATCCATTACACCCTCTCTCTCGTATATACCGCGTCGTCGTCTTCGCGCCCGCCAATTGTGACCATTCAGATTCCACATCAGTATCTTTTGTTCACCCAAAGGCTGTTATATTATTATATATACTATATGTATGGAGCTTTCACGCGCGACACAAGACTCTCTTTCTCTCCATGCGGCCGCGTGCACATCGCAGCTCGTCGCGCTCCGTTCGAGAGCGAGAGAGAGAGAGAGAGAGAGAGAGAGAGAAAAAAAGAGAATGAGAAAGTGCGAGGGAGTGTGAGAAGCGAAGAGTGGCATACGGCGACGGCGGGGGAAGGAAGGACACAGCAGCAGCAGCAGCAGCAGCGTAACGAACGCGCGCGCGACCGAGGGGTGGAGTGGATGAAAAACCATTAACGTTAACCTCCGCGTTTGCCGCATGGTTAACCTTTCGAGTTTATCAGCGTGTAGCAGGTGCTGGGCTTTATTTATATGACACAACGATGCTCTACTCCATTTTAGATAACCACTGTCCCTTCGCACTCTCGTTTTTTTTTCTTCCACTTCTTCCTTCTTTTTTTTCCTCCCTCTTTTTTTTCTCAATTTTCCTCTTTCGCTCTTAGCCCCGGCGTATACTTTCTTTTCAGCCCAAAGATCTTACGGTGTCGATTTTACGCGGCCTATTAAAAACGGTTCCCACGACCTCGTACGTGTGAAAAGTAATACTTTAGTTTCTACCGAGCAGCCGGTAAAGTTCGTTCTAAACATCGTAGTATTATTTTTTACATTTTTAAAAGTACGCAGACAGCTGTTTTACTTTTCACCCTGATCTGCACAATAATGCAAATCTTCAATATCGATAATGGCTTAAAGACTATTTAAAATGTTTTAAAATACATGGCTATTGATTGGTTTGTTTTTGGCGATTTTTTTTTATTACGATTGTTACCCATATTCAGCGCAATTTTAAATGATTTGAAAATAACAATTTAAGGACGTTGGGGACCTTTGGGTTATGATGGGCCACGAAGTTGAAACTTTGGGAATTGATAGTTAAAAACCCTTATAATTTTCTTCCGAAATTTTAGCTTCGTTTGTCGAATTAAATTTTGTAAATTTTAAATTCAAAAGTACACTTTCAACATGGCGATCATAGAAGCGAGCAAGACATTTCACACGATTTCAAGTATAACTTGTGATAAAGATGGAAGATGGTAACCGAATTTCACGTAATTAAAGATGAAGTTATTACCTTTTAAATGGTATCAGTTATATTGTATATTTATGAACATATTTCGAAGTAATTTTATAAAAATAAAAAAAATTTCGTATTTGCTCTACATGGAATCTAACTCGAGAGGTTAGCAGTAGACAAAAATACTCGTGATAGCATGTGTATTGGCTTTGAGTGCACCGACCCACCTAGTCAAATCAAGTATCTATCTTCCGTTGTTTCTTGATAATTGCTGATTTGAACTCGCTTGCGTCCCCAACGTCCTTTAACTGTTTCAAAAATTTTGGATCGGTTTTCAATTACTCTTAGGATAATTCGAGTCTCTGACACTAGATGGCGAGTACCCTTATTTCTGTAAATCTGTAAGCATCGAAGTAAAAACTATTGTATAAGTCAAAGCTCGAAATTTTCATTCAGAACACTTGAATGTACGAGCGTGCCCGACAACGCTCGAGCTTTTACTTTCTAATTCATTGTCCATACGCAACCTTGCATGGTGGGCGTCGAAGAGAGAAATGGCTAAGAGAGAGATGCTCGAAAAAAAAACAACAACAAGAAAAATCAAGAAGAAGTAAACAGCCGGTAAATGCTTATTAAAATTCGTTCATAATCTCATTAAGTTCCCACGTTATTTGTTGCTTGCGTTGCCTCCTGGCTTGGTGGGGGCGCTCCTCCTCGAGCTCGCTCGCTCGGCCTAGGTACAGAAAGCTTGAATTAAGATCTCGGCAGCGCTTCTTGATTAGTTATGCAACATCACTCCCTGGCTCTGGCCTTATATAGTATATATATAGCGCGCAAGTAAGCGTTGGAGTCGCGCGTACAACACCCTGCGCTGCTGCTGCCGCTGAGCTTTTGTTCTATGCCGCGCTGCTCGTGTGCCCACGCGCTGCTGGCGGTTGCGCTAGCTTTTACTTTCGCCTAGCTCTGCAGCTGCAGCAGCGAGCTTGGAAATGGAGAATTACTTTGATGTACGAAAGTTAATTAAACGAAAACTGAACGCGCGCGAGAATTAAAAAATGTGCGCGCGCGCTCAAACGCACGTATTTTCGATGTAAATATATAAACAGCTTCGTGCCGTTGTTGCAGCGCCAATTATAATGGCCTATATAGTTAATTTTCGTCAACGTTCGTTCCTTACCTGTGTTATACCGCGCAAAATGACCGACGGGCTGTGTATATATGGTTGCGAATTTTGTTTTAATTAAAAAACCGTCAGCGTAGAAAATCGAATTTTTAGTCGCTGCAGTATATAGCGATTTATGTACTGCAAAGCTGCTATCAGCGAGTTCGCACCTACGCTATGTTGATTTATCTACGCTAGGAGTACCAACAAGTTGTATTCTTAGTAGTTCTCCCTTTCCAATAACACGCGTTATTACAACGCGCGGAAAACAACTTTGGTTACAAAACAGTAGTAAGGCAGCACGGTATTCTGATAGAAAAAAAATTTCGGTTACATAATGTATATATAGATGGAAGCTCGCGGCGCGCAGACATAAAGACAGCTCTCGGCAGGCTTCTTTTACGTAATGTGCAGCCGGGAATTTTTCAACATGAGGCAAGAGAGGAAAAAAGGAAAACGGATATCTATATACATACATGCATATATAGAGCTTGGCGCGCGTACATAAGCGTACATTATATACATAGTGTTGCGGAAAGAAAACATGTGTTTCGCGTGCATAACGGATTGACCGAAACCGACGACGACGAGATACAACAAGCTATTTCATTTAGCCGTACAAGATCCTCGCCGCGCGTCGTCGCAAACTCTCTCTCTGCTGCTGCTGCCTCCGCGCGCTTTATATTATACATTTCCAAAAGCTCCCCGTGTATAATGGATTTTCATGTCGGCCTCTGTTTACGTATGTGCGCTCCCGTTATAATATACCTATATAACATTGATTTTTTTTTTTTTCGTTGCCTGTCGTTTTCCGCCGCCCGCGCTCGCGCGCCGTATACACATTTATTTTTCAGCTAATAATATAGTAGTGGCCTCTCCCGAAGCTGCCGAGCTCTCGTAATCTTATGGACTGCACTTATCGATTCCATCAATAATTCTCGGAAATTTTTTTCTGTTTCTCCTTATTTTTTTTTGTACGTTCGAGAAATAAAAGCAGAAGGCGCGGCGAGCATTGTTAAAAGTTGGCTTCCGCGAGGGGTATATATATATACGTTACACGGACGAAACTTGGTAGCTGCGCTCTGGAGCTTCAACAGCCCTGCTCAGAAAGAGAGAGAGAGTCTCGGGTATTAATAATATATATAGGTATTAGGATCGGAATCGAGTTGTCATTCAGTCGGAACGTGTATATGTGTGTGTGTGTGTGTATGGGCTTGCGCGTCTGCGGTTCAACTCTTTGTGTGTGTGTGTATGTGAGTAAGAGGCGAGACCAACAATGAAGTGGTTAACGGTTATATACCTATGGAGGGATGTATGGAGTATGTGTGTGTGTGTATAGGTAGGTGGCTGCTGCTGCTGCTGCTGCGCTGGTCACGAAAGACGAAATTCGCACTAATATAACGTACACATTGACTCAAACGATAAAGGGCCACGGGGCCTCGGCGTATATACGCCCTGGCTGTATGTATACGCCTCGAGTCTGACGTTGCTGGTCATCTCGAGTGGATCGCAAATATCGTTCTGTTCTCTCCTCTCTCTCTCTTAGCAATAAGTACCTATAGATATATAGTTTCGTAGGGCTTCGCCTTCGCAAGCTCTCTCGGACTCCAAGCACACACACACACATACATACACAAACACATAGACGACCACGACGTCGACGACGACGACGAATCACGTGCGATGGCTTGTTTCATCCCGGTAGCCTCCCGCTTTTGTCCCTTTAAACAACCATCGGCGCACCGACGACGACGACTTTGGATATGTACAAGTGCTGTTGCTGTCGCTGCTGCTGCTGGTGTCATCGAATGAAAAATTCATTTCGTGCTCTCGCTTAACCCAACGCAGCGGCAGAATTATATTATGGTCCGCGTGTTTTCGTAAGCGATGAAAATTTGTCAAGCCACCCGAAATTCGATCGACGCTCTCTCTGCTGCTGCTGCGTGTTGTCGCGCGTGTGGCTTATATTGACTCTGCACTTGTTGCTAATTTTGCCCAGCCCAAACCGATATTAGAGCTCTCGCGCTACGATAATATTAAGCCGATCGAATCAATTTTAATTTTCAATTCGAATAACGTGTTTCGTTGGACGGATACGCGTTGATATTTATTATTTCGGGATATTACAGAAATTCATGCACGAGTACGTACGTTACATTTATTTAAAGTTTTATTATAAGTGCGCAGGTATTAAGTGTATCCGACTATTAACGAACGAGCAGTTAGGAAATGTATATAAGCTATATTTTTTTCAAAGCTACATTTTTTACCGCTGTTAAATAATGCGGACGAGCGCGAGGCAGGCAAACGCGAATGAAGTTGTCAGCCTGAGCTTAACGAAAAGAGAGGCCTGCGTGCGTTGCGTGATATCGCTTCATAGCCATCTCACTCGCTCTCTCTTTGGCGAAAAGAAGACTCTTTTAGCTCTTTCGCTCTCGAGGAGAGCAGCAGCTGATAGAAAATGTTTGACAAGATAACTTTGTTCTCTTTAACATATCTATTGTGATGACATGGGGCGAAACAAGTTTATAATTATGCCGTTAAAATGCTCATTATCTCGTCACGCGAAAACCGTAGGAGAGTCCGTATATATACTGTATACACGGACGAGGAGCAATACATCATTTCTGAACTTTTCTTTGAAGATCTCTGTGTGCCAGGCGCATGGAGCCTCGGCAAAAGGCGAGGAAGAAAAGATAGATAGATACACACAACACAAAGTCTTGTGTCGAAGCTGCGAAGTGAAAAGAAGACGGAGAAGAAGGAACGAAGAAGAAGAAGAAGCAGCAGCCTCGGTGGTGTGTATACGATATACCTATACGCGTATCCTCGACAAGATGGAAGCCTCTCGTGCAAGCTCTGGTATGGGGTAAACGCGGGTATACATGCAGCAAGCCGAGCTCGTGTATAAGTGCGGAGGGATCGGCTCCAACGGAAGCGTCGCACAGTCACGACACACACACACACATACACACAACTGCGCCTCTTCGACGACGAAGAGAGAGAAGTACGCCGCAGGCTATACTGATCGATGCCGGATATCGGGGAAGTACACTCCGTTCCAGTCGTTTCTCTCTTTGCCCTTATGGCATCTCCGTAGCAGCGGCAGCACCACTACTACTACTACTACTACCATCACCCACACCCTTACCACTACCACTAGCAGCAGCAGCAACAGCTTGTGTGTATTTGTACGGGTTTTTGGCAAATAAAGCTCCGATACAAACGAGGAAGAAAAAACAAGCGAAGAAAATAGTCCCTTTATCGCTGCGACAGACAGAGATATGATGGCTTTTGTTTATGTCTATTGCATGCCTCTCGCGTCGTTGTCGTCGTCGTCGTCTACGTACACATACACATAGATATTCATGCGCTTCCACGACGACGACGACGACGACGACGACGACAACGACGACTTGCCATAGAGGAAAACGCCAAATTGAAAGGGTAAAGCGTTGCGATTTCAAGTGTAAAGCTCAAATAATGTACATGTGAATACGCTATTTTCTATTTGCGCTGTTTTTCTTTGTGTGTGTGTTTGGCTTTGACGAAACTTTAAGCTCGCTGCGCGGATCATGCGACGACGACAACGACAAAAGCGAACGATAGCTGGAATAGACCCTTTAAACGATCTAATTTGACAATCGAAAGCTCTCTTATACGCCCCCGCGGTAATCGTCGCCGTGTTTAACAAATTTCGAGATACGTACATTCCCTCCTCTCTCTCCCAGCTGTGTATAATCAAATCAGCCGTACTCGAAGTTTTTTTCGACGACGCATCCGCGCGAGCTTTTTTCCTCTTTTGGCGTGGCGCGTTTCTTTTTTACAGCTTCCGTCTTTGTTTACACGCGCCGAGTCTTCGAGTCGATTTCCTCGTTTCCTCCAGACCTCTACTACTACCGACGACGACGACGTGCAAGCTCTGCTCGAGAGTCTGCTCTTTTGAGCCGCACGCATAACTTCCCGCCAAACTCATTTTGCCACTGCGCGCGAACGAGTAGTAGCAGACTTCCGGTTTGGCGGAAACTCATTATACCGAAAGGGGGACACGGAAGAAGAACGACAAGCGCATCCATTTCCTCGCTTATTTGTCGCTCTCGGATAAGTCCGCGTGCGCGTTTGCGAATTGCTTCGATCTCGTGTTACACGAAGTGTCGTATCGCGTATAGCTGCGTAATTAGCCGAAAATATTAAAGTCGAACGTGAAAAACTATGCGAGTGACTTTTTTTTTTACTTCGTAAATTTGGATAAGCGACGGAATTTACAGCTTTACAGCCGCAACTGACAGAAGTACTCGCGATCAGCGTAAATCTTGTATAAAAAAAGCGGCTGCAGTCGTACAAACATCGCTCAATATTAAGCGCAGTAAAAGTGTGTGCGTGTGTGTGTGTGTTTGTGGGAAAATATTTTTTTCCCCGCGCGAATCGAAGACGCTTTCCTTTCCGAATGTAGCCTGCGAAGTCGCACATCGGGGAATCGTCGCTTGGGAAATTGCTCACATATAATAGTATTTTTTTTTCCTTCCTTCCTTCCTTCCTGCCTTCTTTGCAGCATCTTAGCGACATTATAATTTCGTACGAATGTTCCATACGGCGCAGGTCCCAATACGTGTATATATGTGCATCTGCGGGTGTCCCACGCGCGCAGTTATTCGATTGCGCGAGGCACGCGAAATTAAAAATGGATAAAAGTCTGCCGGCTATATACTCGCAGTTTGTGTGTATAAATATTTTTTAAATCGTTAACGGAAAGGGCACATTGTGTTCCAGTTTTTTTTTTATATTTTTTACTCAAAGAAAATAATGTTTTTCTTTTGAAGCACCGAGTAAAATGCCTCTGAATCCTTAAAAGGGTGTATCATCAAAAAGAAGACTTTTTAATTTCCATATATTTTCACGGCACTTTCCGACCGCAAAATCGTGCCCGCGCACAGTTCTAAAGCAACGAAGAAGTATTTCATAACTCCATTATCAAAAAGGGTATAACAAGAAGGAAAAACTTTTCATTTATGAAAATAGAAAGTAATCCGAGGGCAAGGAGGAAAATTACGAGAATGAATTTACAAGAAACCTCATTATTATTTTCCGTATTGTTTTATTCTATATAATAAAATGAAGAAGAAAAAGGAGAATGAATTTCTTCGAGATAAAAAACAAAATTACGATTTTTCCGCAAAATTGTTCGTGCGCACCATATGCTTGCGTTACGGTATTTGAATTTACAGAAGCGCGGCGGCCCCATGATAATTAATTCATCCTAATGGACACGAGTTTTCACGGTTTATTAAAGAAATGTGGTTTATCGAAAGGATAATGTTTTTCGGTTAGGCGAGATAGAGGAACTCGCGCAGCAGTGCACGAGCGAGTTAATTTATACCAGCCGCGCGCGCGAGTAGAACCAAAGCTTTTGCGCGCGATGGGCTTTTAACACAGTTTCCATCATTATGCTAGGCGCAGCGCAGCGGGATGGATTTACTTTCGACAACTGCTTGCCAAGATTAAACATCCATTCAAAGCTTAACTTCTCTCTCTCTCTCTCTCTCTCAACTTTGATATTGAAATATTATTTTAATAACTCCGGTATACGATGGTAGTTTGCGAAAATAAAAATATAGGTCGATGTTGACCCACCGCCGGATGCTTTATTTGGATAAACACGTTCTTGAGCATTACTGCGGACCGAGGCCTAGTAGTCTGCACGCGCGCATAATTAACCGCATTCGCGTATATAAAGCGTAGCTGCTCTCGATCGATCTCAAAAAACAGGAACTGCTGCTGCTGGTGCTGAAAATGAATAAAAACAAATAAAAATGTGGTCGCGCGAATTGGAGCCGTATTATTGGGCGTGCCAATTTCATTGTGGCTTGCGCGCAAAAAAAAGCTCTCGTGGTTTTCTAGGCTCGCAGCGGCAGCAGACACTGCGGAGCGCGCGCGCACATATAAGTTGTATTAACAAAGGCCGCAAACAAAGCGAAGGCGCGCGTCGCCTGTTTTGATTTCCCGCGGGTCGCTGCTGCAACTCTCGAAGCCGCCGCCGCCGCCGCGTACCCTCTGCATGCGGTGGCTGACTGGCTGGTTGAGTTCCTAGCATCGATATATAGGTGCGCTCGCGCACTAGGAGGAGAGCGAGCCAATCCTGTCGGAATAAATAAAGTAAGGTATATATATCGTATATGGGTAGACTGGCTGGCTGGCTGGTGTTGGTGGTGCGAGAGAGCATGATGAAAGCTCGTCGCCGGGATTATTAACAATCAACGGCTCGGCTGCTCTTGTATTACACGCGGCGGCGGCAGGAGCGAGTTATAGCAGCTCCTCTCGCTCAGCAGCAGCAGCCATCTCTCCAGATCACTTAATTAGATTATAAGCGTTACGAGATCTCGACTGTGCGAGGCGCGGCGCGCACCATAACTATACGTATATATATATCTATAATATACAGCACACGCACACGCGTAAAATTTACGTATATAGCGTATATATATATATGGGCTAGAATACAGCCGGCTCTATATATTATGTGTGCTACGTTGCGTATATAGCCGAAGAGCATCGGCAGTGCAGCTAGTACAGGAGCTGAGTAGTATACAGTAGTGGTAGTAGTAGTACACTAGCTGTTGCTGTGCTCGATGCGCACATTATACATACATATATTAAGCCAGGCGCGCTCGATCATGCCTCGATTTAATTATTGTCAAAGCTCTATACCAGATAGTACTCGAGAGAGAGAGAGAGAGAGCTCCAGATTCGGCTGCTGCAGCTATATAGAGCTATATAAGCAGCGGCGCACGAGCTTTAGCCTCTCCGATGTAGTACACACGATCGAAGGCACCGAGAGATGCGGTAATATACGTTAGATGCGTTACGTTTACCGCGTACACCTTTAACTTATGTCGAACGTTCGTATTACATTCGTTTCGGCCTATAAACTATACCGTGCACAATTCGGGATTCCCCGATATACTCCGATCCAAACCCGCTTCCGCTAATTTGCACCCAACGCTTGATTTCGAGACGATTTCGCCCAGCGGAAATAGCCCAATTACTTGTTACAAAGCTCGTTGGAACTCGTGGACATTTTTCGCATCGAATGTGTATACGAGCGTGAGTTCTTTCGGAGCTTGCGTTCGCAGTTGCTGCACTGCCCGACGCTTATTTCACGCACAAACGACCGGGCCTCGGGACGACGCATCCACGCGCGCGCACTCGCAATAACAGACAACCTGGAAAATAATCCAGATCTGTAACTTTTGTAGCGAACCGCACAGTTCAGAGACAGAGCTTGCGGCGGAAACGAAGAAAAAACGAGCGACATTACCCGAGGCGCGCGCGAGCCGCCGTCGTTATATACGCACCAGCGTGCAAGCTCCGCTGTGGAAGAGCTGCTTCTGCTGTTGCTGCTGCCTTCTGAGAAAAAAGCGAGAATCATTTTGCTCGCTAAAACAGACCAAACTGCCTTTGAAACCCTCCTCGCTATTTATGTACACAGGAGTACCTACGGTGCCTGTACTACTGTGACCCGCGCCCGTGTGTTCGCAATTCCCTCATTTCGGCATCAATAACGTTCGTTACTTCTACGACTCGACTCTACTTTCTTTTTTTTTTTTTTTTCGTGTCCGGACTTTTATTTCACTTTGCGAGCTTTTGACATACATTATATCGCGTGCGCGCTGCGTGCCACGTATACAGGTATATAATCTTCGTGCGTGCGACACACGACGAGCTTTACGAGGCCAATCTCGGGGCTACATTCGACTTGACTTTATCGCGTGGACCAAGAAAAAGATGTTGCCCCTCGTTTAGCACCGATATCAAGAACGGAACAAAAAAGGGTTCGATGTTCTACCCTCGAAACGAGCAATTTCGAGTATTTCGCCGAGCTATATATTCATACGCGTGAAAATGTATAAAACAAAATATTGTAAATCACGATCGGGAGTATAAAAGCGCCCGAAAAATGCGAGCAGCGGTAGCAAATAACGATGTACACCCTATACGGTATATGTGGCGCAAAGTACATCGCGCAGTCGGCACATACATCGCGCCGAGCTTCGTTCGTATATACGTACTAGCTACCACCACTACTACTACTATATATACGTATATAACGCCATAAGTATATAGTATAGCAGCTAGCGGCACACGTGCTATATAGAGCAAGAGATGGTTATATTTTGCACGAAATCACTGTGGGGGTTTGATACAAGAGTAGACTCAGATTCTGGTGTTGCATATAACGAGCCATAAATTTCTCTGCGTATGGTCTCACGTATACCCAATATGTTGTAAAGGCAACTCTCTCTGCTCTGCTCTGCCTTGTCGCAGCAGAGAGTAGTAGTAGTAGTAGCATATGGAAATTCGAGTAGCTGTCCACCTATCAAAGCCAAATGAGTTAGGTATAACGTATATAACGCCCTGTGCGAGCCCTGACGAAAAATTGCCAGGTCTCTCTCTCTCTGTCGCGCACGAGGAAAACCGAGCTGAATTTATTAGACTCATTCGGCAACTATTTTCCGCAGCTCCACGTATACGAGAGTACTGGTGCTGTGCTGCTATACCCACGTATAGAGCAACGATATTTTTCTTTGGCAGAGAAATTGAATAATCGAAAGTCGCGCTGCGTATTTTCTCTGCAAAATTATGGTCAACATCGAGAGTCGAGCGAGAAAATATATGCTCGGTCAACGACTCCGAGCGCGTCGAAAACAAAACGGCAATTTTTTGGTGGAAAAGTTTAGACGCAGCCTAAGATTTCGTTCGAGAGGCGAAAATAAGTCAATTAGCTGAATTCCAAAATTGCGGTGTAATATTTGAGCAACGTTACCTCCGAGCATTGTTTTAAACTTGATATAAAAACACGGGAAAAAAAGGTGAGCTAGCAAACGGCTTATCAAATCTCATTAACGAGCTACATACAGCCTTACTTAATCCACCCCTTATGTTCTTTCGGCGTAACAAATGTGTATCGCGCGGCGCACAGCTCGCGACACAACTCGGCTCTTCAATTGAGCTGGAAAATTAGGAATTCAGAAGCGTTCTATATAAAGGTTGAATACTCACCGTATAGCATAGGCTTATGTACGTATCAAGAAATTCAAAATAAGAATAAAGATAAAAAAGAAAAAGCCGTGGCTGATCATCGAACGAGAGTATAAGGGGGAAGGAGGAGTAGGAAAAGCTGCGGAAGAGAAGAGGGAAAAAAAGAGTGAGAGAAGAGAGAGAGAGAGTCGAGCTCGCGTGCATCAAGAAGACGAGATAAGCGAATATACCTACTACACAGCTCTTCTTGTTTTCTCTATTTCTCTTTCTATCTGATATACACGCGCCTCTCTCGCTGTCTATGTATATAGTACAATAGTGGTGGTAGTAGTAGTATACGCTATGCATATCCCACGGACAAAGAAGGAGGCTTGTGACGTGGCGGGATATTGAAATTTCCCTAGAAGGAAGTATTTTTCTTGTTCAATCTCCCGCCTCTGGGCTCTCGCTGCGTGCACCTCTCTCTCTCTCTTTCTACCTCATAGCCTCTTTCCTCTCTTTCTCTCTCCTCTCGCTGGCTTACTTACTCGTCTTGTTTCTTTCGTCGGCTTAGCTCGTTTTTCGAAGCAGCAGCAGCAGCAGCAGCAGTCAGCCGTTCTCGCGTTGCGTCATCCTCGTCGTCGTCGTCGTCGTCGTCAGTCGCCTATATGAAAAATCATAAAGCACAAACTATGGCAAGATGCTTGTTCGCGTGAAACCGGCAATTTTTCCTTCCCGTCAACTTTGCCCTCTCCCCCTCCTCCCCGTACCTGTGAAGCGCCCGTAAAATTGCCCTTTTTTTTCATAAAAATTATATGCTTGACTGTCTTCTTCCGACCGTCGACGAGCGGTTCGCTCCGATGAGAGGGAGCTAGAGAGAGAGAGGAAGGAAGATCGCATACGCGCGCGGGATTAATTAGCTTTTCTTGCTTTTTGACACTCATCCGACCAAACGCAAAGTAGCACTTCTGATGGATTCAACGCCAAGATAGAGAGTACATTTTCGTATACGGGCCGAATGAAATACACAATTTACGCATGAGCGTGTAATGAGGCCCCGGGCGAAACGCCAAGGGCACTTTACTTCATTCTTCAACGAGAAATATTAATTCCTTTTCACGATTTTCTCACTGATGAATATTATTATAAGATTTACGTCGATTGTACAATTTTTTTATTTTTGACAGCTGACTTTTTACTGGAATTTTCGAAAGCTTCGATGACTTGTTCATTCGAAGTCACAACTTCATTTTTTTTTAACCATATCAAGTTCATATTATAAAAAGTGCTTGCAATGGTAAATCTTGTTTCGGGAATTTAATGCTACCGAGATATATTAGATTATTCTTCTTGTCCTGAATCTTTTTGAGCATAAAATGACTTTTAAAACTTGCTCAGGCTAATGAAAGTGTTGAGTCTTTTTTGGATATTTTATGTTAAACACACTTTCAATAGATGCTTATAATTCTCTACATTTGAATTGTGCAATGTCAATAACATTGAATTTGCATATAAGAAAAGTGTACGAAAATTAAGGACGTTGGGGACGCAACCGAGTTCAAATCAGCAACTATCAAGAAACAGAGGAAGGTAGATACTTGATTTGACTAGGTGGGTCGGTGGTATCATAGGCTCATAGGCCAATACATATGCTATCACGCGTATTTTTGTCTGCTGCGCTAACCTCTCGAGTTATATTGCATGTAGAACAAACACGAAATTTTTTTTATTTTTATAAAATTACTTCGAAATATGCTCGTGAATATACAATATAACTAGTACCATTTGAAAGATATTAGAAATAATTTCATCTTTAATTACGTGAAATTCGGTTACGATCTTCCATCTTTATCATAAGTTATACTTAAAATCGTGTGAAATATCTTGCTCGCTTCTATGATAGCCATGTAAAAAAGTGTACTTTTGGAATTAAATTATACAAAAATTCATCCGACAATCGATGCTAAAATTTCGGGAGAACATTATGAGTGTTATTAACTATCAAATTCCGAAGTATCAACTTCGTGGCCCAACTTGACCTAAAGGTTCCGAAAGTCCTTTGATAGCACAAGAGTCATGTTAAATGTTCCAACTGTTTAACTTATACAAATATTTGTACTTCACCACTTGCAGATTTACAGATAATGGTACTCGCCACCTAGCGGGGAAGGCTTAAAGTGGTATTAATGTATTTGAAGCGGTTGAAAATTGGTCTAAAATTTGGGAAAAGTTAAATTATCATTTTCAGGTTATTTAAGATGCGCTATATACTTTAAAATAATTGTAACATAAAAATCGCTAAAAATAATTCCATTTATGGTACTACTATTTAAAAAAAATTAATTTTCAATGTTAATTTTTTGGTTATTAGGACAAGATAAATGTTGAATATTTTTACCAAAAATATAATTTTTTTCTAATGGGCATCGAAAAAGATTAAATTATATTGATACTTAATGAAAACATCGTGTTATGTGAAATTTTATTCTTCTGACCGAATGTGACTCGTACGAACTATATCTGACTAAACAATATTGGTTCCTTTATGAATACGATCAAAAGTTCTTGCTCCTCAGGGTCTTATTGTTCCTTCGTGAACATATCCGCATGATAAATCACACTTCAAACGCTAAATCCCCGAGTGAGTTTATCTCTTCTACATTGATCACTTATTCGAATTGATTGGAGTATCGTTAAAATCGTCCCAAGTTGAATACGCAATACTTTTAACTCTTACATATTCTTTTGCCTCATTTTTATGAATTGAAAGCCTTTCATTAATTAAAAATACTCTTATATCTATATTACAGATTGGCCCTTAATTCAAACGACAGAAGCAAAGAGACGTATCCTTTACGTATCAGATTATCTGCATCGCTATCGAAGGATCACTTAAGATTTCCTTCACGTCGTATTATAAGGTATTTTTTAACACTCTTCTTTTTTTTCCACCGGAAGGAAAAAAACTAGTCCGGTTTCCACGGCAAAATTTTAATCACAGCCCCTTCGCGTCGTTATATTCCCGGCTTCGAACGAGGGGGTGTCGTCGTGTCCTTAAAAATCGAATTACCTATACCTCGAGTAATGGAGAAATCGAAGGATCGCCACGAGAGAAGCCGAAGAGAGGGAGAGAGAAAAAAAATCAACGCTCGCGCGCCGTGCTATTATAAAGGTACAGGGGATGGAAGAAAGCCGAGAATGTTGGTAAAGGGGCTTTCGTTTACTTTGTCTCGACTTTTCCTCGACAAGGCTCTCTCTCTGTACCCACTAACACCGGACCGAGTAATTGCTCTTAAGGAACCATTATCCGCGAAACGCCTCGTTCTCTCTCTCTCTCTCTTTAACTCATTCTTTGAGGTAAATATGCGACTCGTCGTTGCGCGTCGCGTCGTTTACTCGTTTATTTTTGCCCTTTCGTCAAGACAAAACTGGACGACACCGGCCCTGCACGAGGCGACACCGGTCGGTGTATATCCTCGAGGAGAAGATGTTTGATGTTAGACGGAGGATTAACGGGTCTCGATCAAAGAAAGCTCAGCCTATAGATTACTCGAATTTTCATTGTCTCGTGCCTTCGACCTATCGATCTTGCGCATATGCTCTGCTCGTTATGCAGCCTATTGTCTATAAAATAAAACTCGGCGTAGCGCGATACCGATGCATGATTCATCACGTCGCGTTCGAAAAAGGAGAGCTAGACTCTTTCTAGCAGAGGCATAGATGACCGTTGCTCCGCGCGCGTCTACGTATCAATCATGATACACGGATAGCGCGAGCGAACGATATAATCCCTAGGGCTCTGATCAACGAGCCCTTTTATCTCTCTATCTCTCGCTCTCTAACAAAATTAATCAACGCGTTGGCCTACGCACACATACACACGGACGTGGGCGCTATTAGCGAGCTTTTCATTCGGCCAATTTAATCCGTATATGGCTGGGCTCGCGCGCCCGGCTATTACCACTGGTAGCTTGATGCGAGTGTACAGGTAGGAGACGTTAACGTTGGCGTAGTCGGCGTTCGGACGCCCCAAATCTTCATCGATGTTAAGTACGTCTCTTTTATATAAGATGGGTTTACGATTGTGTAGCTTGTTCTTTCGGAAGAAAAACTGGATTCTGGAGCCGATTTCTGTGTGGAATGGTTATGACGTGACTTGGGAGTACGAACTTACTTTTAAATGATGCAAATTATACCAGCATTTATGAATATAAGGATGAGATTTTATATAAAAACGCTATATTCGAATCATAAAAAATATATGATACAGCATAGCAGTGGGATCTAAATGAGAAAGATTAAACCGCTTATAATTAGAGAACCATGTTTACAAATTAGGTCGATGATATTATTGTTTTTGTAGAAATCGTCAAAATATCCAACACGTCGGGCCAGAGGAACCATTTTCTCTCCAAATAGGGTAAAACATATTATAGAAGTGAGTGGGATACAATCTTGGTTTACAGAGAAAGTCGTTCATCAGGGAGCTTGCAAAAAATGAGAGTCCCTCTGAGAATGGTAATTTAACTTACGCAAAGTACCGTCAGTGACCGCTAGATGGCCATATCTCAGTTCCAAATAATTCCCATACAAAGTAACGATGATCGGAAATTGCATAAAAGTCGATATAATTTTATATTTTTAAGAATACGGTAGAATTTTTCGCTTAGCCCCTAGTGGATAAACTGTTTTCAATCATCAAAAACAATAACTCACTCTCGTTCAAGTGGCTTCTTTAATTACAAATACTAGTTTAAGCCTCTACCACTAGATGGCGAGTATCTTTATCTGTAAATCTGAAAGTGGCAAAATGAAAATAATGGTATAAATGAGCACAGTTTCGATATGGGATTTCGTCAATGCACGTGGTAAATATTGTTTATACCCCTATATCATAACTGTTTTCTTCATCAAATATAATTGGCCTATCTTATCATAATTAATCTTTGTATCAAATTTTTAATCTCATAACTTTTATTCGAAATACAAAATTCGAAGGTTGATTTGTTTTTAAAAAATATCTTGAATTAAATTTTGTGATCATCAATGCTCGAAATTCAATCGATTATCTTTTCCTGAAAAGTTGTTTCTTACGTATGTAAAGAAATCGAACATTATATTAATAATTATTCGCATTAATTAAAAAAATTGACGATAGATGAAAAACTGAAAATTAAACGTTTTGGAAATGCATGTGAGCACACAATGGCGTTTCGTCTCACCTTTACGTCAGCAACAGGCAATTCCCATGTTATACCTACTTTCTTTTTCGCCGTTAGCATCCAAATTTGACGGTTTCTTTCGCGAGATCCACGTACAAGATATAAAGCCGCACGGGTCGTCGAGAGTCTCGGTGAAATCAGTCTGGGAAAAATCCAATTGGCGAACGACGAAAAATGCTTCTTGTGTAACGCTATTAACGGCTAAATTGATACCCGGTATATAGACACAAGGGCGCTCCATTCGGTGCGGGAGCTGCTTGCCTTTGGTGTACACGTCTTGATTGACATTCTGGCTGGCTCGCAATAATGTGCCGCTGCTGCTGCTGCCTAAACTACGTATACAAGGCATGCATTTCTCAGTGCTGCTGCTGCTGCTGACGTATAAGCATGTCGATATTATTATATGTATATATACACGTAAACGCTCTCGGCCTCGCAAGCAGTTGAAGCCCCTGCGCCGAACGCACGAAATTACATAGGCGAGCGAGTAGTGTCTCCTTCGATCTGAGTGTAAACCGGACTGTCGTATCTCATTGATTTACATCTTTGCCTATAATCTCGGTTTACCTATATGCCCATTGGATATGTTTGTCCGTCGTGCGAGACTGTTTTTGGTCATTACCAAGTTTGCGATCCGTTTGCTCGTTATATCCCGTGAATGATTACAAAGACGTTTACTTAAAATACTACTTTGCAATCTAAAAATAATATGCGTTAACACATTTTCATACATTTCATCGAAAAAGGATGAAATAGATTTCACAAACATATTTCTTGCTCATAAGAAAAATTCGTAGACAATGCTTTGCAACAAAAAAAAAACAAAAGAACGTGGAAAATATCATAAGTAATGATAAATAAAATATGAGAAAAGCAATATGTCAGTGTGTTTTGGTATATACGTCATGCAGCTCTCTCTGCAGAGCGAAGTGGCGCGTATATACGTGTGTACGTCGCGAAGTCACTGCGAGGAAGGAAGAGGAAGAGAGAAAAAAAAACTATTGCTACGCCGCTTGTCCCCGCGTCATAGCATGAGGGAAAAGGCAGAAGTGGAGTAGTAGGCAGCACCGAGCCAGAAGCGAACGTTACGTATAGTAACAATACGTGCTGCATCTTCTTCTGTGTGTGCCAGGTAAAAAAGAGAGAGAGAGACAAAAGGAGTGTGTTTCAGCTGTATTAGATGTGCGTGTACGTGCAGTGCCTGGGTGGTGGTAGTAGTAGCTGTGTGCGGGGGGCGCACGAGTGGATATGTATATAGGCCGCCTACCCATATATATTGTATAAGGCAGCGGCAAAGAGTGAACAGTTGGCTCATTACACAGCTTGTTGAGCTTTCAACGAGAATAGTTCGCGCAGCTGAGGCTAAAACTCTGTGTGCAGTCTTTGATTTATACCGGTTGGTGGCGGCGACGGCGGCGGCCCTCGTGCCTGCAAGCCTATGGCAGTATCTCTCTATATACATATACGTACATAAACGCCATATCACCTTCTTCTATTCACATACATATATGCATGGGTATATTATACACTTTATGTGGCTTTGCTATGCGCAGATATTTAGATGTCTATATGTATAAAGCCGTGTGCTTCTTCGCCTCGTGTTTGTGGTTTGATAGCATCGCGGCATCATGAATATCCACACGATCGTGATATAGTTGTTGCAAGTAGCTGCTGTCAGGAGGAGTGCGGATGATTGAATTTGGATAATTTATACGTATTCCTTGTAAAACACCAGTTGCTAATGAGGCGAGGCACGAAAAGTACGTCAATCGGTGGGTACGTACCTGCCGACATTAAAATAGATGTAGTAGACGCCACAATATTCAACACTATTATTATACACAGCGAGTAAGATTATATTAAAATCCAATCGAAACTTTCAAAAATTCGTTTTCTTTCTCTCTCACACACACACACACACACACACACACACACACACACACACACACACACACACACACACACACACTCACGCTCTCTATTTCGGATTACACAATATTAAAATAAAGTAAGAGAGCTGCATTTTAACACACATTTACAACGCCAAGAATGTTATCCTGTTAACGAGTTCCCATAGAATTTCGCAAATATTATATGTACGGTATAAGCTCGCAGCTTGCAGCCTGTCGCATATACTGGCCACGCGCAGATATATATTCAATCCGCAATAATATACATGAACGTATCGACGAGGCTCGCGCACATTCGAAATCGTTACAATCAAACGATACATATTTTGGCGGCTGCCGCATACACATATATATCGCATACGTTTAATTAATTTGGCAGCGCAGCCGACGAGTCTTGAGAGCCGCTGCTGCTCGGCGAAATACATATAACGTGCTGTTCCGAATGATCCTCGGCGTACTGCGAGACGATGCGTGTTAAAGTTGCGATCGGCCAGGCAAACTACGTGTATTCTCAAGCAATAACAGCGCAGATGTGTGTTAATTCCCCAAGAATACGCGTCGCCAACCTGACCTCCGATGAATACAACAGCTGACGTACTTCTTTCTTCTGTTTTATTTGCTCCCTGAAAAACAATTTAAAAATGTACCTTTAATGATATACACATTTCAACGAGATAGACATATTTGAACAGAGATTAATATTCGACAGTCATCGAGATCAATAAAACATTATATACGTATTTAACAAAGTTGCAATTGAGCCGCGTGCGATTCAAAGGATCGGACCGCGTTGCGAGGAAAGCTCTGCAGCCAGCCAACATAAGTTTTTGAGTTTTCATCCGCTCTTCCGCGTGTACACACGAATATATATGAGATATATACGATAGAAATAGGCGCGCGAGCGAGCGCTTATGGCCTACAGCTCGGAGGTAAATATCGCTATTGGCTTTTGACCCGAGCGGCCTGTGCGGAGCTCGGGAGCTTTAGGAGCAGCCGCTGTCATATTTGGATTTTATCGAAAAACAGAGTCGAGCTACATATAGTCGAGCTCGAGGATCGCAGCAGCTCGAGGTGTCGAGAATCGCCGTCGCTGTTTTGCCCTCTCGTACGAATTAATCCAAGTAGCCACGTATGCGTATATGCCCGAGCTTTAACTCTCGCTCACGAGCTGCGGTCTGAATAAATTTCTCTCTCTCTCTCTCGCGCACACTCGATGTATGTATATGCGATGTGAATTTGAGTTTGGCTCGCTATATTATACACACACACACGCGCGCGAGTGGCGAGCTGAGAAGCCTCGCCCGGGCTCTTCTCTCTCTCGATATATACACTGCGAAAATTAAATTTACCTCGCGTACATGCGCGGCTAGAGATCCTCCTTCACGTCCGTGCCCGTATTAATGCACACGATGAAAATTCAGAAAATTCACTCTTAAATATTGACTTTGATGAATGATTTTTAACGTAGAGATGAGCGAGTTTATTACGATAGCTCTCTCTCCATTCGCTCGTTGCCGCGAGGCCTTATCGCTCGCGCGTTTGACCGCGCTCTCGCTCGTAATCGGCGCGCGAATCATCAATTTAATGAATGCAAGAGAGAGACTGCTCGAGAGTCGGGCTGTGGAAGCTTTCGCGCGGGCGCTGATTTCTATGGCTCCGCGGCAATTTATAGAGCGGACGAGAAAAAAATCAATCGTTTTTGTGTATGTATCCGATATGCGCGTCGTCGTCGTCGTCGTTCCCTATGCCCCCGGACTACGCGTAGGCACATGCTTAGCTTTTCCTCTTCTTTTCCTTACTTATACACTCGCTGCCGCTGCCACTGCTCTTTCATTTCTCTCTTGTACGCCAGCGAGCGAAAGCTCCGCTAGAAAAAAATCTCGTGCAAAAGTTTTCCAATTTATCATCGTTAAGAACTCCCTGTACCATCTAGAATCGACTCTATCCTTTTCCAATCTCTCCCTCTGCTCTCTCTGCTCTCACTTGCTCTCTTTGCCCGTGTCTACACCGAATACGCGGTTAACGATGGCAAAGAGCATCGAACCACACCACCGCGCGCGCGCGCTCCTTCGAACGAAATTTCCGCCGCGGGGAACGTCGTTACGGATAAAATTTTTCTTTTTTTTGCTGCTGCTGCTACCTTTCCATTCTATCTATATATGTGTGTATCTTTTTTTCATCCTCTTTTTGTATTGCATTTATTTTTTATGGGCGAAAGAGAGACAGAGAAGAGAGAGTATATCGACCGAATGTATACGAAGAGGATTTAACGCGCGATGCTGTAGAGCGCCCATTATTAGTGAAAAATTTGCGCGCGTATACTGTACTTCTGCTTTATTCAGTCTTTCCACTACGCTCTCGAGGGCGTGCGTGTGCAGTAGGTTCGAAGCGAAAAAAAAAATTAGACACGTAAAAATCGGAATTCGTCAATTTTCGCGCGCCCCGATTTTCTTAAACGCGAATATAAGAGATTGTGGGTTAACGAGCGAGCTGCGACGCGCGCGTCTCCTGCGCGGCACAATTGACTCGTAAAAAAAAGTTTCAAGTGGGTGTTCTTCTTCTTCTTCTTCGAGGTCGCACGCGCAGGGGAGGGAGGGTAGGTTTGTAGATTTCGGCAAGTGCTACTCAAGACCATCAAACTGCTAATTCTCCTTTGATTACGGCGCGCGCTCGCGAAGCTCGGCAAAACTTTTGCGCGCGAAGAGAGAGAGAGAGAGAGAGAAACTTTTCGCGTTCAAAGCTAATTCGACGGGGAAAGGTTCGAAGCTGTGAAAGGCGCGCGCGTGCAGCATAGCGCTCTGTGACGCGCAGTCCGACATATCTCTCGATATATCCGTGAATTTATTTGTGAGCGTGAGCGTTGTCAACGATATACCGAGCGAATTGTCGATTTATTCTTGCCCGAAATTTCCAAAAAAGCGCGTGTCGGGGGGGGGGGGCTGCAACTATCAAACAAGTGGCAGCAATCAACTTTCTCGATTCAGCCATGTAAACAAATACTTTCGCCAAAGCAATGGGTGACAATAGCTGCACTGGCATACATCGAATGCGTATATCGCGCTCGAGCGAGAGCAAAAATGGCAGCAAACCATCGAGCCCTCTATTATAATCGTCAACGAAGCGCATTGAAAGTCTCTCTCCCCCTGGCGAATGTAGGTTAAACGTGTACGTAGTAGAGGATTGAACCGCGCGAAATTCAAGAATATTAAACAGCCGCGTCCAGTTTCCGATGCGCGGCTTTGCGCTGTGAAGCACGCAGCATATAGGCTCGCGAGCGCGCACAAGACACGACACACAATGCCGGCTATCAGTGAGCTGCCGAACGCGCGCGAATTTTCCGTATGGATAACGTACAGCCGTGTCGAGAATAATTTCGGGGGGCTCGAGCAATTGTGTCGCATGGCGATATATATATACCCCGCCGCCCACGCATAAATCTCTGTCACAGCATCGATGCGGAATTCATTATTATAACCTTGAAAAATAACGCTGTATCGTTATTAAATATAAATTCCCATTCGTTTGGTTTATTTTCGACGTTGAAATTGCTGCACATCGGTGTATCGTCATACGAGGTTAATGAAATTGTATAAGTAAACGCGCGGGTAAGCGCGATCGCGGAATGCGAACCGCACGCGAGTGGCAGGTGGAAGCTGCAGTATTAAATCCGTTGAATTATTTGTGTGAGTTATGTAAATTATCGGCATCATTATACGAGCAGTGAGTTTTATTTTGTACAACGAATTGCGACCGAAACAATCGTGTATCGATATAAGAGTGATATATTGAAACACAACATTTTTGAAGTATTGACACATTCATGAAGCATAAAGAATAATCATTGAAACTGAGATAAAATCTAACGGTACTGAAAAGTAATCGTCTCGAGTCGATACGAGCTTCCAGCGCGACCGAATCGCAGATTTACACGTGCCGCTCGAGGTGCCTCGATATGTGAGTTTCGCGAGCGAACAGGTACGGCGTTATATTATGCTTGGATTCTGCAGGAGTGACGTGTAGCGCGCTAGACACCCGAAGCGCAAAAAAAAAACGTATCGAAGTTCATACGGCGCGCGCAAACATACGCGTATTGAATTCGATATCGATGCCATGCGGAGATACATCGAATGGGAAGTTAAAAAATACCGAAACACCTGCCTGTCTTTGAAACAATGTCGCGCGAAACGTGTGGCATATTTTGCTTCGATGATATACCTGTAACTACTGCTCACGCGCGTAACGATCAGTGAGTGAATTTCGTGGAGGCTTACTTTCGATTCGTCCGTTTTCCCAAGTATTTAGCTACTGCTTTATCACTGCGCACATCTTTCATTAGCCATGAATTGGTTTTCCCAGCGTGTGAAACACGTGAGCTATTTTAATTTTTTTTCGTGACCGATAAGATCCGATCGCTGAGGCAAAAAGTTGTTGTTTTGCAACTATACCAATGAGCAAAGCTATTGCAACTTCGTTTGCGCTAATAAACGCGTGAATCGATACTGCCAGCTGGTCAATCGCACAGACCGATTTACGATTCACTTTGTCGAACATCGTGACCGAGATAACGTAATTATTTTTTTTTTTAATAAAAATTGATTGATAATACACACCTTTATAAATCTTCTTGAAAAGGATTCACCTTGACCACTACGTATATGCATGATACCAGGACCGACCGCTAGGTGGCCATATCCTAGTTATCAAGTAACCCCCATTCGAAGTAACAAAGTTCGGGGACTATAACGAAGCCTAATATGACTGACTATAAGATGATAGATGATGTAATGCTGCTTTGCGGCCTAGAGGCTCTGGTGCTCGATGCCATGAGACGGTCCTGACTGCTGGTTCCTTGGTCGGCCGGGTCGACAACGCCAAAGGAATTACGATTCGACCATTGCTAAGTTTACAATGTAATTCTCATCACTGGAGGACAAAAAGTTGTTTTGCGTGGTGGAGCTGAGGGTCACTGACTCGATAATCGTATCGCCGCGCTCGGGCGCTAATAAACGCGCGACGCAATATTCATGAGAAATTTCGACAAGATTTCAAAGCGATTCTTCCTCCGACGTACGGTATTCTAGGCAGTATTATACATACAGCCTCGCACACGTGTGTGTGTGTGTGTGTGTGTACTAGCTCGCTCAAATTCACGTGCTCTTTCACCCCTCGGAGCTCGTCGGTGCATACGGTATATACACATAGCCCCGCTATATCCATATCCATACATACGTATCGTATACAGAACCGTCGCGCGCGAGCAGCAAGTCGTGCATTCGCATGTCGGTCACGCGTCGGGCAATAGCTAATATTCCGTCACCGCCGTCGCGATGAAATACATATACATGCATGCGCGCGCGAGCGGCCGAGCGATGAACGTTTCGCCACCGCGCGTGTACACACAAAGTGAGAACAGTGGCAGCAGCAGCAGCCACCGACGAGCATGAGCTAGCTCTGCCCCAGTGTCTCTTACATGAATGGCACTTTAATGATCCTCCGGGGCTACTGCTGCCGAGCCAGAGGACCGAGAGAGAGCCAGTATGCCATATATGCCAATTAATTTCGCAATTGACACTCTTTGCGAATGCCCGACACGCGTGTACGTGCGCGCGGCGTACACTGCGTGGCGTATGCGATAGTTGCTGCTGCTGCTGCAGACCTCTTTGGATTTACATGCTCACGAACTGCTGCTGCTGCTGCTTTTTGCCTTCCGATTTTGTACCTCTGCGTTGCGCTCGAGCGAGCTTGAGCTCTAAGAGTATTTCTAGTTGGTTTTGGACGAGAATTTCTGAGAATGCCGAAAAAAAAATGCTGAGAAAAAAAGGTGTTTATGCATATAATGTATAATTCTTAATTAAGAAACTTGATGTTTTCATATTCATAATCGATTATGACATCTAACGGTCAAAGCCAAAGCTACAATAATAGAACTGTCGATGGTTCGAGATACAAAAATACTGTCAATATCACCCAGAAGACCAGACGACATGCGATTCAGTTATAAACAAGAGTAGGAACATGTTTGTTAGTTTTTCTACAATGACAGAATTGCCACGGTAGAATAAACGTAAAAAAACTCCATTGGATCCTGACTATTGTACTTTGATTGCATTGATGGAGTATTGAAACATAAGTTACATTTCTAAACGAGCCTCGTTAATGAATTTGAGAGGGCAATAAATGCTCAAACACTGCTGGAAAGAAGTAAAAAAAAAAAGGAAAGGAAAGGAGGAGGAAAAGAAAGAAAAGAGTAAGATCATAAGAGCGATTGATACTCGATAAGAAGATGCAATCACATTGATCTAATTGAAGTAGCGCGCGCAAGAGAGAGAAGTGTACGTATAAGAAAATTCCTTCAAAGAAATGCAATTTTCACTTACAGTTAGGAGTGACAAACCATGTGAAATTGATGAAGTCTTGATCTCTTAGGGGGGTCGAGAGATAGATAGCAAATGAAAGAGAGAGAGAGAGAGAGAAGGAAGGAGAGAACGGGAAAAAGAAAAGAAAGAGGAGAGAGAGAAAAGCATTGTCTAGACCTGGTTGTGCCGCTGCTAGCTATATAGCGCGCGCAGCACGCCCGTACGTACGTATATATATACACGGGGAAAAGGCGAAAGAAAGAGTCGATTTGATCTAATAGCCCAGAGAGACAGAGAAAGAGAGCTCGTCGAGGCATATAGAGCTAGACGTGGACTAGCTGCTAGCTTCTAGCCTGGCGGCGGGTACGACCCTATTTAATAGATGTGTGGCTACTGATTTGATTGAATGAAATGGATTCCTTATTCGATCTCGTGTGTGTGTGCGCCCACCCGCCTTATATATGGTAGATCGTTGCGCGGGGCTGCTTGCTTATTTTTATTGATCGGGCGGACGCACCGCTAGATGTTATTATACACTGAATTACAATAATCAAAGCTATCATTTTTTTTGTATTTTGTCTCTTACCTATACTCGATGTCTATTGCGATCGAAGCAATGATTACCTATATATACTAGCTCGATACACGTTGTACGTTACGTCTAGCATAAGTATCAGAATACTAGACACAGACTCCCGCGCGCAAAGGGGGAACTATAAGCATCGTCGTCGTCGTCGTCAACATGCAAAAGGGAAGAAGACTCTCTAACTAGTTCAGAGCTAGTAGGCTGCTGCTCCGCGTTATATATGTTAGTACATTATACGATAGAAGCAGAAACGCGCGTTCGTACATAGGATAGGATACGTGCGCCGCGCGCAGGTATACATACACCGTCGCCACGCGTGTACACTGTCAGCCGCGTATATACGCGAGTATCCCCCCGTACAAAGCTCTCTTTGACGAAGGAAGCTCGTGCTGCCGCCGCCGCTTGGCACATACGCGCCACACACACACGAGTGTGTATTATGGGTGTGCAAGCTCGGAGAGAGGAGTCGTCGTCGTCGTCGTCGTATTATAATATAATGTATATATAGGCATGTGTGTGTGTGTGTGTGTGTGCTGTGCGCGAGCGAGCCTCTTCCTCGGCACCCGTCGTCGTCGTGCGGGGCCTTTTCAAGCCCGAATTATCATTATACACATACGTCGTGGCGTGGAGCAGCAGAAGTGAGAGCGGTGCCGCTGCGTGCGGTTATTGTTGTTAATTAGATCCGCGGCTATACACACACATATACGCACACGCGTCATGCCTATTTGTTCCATCCACCGCGACGTGGCGAGGTATTAATATATATACGTTTAATAGTGGTGGTTGGCAGTTCTTCCGCCGCGAATTCAGAGAGAGACGTGCGAATTTTCTCTTGAACCTTCTGCGTTGCTCGAGATCTACACTGCTCGTGTACGTTTGTATTATTAATGGTGCACGACGTATGTAGCCAGGCCGTTGCTGCAAGCACGCGCCGTATCGTTTAGTAAAGAGTCGCGC
This sequence comes from Trichogramma pretiosum, assembly GCF_000599845.2. NCBI lineage: Eukaryota > Metazoa > Arthropoda > Insecta > Hymenoptera > Trichogrammatidae > Trichogramma > Trichogramma pretiosum. The sequence continues at coordinate 412,148 of NW_019641630.1, forward strand.
GAAGCTTTTCGCCCTGTGTGTGCGATATCGCAGCGAATTTGTTTCAAGGATTATTTCGCGTATTTATATAATGTAGGTCGGAAAAATTATAAGGACGATTTACGAGCGACGTGAATTAAAGCTCGTCTAACATTTGTTAAATCTCGACCGGCTCGTCGATCGCGCATCTGGTAGGTACCTAGGTACGTATTACAGGAGGTCGAGCGAGCGAGAGCGAAGCAATAAAAATGATACGTACAAACAAAAAGACATAAAAGCTCGCTCGCACGACTCGACAGCAGCAGCAGCAGCAGCAGCAAGCACAGGCAATTGACGGCGGTGGCGGCGTCGGCGGCAGCTGCCGCTGCACGGAGAGGTTTTGAAATGCGAGAATTTGCCGCGCATGGCACTTCTTTGTAAATAGCCCGCTAGGAAGTATTTATCGACTCAAAGCAGGCAGGGCTGCTCCAGCTACTATATCTATATATACGTATATAGCTCGAGCTAAACAGAGGCCAGAGCGAGGAGTCTGCTGGCGTTGCCACCGCCGTTTGTGCGTCTGTATACTGTATGCGCAGGTTAATCAAAGCCACGAAATTCGATCGGTGCGGTAGGCGGTATAACAGAGGTAGAGAGAGAGAGAGAGAGAGAGAGAGAGAGAGAGAGAGAGCGTGGAAGCAACGGCAGCAGCAGCAGCTATGCAGGCGTTTAAGCTTTCTCCGCTCGCTCGCTTGCAAGCTCTTTATGTATATATAGCTGTATATAGGATAGATGGTGCGCGTCTGGATGGCTGGGGCTGCTGCTGCTGCTGCTGCTACTCGCCTCGTGGGCCTCCGGATATTGCAAACGATGAGCGAACGCGAGTACACAGCGGTATATATATACGGTATATATTCTCTCGGCCGTTATATGTATATAAAGAGATCGGCGACGTGGCCACGACGGAGGTGGTGGCGCTACTGCTGCTGCTGGCATCGCACACGGCCATAGGCACGAGGTATAAGAGACAGAGAGAGAGAAGGGGAGAGAGAAAGGGGGACCGCCAAAAGCAAGCGGAAACAAAGCCGAGCACTTAGCGGCAAATTAGTGATGAATGCAGGATGAGGGCGCAACTGTCACTCTTCATTATATGGCCATATATTGCATATAGCACGTATATATACCGTGTATAGCTCCTACTACTACTACTACGAGGCAAGCTGAGAGAGAGAGAAAGAGGGCACATACACACCCACCCACCTACACACACGTACAGGGAGAGAGCAACGTGCGCAGCAGCAGCAGCAGCAGCCACGTAAACTCCGTATACTGGAGATACGGCAGGAGGGTGCGAGTTACTCACCCTCGACCGCATGATGCTAATACAGGCAGGACCGCAAGCCTCAAGTATGTAAAAGCGACTTCGCCTCGTAGTCGTCGTCGTCGTCCTTACTTTATATCGGCTACATTGCCGTACACTCTTATACGGAGCATAATGTAGGCCGCCGCTTTTATATACAGCTGCGCGAGTTGCATCGAGAAAAGGCCAATTTCGAACCTCGATGATTTTCGGTAATGAATTTTGCGAGGAAGACGCGCGCGCAATATGACAAAGAACTGACGAAGAACTGTCAACTGATTTTTCGTCATCGTGTTTACATGATTACACGAATGAAAAGCAAAGAATCGTTGCGGCTTCGTTTGCTTTGATCACGTCATTGCGACACAACAATGACTACTGAGCTACGCGTGTTGTAACGTCATTATTTGCAAAAATTTTGCGAAAGCTCGTTGCGCTGCGGTATGCGTCGAGGCCTCGTTACCCCATTTCATCACAAAAGATCGTTCGCTCGCTCCTGTAGCGCAGTCACTCATAAATAGCTAAATCGGGGCCCGTCAATCCACGTCAATTTCTCTAATAAAATTAGCATAGCATTGGCATACGTTACTCAAAATATTTCAACGAGGTTTTCCGAGCGCGCGCGCGCTGTACACAACGCATCACCCACAACCCAATGGGAATTTTGACAAAATGTCATTTCACGTGATCGAGCGTCGTCAAGCTCTGTACAGCAACAACAAAAAAAACCTCGGGACATGATTTTAATGAGCTCGGAGCTGCAACATGTGTAATTTCATCCGGCGCTTATTATTACCTGAAATTATTGCCTTATAACGTATTACGCCGTAACGATTCAATTGAGCTTGCGGCTGCTAGCCGACGCGCGCACGAGGTCATCGAACCCGAACCCTGCAGCAACAGAAGCAGCAGCAGCAGCAGCCGCTGTTCCGAGCAGAACGTCTATGGTCACTCTTTTCCTTTAGGTGAATATATTAGAGGATTTACAACGTGATATAGCATGGCTTCTCCTCCTTTAAAAAAAGATAATTCATTTTTCCAATAGACGCAAGATAATCACAGTTTCGTAGTTCATTTCGCGTGCGCTACGGCTACGGCTACAGCAGCAGCAGCAGCAATAGCAGCAGGAGAATGAGAAAGTTGGGTGAACAAAATTTTTTTCATAATAAATGCTCGCATGTAGCTTTTAATCTTTCGGGCGTTCGCTCGAGTTCCGCTCTCGCCGTTTTCCGCAGCAAAAGCAAAAGGAAGAGAGAAAAAAAAAGAAGTTGCGATAAAAGCCATGAGAATAATCATCGGGAAAAAAAAGGAAAAATATATATATAAGGAGACGAGGATGGAGGAGAGGAAAGGGGAATGAAGAAAGGCAAAATTGCCGGAGCTTTTAAGACGCTATTATACCTTATTTCCCGAAGGAGAGTTTCGTTCCGGTTTTTATATTATCGTGTGGCGCGAGCGCCCGCGGTACCGAGAGTAGCCCGCCCCCCAAATTGTTCATCATCAACATCCAATACGTTGAATGCGAATTTTTGTTGCGTTTCGAGCACAACTCGTGCCCGTGAAAAATATTGCACCACCCCCGCCTCGCAGTTTACATCTCGCTGGCGTAGCACGTGATAAAACTTTTAGCAATGCTCACCGCGCGAGCATTTACGAATATATTGTATAATCTTTTAAAAGTACCGTTTTGCCTAGTAGTAGTAGTAGTAGTTGTAGGTAGTAGGTAGCAGCAGCTCTCGCGGTGACGTCTACCGATAGATTTGCATAACAAAACGCACAATTAATGAAGTTGCGCGAGCTGTGTGCGGCAGCAGCCCTACGACGGCTCAACAAAAGAGCATTTCGCGTCGCTCCTTTCAGGCACGCGCCGCCACCACCACCACCACCCGCTCTGCGAGCTTGTGTAGCAGCGAGCTCGGCGGTGGCGGCGCGCGTTTGTACACGTCGCTTCCTCCCCTCCCCTATCCCCCCGCGCTTAGTCCCAGGCCCAAGCAAGTGTAACCCCAGAGGCTAAATAAGTCAAGACTTTGAAAGGGATCTTGCCTGGCTCACACTGCGTGGCAAAGAGAAACTTTGGCCAATCACTGTTTCATCCGAACAAACCGCGCGCGTATATAGTCTCTCTCTCACTCTACCTCGTGTACTAGCTCCCAGACGCGCTCCGCGGCGCAGTTTATATGCCTTCTTCTTTCTTTCTTTTTTCTTCGCTCTATTGCGCGCAGCGGAGATTTTTTCCTCGCCCGACGCACACGACTGCTACCACCGCTGTGTTTTACCGCGTGGGCCGCGCGCGCGGGTAATCGATCGACACGGCTAAAGGACGAAAATTGAAAATTTACTTTAGCCCTCCGAGAGACAGAGTTAATGAAAAGTAGGCTACGTACCAAGCGTGGGGTATAGGAGTAAGAGAAGAAGAAGAAGAAGTAGAAGAAGAAGAAGCGGAAGCCCGAGCTGTCTTCGAGTAAAAATTGGAAACGGGTAGTAGTACTTTATCGCGTTAGAGGAGAGCAGCAGCAGCAGCAACAGCTCGTGAGACTGTCGTTGCCGCGACAGCTCATGCTGGGAGATGGGAGGTTCGAGGAGTAGTAGAGAAGGAAGTGCGGCGCACTAAAGTCGGAGCTTTTGAAAATTTCATTTTCCTGGAATTTGGTATATGAGCAGTTCTTTAAATAAAACGCATTTTTTGAGGTAGAATCGCGGCAAATTTTTTTTTCAACCTACGCGGATACGGACCCCCGGGAAATGTTTTTGGGGGTCCTAGGAACATGTAACCACGTAGGAACCATTGAAATTTCAATAGTGCTTATTTTCAGAGCTACTTTTGTGATTTAGGGCCGAAAAATCATGTTTTCTCGTAAATACGGCTAATTACTCAATTTCTAAGTTGCTGAAAAAGTATCAAAACTCATCTAAAAAAAATAACTGACTGCTGTGTTCAATAGGAAATTTTCTCAGCTTTCCAATGGTGGTGTCAGATTTTCCGATAAGTCGCACATTCACCGAGAAAATCGCCATCAAACATGCCAAGCTAAATATCTCGAAAAACTCGGTACGGAAAAAGTGATATTTGAGGTTTAATTTCGATTTTTCCTCGTGAAAATGAAATTTATCGAAAAATCTGACTACGCTATGAGAAAGCTGAGGAAATTTCCAATCGAAAACATATCTTCATTTATTTTTTCAGTGGAATTACGAGCTAGTTTTGATTGTAGCGAGCCGAAAACCTCGCAACCGCGCTGAATCAGCTCGGAAACAGAAAACAGCGAACAAAGTAAAAGAAATTCCCATGTATAACATTGTAATTCGACTCAAAAAATAAATGAAGATATTCTTTCGATAGAAAATTTCCTCAGCTTTCTCATGGTGCAGTCAGATTTTCCGAAAAATCTCATTTCCAACCGAAAAAATCGAAAATAGGCATCAAAGATCACTTTTTCCGTACCGAGTTTTTCGAGATATTTAGCTTGGCACGTTTGATGGCGATTTTCTCGGTGAATGTGCGACTTATCGGAAAATCTGATACTACGATTGGAAAGCTGAGAAAATTTCCTATCGAACACAGCAGTCAGTTATTTTTTTTAAATGAGTTTTGATACTTTTTCAGCGACTTAGAAATTGAGTAATTAGCCGTATTTACGAGAAAACATGATTTTTCGGCCCTAAATCACAAAAGTAGCTCTGAAAATAAGCACTATTGAAATTTCAATGGTTCCTACGTGGTTACATGTTCCTAGGACCCCCAAAAACATTTCCCGGGGGTCCGTATCCGCGTAGGTTGAAAAAAAAATTTGCCGCGATTCTACCTCAAAAAATGCGTTTTATTTAAAGAATTGCTCATATATACAGGGTGAGCTGCTGTTGGGTACTCGTCGTCGCGCGGGGCACAGTAGTCGTGTCGTCGTTGGCGCCATCATAAAAGGCAGCGCACAGCTCGCATATATATCTAATGCGTCGTCATCGTCTTTCGTCATCGCGCGTACATTACACACATATATATAACACGGAAGATCCCGGAGAGTCACAAACGCTTTTATTTACCTTACACAGCAGCGGCGGCGGCGGTGGTACTTTGTTTCGAGCATTTGTTCGTGAGCCGCTTCTCTGCCGCCGTCACGAATTCTCGCGCGCACGGGTTGGATTATTAAATTCTTCATACTCGCGAGCAGAGGCTCGTGGGCGAGCTAAGTCTTTCGAAAACCGATTCGAGTGTGTACTGTACAGCGTTAGACGCGCGTCGGAGAGGAGCTAGAGACGATTTACCGAGCTTGCTATACGTACTAATTTTGTTTTTTGCGCAGTCGCGCGCTCATACTTACCTGTAATCAGCCATTTTTGACATCCAAAGAATCGAGGATCTGAAACAATAAATAGAGACTGGTCAGTGAGATAATCGAATATTTATAAAGCAACAATTTTATAATTAATGGAACTCGTTAACATTGTCTACGTTCAGTATATCACGTAATAAGCATGCTTGGCACTTCAGCTTCCTTCCCTGATCGCTAAAAATAACGAAAGCAACGATTCGATTACACGGCCTCGCAAACTCGCCGATCTCCGCGAAACAAAATTATAATCAGGGCGGCGGTTTCATCGCATCCACGCGCATCGCTGCTGCCAAAAAAGCTCCGGCGCGCGTAACACGGGGCCGCCGCGTATATATTTATGACTTTGTGTGTGCGCGAGCGAAGCTCATCCGAGGCCGACGACGGTTTGAATAATAATATTGAAAGCAAGTTTCTTCCGGTGGGCTACATGCGGCACGCGTTATTACACGGTGTGTGCGGCGGTATCCCTTAGCCCCCGAAAACTTGCCTGATAGTCTGCCTAGGATACACTAACCCTCGCTCCCTCTTTCCAGCTGTCTCCCTCTCTTCCTCTCTCTTCTTCCTACTACGCGAACGCGGTGACATACGAATTCGACAGAGCATTATTTATCAAACGCAAGTAGCTGCTCGCTCGCACACACACATAGACACACTCTTCGCAAGCTGCAAACTCGCGCGCAAGTAAACAGTCTGCACGCGCGCGCGCGTCGACGACGTCAACGCGAGCATATATAGTGCTTAACATTTCAGAGAGATGGGTAGAGCAGCAGCCAGCCAGCTAGCTAGCTCTAACTTTATGCATACTTATGGCTCTGGCGAACAACTTTTTACTCCTCTCTCACTCTCTTCGGTGTGCAAAGATTGCCTTCATAGAGCGCCCAGAGAGAAAGAGAGAGAGAGAGGGAGAGAGGAAGCTCCTGGCACTACACCACTGGGTAGATAAGTTAAATCAAGCGCAGGCAGTACCCCTGCGGCCACCCACGCGTACGCGCCACCAGCTTTAATATACCGTCTTTCTCTCTCTCTCTCTCGCTTCGTTTTTTATTCTTCCGAGGCGCGCCCGAGCTTTTGAATTTTATTATACGAGTGTTTGGTCATTGAAATTATTCATTAGCGGTAGTAATTTGCTGTTACGAGGTGCGATTTATTCTCTCTCACGCAACTTAAGTCACTCGTTTCTTTCTCTCTCTCTCTCTCACTCACACCATCTGTTGACCTTTTTTATTTCTTCCGCACCTCTAGCTCTGCCTGGGCCCGCTGATTGGACAATCGCTGTCAGATCTCGAGCTTTTATGCGGAATATGTATGTACACGAGCGCTTTCCTTTATTTTACCTTTTATCCATTTTTGCACCCTCTCTTTCTCTCTCTCTCTTTAGTGTAAAAACTCTGACGTTTCGTAGCTTCGACGCTCGCGATCAATCACTCGCTGCTGCAGCCCGTTAATGCCAGCCTGAATTGACCATAGAGTGTACGTCAACGAGAGAGCTCGGGAACTCGAGTCGCGAGCGCGCCCGCCCGCGTCGACGTATACGCGTCTCGTCGTTAACGTAAAATCGAGCTTGAACTCGAGCTTCCTCTCCATATACGCATATTCGCCTACAAAGAGACGCCAATCGTTGGCTTCGAGGCTTTCAAAGTTCCCTGCCTATACGCGTATATGCCGCAGCGATTTATGTACACTTTGACCATTTCTCACGAAATGACTGGACACGTCAAAATTATATTATTTTCACCTTTTACGACAATTAATGTTTCGTAATCCACTGGTTCGCTCTAGATTTTCTAAAAGTAAAATTTTTGTACTTTGATTTAAAATTTTTATTTGAAAACGTGTAATACGAACTTGCTTAGCATTTATTATGCCCTTTTTGAATATTTGTGAAAAATGAAAATTCTAGCATAACAATTTATAAAGGGCAAAACTATTGAAAAACTTTCTAAGCGTACTGCAATTTACCTTGCACCAATAATATACTTTTTTTGGTTTTGTTTTTATTGAAATATTGTACTTAAACATGTGTACAAGTATATACATACATACATATTATGTATTTACTATTGTCAATCGTCATTTCTTCTTGCATTTATCACATACTTAATTTTTTACATCCTTCAGAGGTTGTCCTTGGGTGGAAGAGCAATCAATCCACTTTTTGTCTATATAATTTCTTGAACATCTTTTCGACCTTTGTGCACTGTCTTTTGATGGCGGAGCAAATACTGTTTATATCCAAATTTCTGCTCACACTTGTCACATGCGAAATCTCTACGACCTTCGTGGACTACAATTTTGTGCATTAACAGGCTCGAATTGTGTCCGAATTTCTTCTCGCAATCGTCACATGCATAATCTTTGCGAACTCCGTGGACTATTATTTGGTGTTTCTTCAAATTGCCTCGCTCCCCAAATTTCTTCTCACAAACGTCACATGCGTAATCTTTGGAACCTTCGTGTACTGTCTTTTTGTGTTTAATCAATTTCGAGTTTTCTCCAAATTTCTTCTCGCATTCCTCGCATGCGTAATCTTTCCGAGTCTCATGGATTGTTTTTTTGTGTCTAATCAAGCTGTTTTGACGAGAGAATTTCTTCTCGCACTTGTCGCATGCTACATTTCTGCGACCTTCGTGTACCGTTTTTTCATGTAAAAGCCAATGCGATTTGCGCCCAAATTTTTTCTCGCACTTACTGCATATAAAATTTTGGCGACCTTCATGAACTACCATTAGATGTTCGAGCAAATTCGATTTTTTTCCAAATTTCTTCTCGCACTTGTGGCATGCGTAATCTTTGCGACCTTCGTGTACTGTCTTCAGATGAAAGAGCAAACTCGATTTTCGAGTAAATTTTTTCTCGCACTTGTCGCATGTAAAATCCTTGAGACCTTCGTGTACTGTCTTTTGGTGTATGAGCAAAGTCGATTTTAATCCAAATGTCTTTTCACACGTGTCACATGCGAAATCTCTACGACCGTCGTGTACTGTCTTTTTGTGTATGAGCAAAGTCGATTTTAATCCAAATTTTTTCTGGAACTTGTCGCATGCAAAATCTTTACGACGCTCATGAACTGTCTTTATGTGCACGAGTAAACTCTGTTTATTTCCAAATCTTTTTGCACACTTTTCACATAAGTAATCTTTCAAAACTTCGTGGAATATTTTGTTGTGCTTGACTAAAGTTAGTTTATTTTCAAATTTTTTCTTGCACTTGTTACACGTGAAATCTTTGCGATCTTTATGTACTAATTTTTGGTGCGTGAACAAGCTCGATTTTTTCACAAATTGTTTCTCACAGCAATCACATGCAAAATTTTTGTGGTTTTTGTGTACTGATATTTGGTGTCTATTCAGATGACTTCGGAACTCAAATTTTTTCTCACACTTGTCGCATGCGAAAACTTTTTGTTCATTGTGAGTTATGTCTCGGTGTTTTATCATACTTGATTCTAGTCTAAATGCCTCATAACAAACATCACAAACGTATTTTTCGTTGTTTGAAACAACATTGTCGGGTTTACTTGAATTATCTTTCAAGAAATCTTCCTCGGATTTCTTTTCACTTTTATCCATTTCGATACCTAAATTAAACGATGGATTCTTCTATACGATATTACGAAAATCAAATGAGTAAATTTATCTTTCGGCAAAGACAACGTTCAAACTAATTTATTTTCACTATACTAACATGATCAGTGTTTCGAGGAACTATGTCCGAATCATTTATGATTGTATTGTTTACCACTAAGTTATCGATTTATTTGTTTATATGTGTTCTTCTAAGAATTGAAACAATTTAATATTTTAACTTTACGATGATTTTTTCTAGGTTTTTTTTGACCTTCGAGCAAATACATCATTACATACACGTATAGTAAAAAAATGTCATATTCATTCCAAAATTAGCCGTCCTCGCGCCATTCCATGATTAGCATGCTCCATAACCCACCATTACTGTGTATGGCCAGTCGACAGTAGAGGGTAAAAATATCGCCAAGGAGTTATCACAATCTCGAGATCATCATGCTCGTACTATAAGTAATGCGTTCGGTTGTTAGTGACAAACTCATCGAAGCAAGTGTTCATAAATTATTTCTGTGAAAAAATTAAAGTCTCTACCTGGAATAGAGGTACACTGTTGGCTACACGAGGCGGATAACCTCAAATATTTTCTCTGCATCGTGAAAATTTACAGTGAGTACATATAAACCAAAGACGTGATGGAAAGCAGCAGTGACGTTATTAGGTATACATTTTTTGCTTTCTATACTGCCAAAATAATTTATTTAAGCGATTTTTTATAAAATTTGATTATTATCAGGGTAAAGGAAGAGCCGAACGATACTTGGTCAGAGGAAGGTGACAATTTTATTTTTGATTCGGTAGACTCTTGCAAAGATGAAAACTTTAAAAGATTCTGCTATAAACCACCGGTGAGTTCAATGATTTTAGTTACTTAATTGCTCCTCTTTCAACAATTATTTTATAAGTTTAATTGTAGGCAAATCACACAAATAAGGCTGTTGAGTTACAAGAAAATTTAGATGAAAAAATATTCATAGATGTTGAGTGCAAACATGTGAAATGTGAACTGCCGTCTCTATCAATGAACACCTACAAAACTGAGAATCAAAGTTACCCATCTATTAAGAAAATAGAAAATCAAATGCACACCAACTACTTCAACGATAAAGATTTGATAATTTTGATAAAAAAGGGATTCGATTATGATAGCAATTGCCAATTTTTACTAAATTCAACATTGGAATGTGAAAAATCAAAGAAGGTGAAAACATTGTATAAAAAAACTCGAGCTAAATTATCTTGTAAGGGTGATTTGTGTCGAAAAACTCATAAACGAGAAGCAAGTCTAAAAACACATATCAATACGATACATGAGAGCGTTAGAGTAAATGAATGTGAAATTGGTCGCAAATCATTTGGATACCAGAGTCAACTTAAAAGGCACATAAATACAGTACATAATCTGATCAAACCCTTTCAATGTGAAATTTGTCAGACAGCATTTGGGCGAAAAAGTCACCTTAAAAATCACATAAATACAGTACATTATCCCAGCAAACCATTCGAATGTGGTATCTGTCATAAATCATTTGGACGAAAAGATCATCTCGAAATTCACATAAAAGCAGTACATAATGGCAGCAAACCTTTTGAATGTAACTTTTGTCACAAATCATTTGGATTAAAATGTACTCTCAAAAATCATATGATTGCAGTACATGATCGCAGCAAAACCTTTGAATGTGATATTTGTCATAAATCATATGGTCGCAAAGACCATCTCAAAATTCACATAATGATAGTCCACAATCGAAGCACATCGTTTGAATGTGAGGTTTGTCACAAATCATTTGGACAGAAAAGTGACCTCAAACGTCACGTCAATGCAGTACATGATCAAAGCAAACCCTTTGAGTGTGAAATTTGTCACAAATAATATGGACGAAAACAGCAGCTTAATACACACGTAAAAACAGTACATGATCGTATCAAACCCTTTGAATGTGATATTTGTCATAAATCATTTGGACTAAAAGGTAATCTCAAAAATCACATAAATACAGTACATTATAGGAGTAAACCCTTTGAATGTGAGATTTGTCATAAATCATTTGGGTATAAGGGTGACCTCAACAAACATATGAGTTCAGTTCATAATCGAAGTAAAACCTTCGAATGTGACATTTTTCACAAATCATTTGGATACAAAAGTAACCTCAAAAAGCACATAAGTTTAGTACACGATCGTATTAAACTCTTTGAGTGTGAGATTTGTCATAAATCATTTGGATACCGAGGTCACCTCAAATCTCACATAAATGCAGTACATATTCGAGCAAACTCTTGAATCATGATATTTATTCCGTTTGGTTTGAACTCAATGAATATATTAGCAATCAAATGAGTGCGTTATGTAATTTTGAAAAATCAGTTACAAAAAAGTATTTTATTCTTTTGAAAATTAATAAAGCATTTAAATTTGTTATGTATTATATTGCGACTGTAAACATTTATTTTAGAACCATAAATAAATTTAAATGTTCACAATCTTTCATCTTTAACTTGTTCTTGAAAGTATTGCTGTTAATCGACCTTTATACATTCCAACCATCAAATGAACCTTATTCTCAAGTACCTAGTCCCTATCGGTATTCTGGTAAAAAACCCGTACCTCAAAGCAAGAATCATGCCTAAACTTTTCTCGCGTTCCCTTCAACCGATTTCATTACACGTAGAAAACTGAACAACTGCAATCGTCGATACAAAAAGCTCACCCGATGCGAAGGAGATCGTGTACAAAACGATTATTTGGCTGTTATCGTTAGCCTCCCATCTACAACGTCCCCGTGCTACAACATCACTTACCCATCCGAACTTGACTCGGTCAACGAGCGAGTCACTGGCAATTACGTGAGATCGGTCGTGTGAACGTGTGTATGCGCGTTAGGGTGGTTCGCTTTTGCAAAAATGTTCAAAATCGCATATACGTCATGGCGATTCTGAAAGTTCAAGTCTTTACGAAAAGAAAGCCGGGTTCAGAACCTAAAAAAAGTGTCGGGAACCGGTGTCGATCGATTTTTGAAGTTTAAAAACGTGGTCCAAAATAGGAGCAAAATCGGTCAACCATTCAATTTATTTCAAACTGTGTTTCGAGAGTAAAAATAATATCGACAATACATTTTCTTACGTATTTTTGTCTGTAGAATCGAATGCCGTAGTCAGTTTTGCTCTACGACTTCGTTTTCATCGATAAAAATGTACTTTTTTGATTTTTTTTTCGCTTAAAAATCCAAAAATCGACTTTGCAACGTTTAAAAATGAACAGAAAAAATCTTCGAAAATTTTTGACACTACCAAAATTTAGGATTTTTTGTGACGAATCCAACCGTATAAATTAGTATATGCTTTAAAATTATTTTCATTCATAAAAATGCAAATTTTCGATTTTTTTTGGCTGAATTTGACGAAAAATCTCGAAAACGCGCCCTTTTTGAGAGAAAGTGCTCTTAAAAAATCCCGCTGCAACATTTTTTTTGTATTTTTTGCTGTAAAATTGAATGACGTTGTGATTTTGGTCCTAAAACATCGTTTTAGAAAAAAACGTTTTTTTTTCGAAAACAGCTCGTTTTCGAGATTTTTCGTCAAATTCAGCCAAAAAAAATCGAAAATTTGCATTTTTATGAATGAAAATAATTTTAAAGCATATACTAATTTATACGGTTGGATTCGTCACAAAAAATCCTAAATTTTGGTAGTGTCAAAAATTTTCGAAGATTTTTTCTGTTCATTTTTAAACGTTGCAAAGTCGATTTTTGGATTTTTAAGCGAAAAAAAAATCAAAAAAGTACATTTTTATCGATGAAAACGAAGTCGTAGAGCAAAACTGACTACGGCATTCGATTCTACAGACAAAAATACGTAAGAAAATGTATTGTCGATATTATTTTTACTCTCGAAACACAGTTTGAAATAAATTGAATGGTTGACCGATTTTGCTCCTATTTTGGACCACGTTTTTAAACTTCAAAAATCGATCGACACCGGTTCCCGACACTTTTTTTAGGTTCTGAACCCGGCTTTCTTTTCGTAAAGACTTGAACTTTCAGAATCGCCATGACGTATATGCGATTTTGAACATTTTTGCAAAAGCGAACCACCCTAATGCGCGTGTTGTTATGGATTCGTCGGCCGCGGATTTCCTAATCTGATAATTACACGAGGCACTGCAAGGAGGCGCAAGACGAAATTTCGAGAACCCACAAGTAAGATAATGAAGTTCGTATGATAAGTAGGTCGTTACCTTGTGTTCTATTGCCGTTTTTTTGAATAGTCCCTCTCAAAACCTATGGTATTGTTATTTACCAATTGACTTTAATTCGAGAAAATTCGATAACTATAATCTCGATCGAGCAACGAGGCATTTTTTTCAATGGTAATTCCACACAGGTCTATTGCCGTTAACTATAGCGTAGTGTAGAGGCGTATTTCTAGTTTGTGGGACGAGCAAATTGGGGTCGACTTGGCCGAGCTCCAAAAATTGTCTGACGATTTCTACACGGGCCCCGGTACAAGCCACGTGGAAGTGTGTTTCGCCGGTTTTTTCGTTGATGTAATTCGCTTCGTACTAATTGTAAATTCTAAATAAGTCTTTGACCAATTGTGCGCCCGGAAAGCTGACCAAGTAATGCAACGGTGTATTTCGTTTCAACAACGGCTTGCCGCGTTTGTCGACTCGGGGCTCGTGTCTGTAGCCACTCAAAGACACGAATTCGATCACTTCCTTTCCCATGGTGAAAAGCGACCCATTCAAAGTCCCGATGAAATCAATGCAGTCCAAGAGAAGACGCTCCAGCTGTTCCGGTCGAAAAAAAAGCCTGGAGAATCAATCGGTAAAACTGATGGACGAATTCTTGTCGCTGCTGTACGTCCTCCCAATTGGCCCTGTCTCACAGTATCATATCATATCTCGCACAAAACAACAAAACAAAAACACGACACAGAGATCTTGCATTATTAAAGCTGGCGAGGGCGTATTATGCTATTTATAGAGAGACAGTGGAGCTCGCGAAACACGGGTATCTTCATTGGGTCGTGGCACGCGACGACGACGACGAGGAGGAGGACGAGGCGGCCAGGCCAGTGTGCGGAGGGGCAACGCGACGCAATCTCGCGAGCAATAGGATTGAGCAGTTTTTCATCTCCGGCTCGTGCATTATTTTACTTTGTCGTATGTGTGTGTAGATGTAGTATAGCGTTTCTTGGCCTCGCTAGCTCAGACCCCCGGCATTTGCATTGTTAATGCCATAGCCTACAGTAGCGAGCTCCGTCGCTGCTGTCGCTGGCTCTAAATATACGTACGTGCGCATTTTCCTTTCTTTCAGTTATCGGACTATTATGTGCCTCGCTTGACTTTTTCTTTCGCGTGCACATGATAAAACTACATCGAGCTGCGCCAAAGTAGCATACGCATCCACGCGCGCGAGCTCTTTGATTTATTCCATTTTCGCTTCCCGGTGCAGCAGCAGCAGCAGTAGAAAAAAAACCTCCGCTCGAATCGCGCGCACACTGTATTTTTGCACGAATCCGAGAACTCACGCGTCAAGTCGAATGTCCAAGCTAGAAAAATCAAAGTTTTAGTTGCGGGTTTTGTGCGCGCCCGTAAAGGGTAAACACACTTTGTGTCGGCAAGATTATACTACTCTCTCGCCGGGCTAGCAGCAGCTCCGCAAGTATATAGAGAGAGAGTGCGCGAGAGCGGGGAAATAACTTAACTAGGAGAGAGAGAGACAGAGAGAGAAATTTTCAAACAAAGTGGATTAATTTAGCATTGGTTAGCCTTTCGAATGGAAATGCGGTGAAACAGTCGCCACGGCGCGGCTATACCTATCCTATACCTACCTACCTACCAACCGACCTAACCGTGCGCCGCTCGCTCGCGCGCGCCAGTGCGTGTGCGGAAAGTTCCCGTGCAGCAGCGGCGGCTAGCGCAGGTCCGTGTGGACTAAAACTAACTAAAACTAAACTTTCGCGAGTGAGAGAGTTTGCAGCCTCTCACTTAGCGTTTGGCCGTTGCTGCTGCTGCTGCTGAGCGCGCGAAAGTCGGCCAGAATCCAAGCCCCCGATACCGTTACAACTTTCTCTCTCTGGCGTCCAGGGTCCAGTAGTGTAGCGCTCGATTTTTTTTTCTCCCTCGTCCCAAATCTTATCTAAATTTAATAGTTTTGCAGCAGCAGCTCGCGAGTGAAAGAAGCGGCGGTAGTTCGCGAGCGGTAAAGTGGAGTTTAGAGAAAAAAAAAATAGGAGGAAGTAATAAAAATTTGAGCTCGGCGTGCGGCGAGTGGAAATCTTAACTTTTTACTCTTTGTGCGCGCTGTTCGGTGGTAAGTGGGTGCGGGGGATGACCGTGTCACGCGCGCTTATATACACACCGACTACTAGCTGCTGCAATGACAAATGGGCATATATTTCGGTGCGCGACGACGACGACGTCGAGCTACCTCATTACGAATTTACAGTACAATTCAGCGCATCGTCGGTGTGAGAGCGCAGCGGGGTAAGAAATGCAGGACGCTATTTCATTTTTAGCATGCGTGATCGGACGGCAGCTCCCTCCCTCGCTCTCGGATTTCTATCTTATGCCAGACTGACAAAGCGACGCAGTCGAATCAACTTTTTTTCCTCCTCTCTTCGCTCCCCTCCCCCCTTTCGCTCTCGACGTCCTCGTCGTACTCGTCCTCGTAGTCGTATACGTCGCAGTCATCGTCGTCGCGCTTTGTTTCGCGCTCGTGTGCACCTGATATGCATTTTCATTTATATACGAGCGCGCGCACTTGTGAATTCATGGGGCAATTTAGCATTCATCATCGCGACGCGCGCGTATACTACTGCTGCTGCTGCTGCTTTTCAACTGCTGATAAATTACTGATTAATCTCGCGAATCAAATTTGCGACGAGCTGCCGCGCGCGCGCACAAAATGTCACGTGTCGAGTCACTCCCCCGCATCGCACCGCGCCACGCAAATAACAAAGCTCTCTAATTTTAGTTATTAATGAGACAATCGAATGAGGATTTTTTCCGCTGGTATCCATACGTACGTACGTATTTGTAACGCGCGAGATATTTCCTCTGCTTATGATTTCGTTGCACGTATAAACGCAGCGCGCGCGATTGCGTTATTGGATTTTTTTCTCTCTGCCCTGCAACCGAGTGTGTGGGAGCTGCGAATTCGAGGGAAAAACAGAGAAGTAGGTAAACGCGTGCTATAATTTGCATGGAATCGCGTTAAACACACTGTATATGGCTCTGGCACACACCGGACCGTACCGCACACGCCCCGAAATCTTTAAAACCGCGATATAAAACAAACCGCAGCAGAGGCCGTTTCTCTCTCTCTCTCTCCTGCCTCTCTATGTAAAACGAGCACATACACGCCTATATGGCTCTTTAACCGTGGCGCGCGGGGCTAACCGCACGAGGAAAGATGAACGACTGCGATACAGTTTTTCAACGCGCGCACCGCAATTTACGCGCGTATATACGTATAACCACCGCGCGACGAGGTTCGTCATTATTATTTCCCTTTATATACGAACGAGTAATTTTCTCTTGATTTGTATAAATTATTATTCGCGCGCGCGCGGGAATTAATATATAACTCAGCGGATGTACGAAGCAATTTGTCATCGCGCGCCGCGTTTTCGAGAGGGCTGCCTCCTCGCACGCGGCTTGAATGATTGCCTTAATTATGTCAATGATATCAAAGAGTTTCCGACGCGCGACGTCGTTAAATCGTCGTAATATCGCGAGCAGATCGCGCGCGAATCGTTCAACTTTTCATTTTTCGACGACGCCGCGCGTCAACGTTAAATTGTTTGTGGTTTAACGGTTTTCGTTTATGTTATACTGTGGAGGTGGAAAAATCAAAAACGAGGATCAATAAAGCCTGATGTATGACTGCGCCCATCGATATTAATACATGTAATATAATTTACGTGCAATGATATCTGCATGATTTCATGTATATTTGTTATCGAAACTTCAAACGTACCGGAAGTAAAAAAGCTCAGGTTTATTATTAATTTATTTTACCCTCCTACTTTACACAAGGAGTATTAACCTCCGAGCGCATTCCTGTACATTACAAATGGCTTATCGCTTCGAATGAATCGATTAAACTTTCGAAGTTAGACCTAATTTTTTAAATTACTTATAGACTCTTACACCGAGCCTAAAGCCCAAATTTAAGCTTATTTACACTTGTACTACGATCCGCGTTTAGGCTCTTTGCGCAAATATCTCTAACCAACGCAATCTCCATCGAATCGATCCTTTTGAGCCGTGTGCCTCGGCGTTTATTTGTTTATTTATCCAACGATACGCAATAAAATATGAATTTCTATAATTACGATTTATGTATACAGGCGATCATAATTCTGATAATTAATTGCACGTACGTAACCGTGCGCGTATATTACTGCGCGTTGCTGATGTATACACGCGGAGGAGGAGGAGCAAATAAATGTGCATCATATTGCGGATATATAATTGTAGCTATATTGCTGTGTATGGTCCAGCTGCCGCTACCACGCCGTACATATCGTATATATACAATATCTACGAAAATCCGTATAGCTCGGCACGGATCCGCACATGCGAAATTGGCGAATGATAATATTTGAATGTCATGTGTTCATTTGATGTCCGCCAGCCGTTTAAATTTGTTCGATATTCAAAGACGAGAGAAAGGGTGCAGTGCTCTGTGCAGAGAGATAGATGTATATACGCTCGTGCATACACGCGAGCCTCTGTGATGTATACGTTGCCTCTGGCCAGGATATGAATTGTTGTACATTTGCTTCTGTTTTGCATCATTCACAACTCAAAGTTAAAGCACAAGCTCGGCATCGAGCTCCTGGGTGTGAGTGTGTAAGTATAGAAACGGACCGAAAATTGATTGACTATTTGACGTGTGCGTGTACGTGTTTGATATCGAAAATTAAGTTGCCATTTTTTCGTGCAGCGATTTTACCTTCGGGTCATAAACCAATCGAGTTTCTTTTTTAACTCCAGCTGTTGAAATTTTGGTTTAACTTTGTTACACGCGTCGCGATCGAAGCTCTGCCGTAATATAATTATCAGAAAATTTTCGATGGCCGCGCTCGATTATTTATATCAATCGGTCGATTCGAATATCGATACGTATCACGCGCACACTCATATCGAAGCAGAATTTCAGCGGCGTTATAACGCCGGGCAATGAAACCCGAGCAATATATATTCTCGAGAGAGATCGAAGAAAGAAAATTGAATCATGCTGATTTCAATAGACTCGAATAAAAAGCTTGAAATTCCAACTTAGTTGTTACTATTTTTTCTAGCAGCTATATATATATATATATCGGCAGCCGAGCAGCAACAGCAGCGAGGATTTCAATATTCTAGAACGCCCGAAGGGCCGTGTCACTGCGCGCGGATCGATTGTCCGATTGATTCTTATACATCTATCTATGTACATACTACGCTCCAACGGGAAAAATGTCCAGCGGCCGTTGCTTCTTCGGCAGCTCTCGTACAATACACACACACACACACACACACACACACACACATATAGAATCTCTCTCGCGCGCGTTGACGAGGTACCAGAGAGTAACTCGATATTTGATTCATACCGGCAGTAGTACAGTAGCAGCTAGCTCGCGAGCGAGCGACAAAAGTACGCGAAACAAGATTGAGGCGCAAGCTCTCGCTATAATGCAAGTGTGTCTGTGCGTGCGTGAGCGGGCACGAGCCGGAGCTGGCTCTGGAATAAGCTCTCTCTCACGCGCCAAAGAATCGTATTTCTCGTTCGTTACAACTAACTACGAGAAAGAGCGAGAGAGAGAGAGAGAAGCGAGAGCTTTTGTAATTTGAGTTGTCGCGTAAGACGAGTAAAGTAGCGGCGCTGGATTACAGCTGGCAAAATCTTACCGACTTATAGCTCCTCCCGTAGCAGCGAAATATATTAGCAGCGAGATTATTTCGCGAGAGGACGCGCTAATGTAAATATTTTTCCTTTTTATTTTCTTTTTTTTTTTGGTGTACAATTCAAACTTAGTGCTTTGGGCGGATGAGACGCGCCGCGGAGTTTGGGGGAGGAAAAATTGTTGTACCAATAGAATCGCGCCACGTCGAAGCTTTACCTGGAAATAGGTAATACGAGTCGAGGAGCTTTTCTACATTCGGGTGTTTTCCTGTCAGACACTTTTTTCATATGAAATAAACTCGTGCAGTAAAAACTGTATGTAAAGATATTCACATTGAAAAAAGTGAAACATCGATCGAATATCGATTAATTCGAAATTCAATCATTCAGAATCGTACTTATACAATTATTTTGACTTTGCTACTTGTAGATTTGGAAACGAAGGTACTTGCCATCTAGTGGTGGATTATGGATTTAATTATGATTGCATTCTCACGAATGTTTTGAGCACTTATTTGAATCGTAATGTTTCAATTTGAGTATGTAATGAATCTTGTTATGATCATTTTTGCTTTAAAAATAATGCATATGATTGGATGTTCACGATTAATTATAAAACGCATGTAATAGATAAGAATATTTTTAAATAATGTTTTCAAATATATATTAGATATGGAAGTTTTCTCAGCACGCAGCAAATACTTTTAAAGATTGAAAGAAGATTTGAAGGAAAATTCTGGTGAAGTTCTTTTAATTTTACTTTATTGAAATTAAATATCAATGCTACACTCGACTACTTGATCAAAATGTCATTTTTTGACCCCAGTACCTTGGTCGTGATTCAGTTCTTAAATACCGCCATAAGTAAAAGTGAGCTAAAACTATCATGCAGACTCTCTCACCCTCTTGCTCTATATATACAAAATAATGTGGCGAAACAATCGAGTTTTCTCGGCACGTCCGCGGCTCGATGCCGCTCGTATATAGTTCTCTCTCTCTCGATGCTGCTGCTGCTGCTATATAGCGCGTGCAGCCCATAAATATCAAGTTCGAAATGAAGAGCTCGATAATAATCAATCTGCTGCGAGCGAACCGACGAACGGGTACTACTGCAGCAGCAGCAGCAGCAGCAGTCGAAGAAAGTCCTGACTTTAATTGGCCTCTTCCTTTCGTCGCTTCGTCTCTCTCTCTCTCACTTTCTCATATTCTCACACATATATACTATGTAAGAGGGTGTGTAGTCCAATCAAGAGGGAAGCTAAGTTATAATTCGAGAAGAGTTCGCGCGAGAGAGACTGATCGTTCGGACTGAAGGATTACTTCTTATATACTCGTGATAAATCATTTTCGCGCCAATAAATTCCAACTCGAGCGAGTGAGAGATCCTGAAAAAGCCGTTCGTGTACGACGAAGGTGTCGATTCCGCGCGCCCTTATGTATTGGTTAAGTGAAAAATAAGTATGAGATCTGATAACGGGGCTAAGAATTATTATTATTTTTTCTTTTTTTTTTTTTACAATTTATCGTGGAGTACAGCTGCAGTGTGCGAGCTCGTGCGAGCTTGTACACGGAGTATAATGAGGTTTATATGGAGTAACTAAAATATTGCTGCAGCGCACTATATAAGGCGCACCAGGAGACGCAGAAAATACCAAACTCAATTAATTCCTCAACGGAAAGAAGCTAAAAGCATTTTTCTGGTTCAGTTTCTATGGCGAAATAAAGCAAAAGAGCAACTAACGAAAAAAATTACGCAACACTCTCTTTTACGAGCGGTATACATGTGTGTGTGTGTGTTTTTCGTTCTTGCAGAGCGAGTCTCGCACAAAGAGAGAGAGAGAGAGAGAGAAAATAATTTAGTGAGTGCGCGACAGAGAATATGCCGAAAAAACAAGTATAGCGAGCTCGAAAAAGAGGGAAAAAGGTTGTTTGTCACGTCGTAGCAGCATCAGCTGCTGCTATAACCGTGCAAGGGAAAATGCGTTGTGTTGTTGCCGCCGCCGCGCCTGCGGTAATTGGCCAGGCTCGGTAATCGCGTTTGCTAATTGAAATTACGCGATATAGACTGGGCCGGGGTGTAGCTACTAGTGTGTGCGCGATGCAGCGCGTCGTTGTAACTCGACTGTATATACGGTAGAAGTTCCGCCTAGCTACGCCCGAGCCCTTTCTGCGCGCGTCTGAAAGAAGAGTAGTCGAGTGCATCGACACGTCCTTCTTTGTATTTATATACAAACACTCACGCAATGCCTATTTGAAGCTTGACGGGGCCTGCGTGACATATTTTCCTGTATAGCATATATAACAGCAGATAGCTGCTAGGTTGGTGCGGCTTTGAAAGGAGAGACTCGGCTGCTGCTGTGGCCTCACCTTGCCTTTCTCTATACGTATACGGCGCGAGTGCAGTTGTGGAAACTATTACCCTCTACACGAGCGAGGACGGATAGAGCCGTGCCGCGCCGAGTTAATTATAAAGCAATTGTCCGATGAATCGCGCGGTGGCTCCTGCCAATTGCATGCACATGTATAACTACACAATGGGGAAGGGGGCACTTAACCGCGCCCGTTACCAGCAGCGGCAGCAGCTAGAGACGACCACATCTTGAACGATTCAAAGTTAGCGAGCAGTAGCATCATTACATCAATGAAATATCATCATAAACTTATCTTAGCCCATAGCGGGGTGTATTGCTGAGCAATGTAAGCAACATACCGGTGAAATTCCCTTTGCAGGCTCTTGAAGCGGCGGCGGGGTGCGCCTCTCGAGGAAAGTTTCGCGTCAGTGGCTGACCTAAGATGGACTTAAACCACTGTCAGACGCTAGTCTCTCTCTCTATCTAGTACCTCTTCTCTCTCTCTCTCTCTCTCTCTCTCTGGCTCTGATTTCCATTTCGTGGTTGGCGCAAAGCTGTCAAGATACCACCCCGAGAAATAGGGTGACTAACATTTCGACTAACGAGAGAGAGAGATTGAGTGAGCGCCGGGCACTGCTGCTGCTGCCGCTGTTTGTACGCTTATACACGTTTGGCCAGAATCGAGCCTCGTCGACTGCTCTTAATATAATAAGTCAGTCAATGTCTGGGCGCGATCAAGTTTCGCTAATTGAGTCTTGCCCGTTTCGTATATAATTGCGATTATCGATACTGTGCTACGTGCGGGTGATTTGGAATTCAGCTTTTTTTCTCTTCGACGATCATCACCATGTGGTAATAGCAGTGGCCTAACTGTAGCCTGATGGTTAATTTTCGACCACCGCGAACGACGAGAGAAAGAAGAAGACGTAAAAAAAGATTCGAGTTGATTAATTAGATGTAAAATTATACCTTAATGTAATGTAACGCGCAAAATAGGAAGATCGAGTGCGGTGCGCGGTGGCGAGCGAGCAAAAAAATTGTAAAGAAAAGTGAAGCCGTGTGGCGCGCGCGCGCGAGCAACCTCTCAAGGATAAGACCTAAGCGAAGTCCGTGTAATTTGTATATCTATGAGAGTAAAGACGCGGAAGAAGCAGAAGAAGTGGGAAGAAGAATAAGACGGAGAAGAAGAGAAATAAGAGAACGGGAAGATGGATTTTTAATTTTGCGAATTTCTAATTATTTTCCCGACTAGTTTTAAAGCCCTCCCGCTCGGTTACTTTCTCCGCTGCAGGCCTTTCTCTCTCTCTTCAGATATATACGTATATAAATATATATATATAGGCGGTGGCGGTGCAGAACACAATCTTACGGACTGTAATTGGAAAGGGCTGTTAGTACGCGTAATAAAATTGTATATACGTGTATGCACTACGGGGCTTTAATTTTTTTCCTTGGCTCTCTCTCTCTCTGTGCTATATGCTATATAGCTCGCAGGGATCTCCTGCCTCTCCCACTTCTTTATTGTTTCGATGCTTCGCGCGTTTCGAGTGAATGAGACACGCAGAAAAAAAGTGAAGGAGGGTGGGTGGTGGGAGAGAGAGAGAGAAAAGTGTGCGAATGACCGGTGTCGTTTAAGACCTTAATCCTTTATTAATTGGAGTCTTGTTGAGTTGGAGAGGTAGGGAGAAGAGAAGAGAGAGAGAAAAACAACGGTCGACTCGATGATTACTGTTTCCGAGTCTTGAAGGAATAAAAGGGAAAGAAAATAGTATTAATATTCCGTTCTCTCGCTCTCTTTTTTATTTTTGTCGATTCGACGACGACGCCGATCTCTCTCTCTCTCTCTCTCTCTTGAAAGTTTTCTTTTCAGCTTGACGCAAGTCGGCGATCTTCCGGTGACAGTGATCGTAATCCACTGCGTCGCCAAGTGTATATATCACACTAGTGTCAGGTATCTATATATATTCTATAAATTATATAATTGCAGAAAAAAGGGAGCCGAATAAACGGGTATTATTTTCTAGGTGCGCGTCGAGTGCACTACTAGCAATATATAGGCGATATTCATCGGCAGCTACGATTTAAATGTATTATATACCAGCGGTAATGGCACTACGAGAGGCGCGCATTGATAGACACTCGAGGGCCATAAAAAACGCGGCTCGCCAAACTCGATGTAGCACTCGGATAAATCGAAGGTATTTGAAGCGAAAGCGCCTGTAGAGTCTGTACGTGGTATAATAGGTAACGCGCGCGGATGTGCATATAAAAAAGTAGTACCAATGAAAAAAAGCGAATCGCGTTTGCGAGAGAAAAAGAGAAAAAGCGCTCGGAAGCGATCGGATAATGGCTCACTCGTTGAATTGTAGAAATCAATGTATGCCTCGTCCATACGTGTGTGTGTGTGTGTGAGGGAATATATGCTGCTTGCCAAAAACTGTGCTGTACCGTACCGACCAGATGGATATTTTATTAAGGCCATAGGATATAAGACCATTGGTACAAATGTCCGTGCTATTGGGAGGAGGAGGAGGAGAGGGCGACACACATTGGTTTAGTCAAAAAAGCGAGTGCACGCAGAAGAGAGAGAGAGGGAGGATAACAGAGAGTTTTTGTCGCGAACCTATACAAGCGAGTGGTATACTATACACACGCAGGCAGTGAACGAAAGTGACGCTTGACATCCAAAAACGATGGTACACGGTAGTAGCTGTAGCAGCAGCACGAAGCTATATACATATTTCCTCTCTGCATGAACACCCTCGCAGCAGCAGTAGCAGCAGCAGCACCACTACCATGAGTAGTACCTGTAGCTTTGCGTATGCATCAAGGATGAAAGCTTTTTCGATGACCCTCAGCCACAGCGGCAGCAGCAGCTCTTACAGCAATATATATATTTACCTTTCAGTTGTGCGCGTAGCTAGCTCGGCTCGACTCGACGATCGCGACGTTCGAAAACGGGCCGCCCGGGCGGTATAACTGCGAAAATTCCGACAGCTGTTGCGCTTCGAGCACCTATAGATATATCTATATAGAGCTACAGAGCTATATTGGCAAACGATCTTCCGCAACTTTAGTTTTCAAGTAAATTTACCGCGCGCGCGCGCAGCTACGTCGGCATTGACCTTATATACAAACTCTTTTGCCAATTTCTCTCCACTTCCTCTCTCGCTTCTTTCTATCCTCTCGGCTCCTCCGCTCACTCGACCTATTTGTCACGTTCGGCTATATTCCGTTATACCTAATTTACGATTTCTCTCTACCGCTGCTTTGCCGCTTGCTGCTTACTACTCTCGTTGTATGGGTTAAACAATTTTAGTCGGAGCTGCTGAGCTTTTGTCCAAGTCTCGACAAACGAGTAACGTGATTTAACGCAGTTAACGGTATGTAAAGAGCCAATGTGCTCCTCGTGTATACGCCATATCCGACGTTATCCGATATAAACTCGGTGTGCCCCTAAAGTCTTGGGCGAGTAATTATCGGAGTCTATAAGTTAATATATTATGCGCCGTGCGCTACACACTATACGCTGTACGCGTGAAAGTGTTTTGGCCACTCCCTTATATACAGTGGCGTGTCTAGTAATCAGCAGCAGCAGCAGCAGCAGTTCAGCTATCGAGCACATGTACACATGGTGGCTCTATATATAGTACAGAGCTCCCTCCAATACAATGATCATGTAGTAGAAACAGAGTTAAAGGGGGTAGGTACCCAAGCATATCGCCAATGGGTTATATTGTATAAGGCGCTGCTGCTGCTCGAATATACATACATACGTATATAAGCTGACGAGTGGGTGAGACGAGGACGAGGGCCGCCGCTCGCAGCACAGTGTGCCAAAATTGCGTAAGAGCGACTACGACGACGTCGTCATAGCCTCGGCGCAGTGGGTACTTAATTAACGAGCGGAGCAGAGCTAGGAGCTAGCCACCAGCGCCGGAAACTCGAGGCCTCGAAATTAGTTTTGCGCGAGGATTATACGTCGGTATTGAGCTTGAAAAGAGGCGGAAGGAGGGGGAGGGTAGAGAGAAGGCCCGAGACTCGGGCGATTCCGTCGTATATAACTACACGATATATAACGTTGTATACGGTACGGTACGGTAGAGCAGCAGCCAGAGGCATCGAACTTGTACCCGCACTACTGCTACGCCGCTTGTACTCTAATGTAATTGGATGTTTACTTCTTTTCTCGAAAAACACAGTGGCGAGCATCAACCGCTCTGCGCAGCTTTTGCACAGCAGCAACAGCGGCATTTCTTTCTCTTTGCCGGATGCGCGCGCGAGCTCTGCAAGCTCGTGTGTCTAAGCGTGTGTATACGCTGCTATAAAGTACGAGCCAAGACCTATCGCAGCTGTCTTTATTTCGACCGATGTGCCGTTGTTTTACGTGTGCGCGCGCGCATATGTTTTCTCTTCTATGTGCGCTTTACTTTCCCCCGCATCGAGAGCTTTTTTTTTAATTCTTTCTCTCTTTCGCGGTGGCAATTCTGCTTTGGGCTGTTGTGCGTGCGTCTTCGAATACCGCAAGCTGTACACAATATGTTTACCCAGCGTTGAAGCAATATTTTCAATTCGTTCGTCGTGTAGTAGTTGCTGATCGACGCATTGCATTGCGTGGCTATGCAGTGACGACTGTACACACGTGAACATACACACTCGCGAGCATCAAATTAACAAATGGAAATCACGCTCGCGGCGAGTGCATTAAATTATCCGGTCTGTGTGCGCGAGGGGGATACACAGCCGGGTGTACAGCAACTGCCAAAGAGCTTAATAGCCATCGTTTAGGGACGCAGCTTCTTGCTTAGCGATGGCGCATCGGCGCCTAATTGATATAACGATCGAAAGGTGTCCAGGCCTGTTGGACCATATTATTTAAGTTCATGAATGTGCACGTGCATTATGTTCGCAGCAACCTTTTTGTCGCGTTTTTCTTTCTCTCTCTCTCCTCGGTACCCTGCTATACAGATCGCGCTATTTCAGAGATATATACTCGCTCGCTCGCACACAGTGAGCAGCAGCCGCGTGTATATGTACAGATGCGGAAGGGAACAAATCGAGCGTGATAAAATCAATGCCTTCAAAAGAAAAATAACGAAATCGTACGCTACGTGCGTATATAAATGTATACGGCGTGCGCGATGCACGGGAAAACCGATCAGGATTCATGGCTGTGTGATCGGGGGGAGTCTATAAGGGAAGGGGAGGTGGCAAAGCTCGTTGATTTAATCCCAATTGACTCTTGCGCTTGTCGCGAATTCGCACAAGCACGCATACACTCGCGCACACAACGGTGTATTAATGAAATGCAATGTAATGTATAATGCCAGCTCGTGCGCAATCGGCGCGAGAGTGCGCAATATTTGTTCTGTACGTGCGCGTGTACGCGTATAATATTTCCGCCTGTGCTTTTTTCGTCGGGTGTTAATACATTGCAGAAGAATAGATACAAAATATTAAAAACAGAATAATAAACATCTTCAATACGAGACCGCCTTGATTAAATACTCTACGAATATTTTCTTGATACTTGCGAGTTCAGAATACTCCATCTGTTGGCGACATCAAAAAGCTCATAATCAGAAGTAGAGCCTTTGATTGCAATCAATCTTCTTGCGATATAAAATGAATTCTGGAATACTGAGCTTAGCGGTTTTCTACAAAAATTTAATTCAATAATTATACGCATTAAGATGTACTATTATGTGTATGAAAGAAATACACAATGCTTTACATAAACGTAGAGAAGTCATGAGTGCAGTAGGGGCGTTCTACTAGTTACCAATCGCAGCTTGCGAACCAACTGTATGAAACTTTCGATTATCGAGCTTGCTTTTACGAATTAACTATCCCATACCCAAAGCGTTTCAAGAAGTTTCACTTCAAGAAAAAAAAAGAAATCTGCGAGTGCAGAACGTACAGGAGAGACAGCCTCGAGCAGCTAAAAGCACGCGCGCGAGAGAGAAAATCTCGCGTATAAGGATAACGACCTGCATACCATTTGCAACGCGTAGCACTTTTATCTTCCTGCCCGAGCTTGCGCGTGCACGTTTTACACGGAGCAGCAGCAGCAACGGCGGTACAGCGCGTACGAGACTTGCCTCATCGTCGACAATTGTTTGTATTTTCCTTTGCTCGGTGCCGCGCAGAGAGAGACTATATGACTTTGAACGTTTGTAAATGGAATTGTTTTCAACTTCATCCATTTCGTGCGCTGCAGAGAGAGCCAAGTATTTCCCCAAGTAGACGCGCGAGCGCTTGCAAGCTCAAGTTCACGTTACAACGTGATAATACGTTTTACTCGGCGTGTATATATACAGTTTGAGCAGTAGTAATGTTTACGACGTTCTCTACTGCGCACGGATTTCGAAAACTTGTAAAAATATTTATCTTTAATGCACTGCACCGCTCGATCGGATCTCGTTCATATTTTATTTGACCCACAATTCGGATGCATGCGAAAGTTCAGCTGTCAAAATAAAATTCAAAATGTGTATCGTTCGGATGCGTATATCTGACAGTCATTTCAAAGACCTGAAATTCGCCATAATTGATAAATTCATATATAAAATGATAAAAGTAAAACATGGAAAAAGAGAAGAGAGAAAAAAAATTACGATCAAATTCATAAATGTGAAAGTGTATAGTGGTGGTAGGCGGGAGGTGTGAAAAGTGCTTCTGGAACATACAAATTGGACGTAGCAATAGATATTACTCGGTGGCGGCGGCGGGCGCCGTGAAGCAGGTTAAAGTCACTTTTTCTTTCATCGCTTCTGCATCAACAGTAGTAGCAGCTCTCTGTACATGTATTATTACACGATGACGACGACGACGACGAAGCTGCAGTCGCAGCAGCAGAGGCAGAAGAGCGAGAATAAAAAGTAAAAAAAGGAGTGAAAAAAAAATTAGAGAGAAAAGTGAGAAGCGCAGCAGCAGTAGCACCAGAAGTAGCACCAGCAGCACCAGCTACTACTGGTGGCAAGTTGGAAAAGGAGCAATTTAGGTCTGCAGTAGTCTCATTTCTTTATACACTTCCTCCTCCTTCTCTCTCTTTCTCTCTCTCCCTTTTTCGATATGGCTCTTAAAAGCTCGACTATCTGCTGCCGCGCGCGCACTGCTACTACCACTCGACGTGACCTTTTCCTTAATTCTCGGTGTGCTGCCTTTCTCTCTCTCTCTCTCTCTCTCTCTCTCTCACTCATTTTTTTTATATCGTCTATGACTACTACATTCAGTACTGCTCCGGCTGCACAGATGCCCTTTCTTCTTTTGCGCGCGGGCGGGCGCGTAATCGTCTTAGCGTGGCGAAGCGAAAAAAACGCCGAAGAGGAAATTAAGAACGTTCGAGTGGATTGCGGTCCGATGCGCAGCTTCTTTTCTTCCTCCTCTTATTTTTTTTCCTCCCGTCCTTTTTTATATATTATATACCGTATGATATATATGTGCCTGCGCTTATACCTACATCTTACGCGACTTTACAAGGTAGTGATATCACCTCTGCTGCTTTGCTCCTCCGCTCCTTCTTCTTCTTCTTCCTCTTCTTCCTCGTCGTTCCTCCTCTATGTATACACAGTACGTATATAGCGAGTCGTGCGTGTGCTCGCTCCCTTTCGGCTTGAATAATAGACGATCTCTCTTCGACTCCTATATACGCTTATGGTAGATAGCATGACGTTTTTCCCCATCGTTGCTGCTGCTGCCGCGGGATGCTCGCGTATGTATAGCGTACGTACGTACATACATACATACAGCCTTGAAACTTATACGCACGTATACGTACACGATGATGACAAGACCACATGTTTGCCCTTTTTATGGTGCTTGGAAAAAATATTATTTCAATGCTATTTATAGCCTCCATTGGCTTTTTGTAATTTCATAAGTATTATATATATTCCATATAAGCTGTATACGTAAAAAAACACACGTCGAGCTTGAGAGAAGGTCGATCGATCTACATTAACAAAACGTATATTATATATACGGCGTGGGGCACATGATGCTCGCGCAGCACACACGCGGCCTCTTTCATCTTATTTCTCTCGTATATATACTCGCGACGCCGCCACCGCGACTGCTATACGGGGAATGTTTCGAAATGCCATTGCTGCTGCGAGAGAGCTGCTCTCGCGGCGAGGCACGCGTGTCGTTAGCCGGGGAAATATATACTCGCGGAATATAAAAAAATATTATTAGACCCATATAGCAGCCTCCTATAGCTGGATTTATTATGTCACGAAGCCATTAGCATTGAGCTTGCGATGCTGCTGCGCCGCCATTGTTATTATATTACGCGCTGCAGCTAGTAGTAGTGCGGCGCGTTTGGCGAAAGTTTTTCTGCGTGCATTTTACAGGCTCCTCCTCGTCGTCGTCGTCGTCGTGTGTGCATGTGTTTCTCTCTCGGCATCTCTCGACGCGGCATCGTGGGCTCTCGCTATATGCTCCAGCAGCTACACATACTATATAACTATACGAACATGCGCGCGCGTATATACAGCTATTATATAGAATAGTGCACGAGTGAGCAACTTGAATAATAGACGCAAGCTCGCGCTGTGTCGTGGAGCTTTTTTTGCTTCTTCCTTCTTCGTCTTTTTTTTTTTTTTTAGCTGCTCGCTATACACGCGCTTATATACCGAGACGACGACGACGACGACGACGACGCATAACTCGGTAGTTTTATGCTCACGTGGCGTGGCGCGTCTGTATATATACGCGATCGACCTTTGCAAGCTCTCTCTCTCTCGCCCGCTTTGCGTAATGTACGTATAATATAACACGCCTTCGGTTTCCTCTCGCTCGCGCGCGCGCAACTACACACCGAAGCTCGAGCTTCTGCCGTATATACAGCACCACCGCCGCGTTCTTTATTATCGAAGTGTTAAAAAAAAAAGAAAAAAAAAATGCCGCAGGAGGTAAGAAAAAGGAAAGAGGAAGCCGAGCGCGTCGACCGACTTCTTAGGTTGCAGTGCTTACGCAACGAGCGACTGGATCACGTTGAACCAGAGGCCTAGAAGATAATATATAGGCATAAGCAAAACTGAAACAGTGCCTAAAGCGTGTCCAAATTTTGCGTCCGTTATAATAGTTTACGTATGCGTTTAGGGTAGAGTGCATTGAAAAGCTCAAAGACGCGAGGTGCGCGCGGCAGAGCTTTGTCGGCTTGCGCCGTGCCGCGCGAGCTTTTACGTGGAGCTTGCGCGCGATATATATTTACCCAAAGAACGACTACGGTACAGGGTATACACGAGCCTAGTTATACACACGTATAGGACTGCCACACGGAGTCTCTTGGTAAACTTCAATTCCGGTGTAGGTACGCGCGTCTTCACGATTCGCGCGTATTTACAATCGCGTGCACGCGCCGTGTGTATGTATAACTCCCTAAAATGCCTACGTATATATATACGGGGTTGCATTGTATACACACGGAGAGTCGTGTGTGTATTGAATATAGTCGAGGTAAAAGGAGCCGAGGGATGAATCTTAATCAAATTATACGCGGCAATATCTTCAAATGCAATCGACTCGTGTGCGAACGATTATAAACGTGATAATTTTCAAGCGCTACTCAACGAGTATACACGATATTTTTAAAGGGTAAAGAGAAAAATCGGGCGCGCAGAATTAAAACGCGAGAGTGACAATTTTCCCGCGTATAAATAAACGCGTTATTCACTTACTGGCAAATCCGCGTGTATATATACCGCTGCGTTATACACGCTCGCTCTGCCTACGTGCTTCCTGCGCGCGTGGCATTTGTCGAAAACTGCGGGCAAATTTAATCGTCCGATGAGTTCCCTCTCTCTCGCTCTCTCTCTGCCTGGCGGCATGAATCTTTCCGTCAAATTAATCGTGGTAATCGCGGTAATGAAATTAGTTTTACATAACAGACTGCGGATTAATTTATTCGCGCGCACAGGCGGCCAGCCAGCCAGCCAGCCAGCCAGCTCCTGTGTGGCGGCACACCGACTCGCCTCGCCTCGGTGTGTTCGGACTTGCACGCGCCCACCGCCGCTCTCTCTCTCTCGTCCACTTTAAATTTCCCAAGCCCACTTAACCATCCTCGGCAGCGAGCAGCAGCGGAGAGAGAGACTGTGTATAGTGCAGAGAAAGAGAGAGAGAGAGTCTCCCCTTGGGCTCCGGAGCTATCGCTGCTACTACCACTGCCGCCTCGAAATAGGGTTCGGTCGAATACGCTCCTCGTCGTCGTCGTCGTCGCGCCTGCCCCGGCAACTTATAAATATTCAAATTGCACATCCTCGCACTCTTTTTCGACCCTTTTCCGATTTGCGCGCGAGAATGAATTTGCTCCCCTCCTTCTTATTCCTTCCTTCCTTCTTCTTCTTTTTTTTTTTTTTTTCATTCGACTTGATATTATAATGAGTCGACGATGTGATATTCACTGATTTCGATCTCGATTTAATTTACAAATTGCTGAAAGCTTGCGCTGGCGCGTGTTTTATGGGATCATGCGATTAATTGCCCTTAGTGCACTGGATGTTATTAAGAACAAACACATAGGTTCATTTAGTAAATAGAAATATATGAATCAATAGACCTGTCGTAGGAAAATGTTACAATTATGTACATGTTTTTGGATAGCATGAAGGTTAGCGAGTAAAAACGGGGTAACACAGTAAAGAGTCTCTAAAAATTATTGTAAAATGCGTGTGTTCTGGTTACCACTCAACGGTCAAAAGACAATGTAGTGCCGATTGTTTTTAACAAGTGTCAGGGTTGCTTCTTTAAGAGGCAAAAAGATATGACAATATGAGACGTAGGAAAAGCGTGCCTTGATTTATACAATTATTTTTATTTAGCTACTAGCGGATTTATAGGTATAAAGGAACTCTCCATCTAGTGGCGGAAGCTTGAAACTCTTGTTGCTCACGATATAAGTTTGTTGAGTACGCATACGTGTGTGTGAGAGTGTTTTATACAAGTCGGTTGGTTTATTGCCGAATTTTTTATTACTATGTAGACGCGTAATATAATGCTCGCTTCATGCATGGATATTCGAATCGACAGAGCTCGTCTCTTTATAATTTCATTATCTGAAAAGAAATATTCGAGAGCACTGGCAGTCTTATCATAGAGGAACGATCCTTATTCAGAGAAACGTCATTAAAAAATTCTCGTTGTGCTTTGACTAATACAATTATTTTGATTTTGACACTTGCTGATTTGCCAATTGGGGTACTTGCCATCTAGCGGTGAAGGCCCAAAGTAATTGAAAACTTGTTAAATTGCTAAAACCAAATTAATGGAAATGTATTTTGAAACATTTTCAATGGTCATATGACCCTTATTAATATCAAGTATTTCTATCAGGGTTGTCGTAATTCTTTTTTTTTCTCAAATCGATCGAGAAATTCGATATCACAACAATCTTCCTTTATTGTGTCTTTACGTAAGAAAATACCATCAGCGCCTTATACTTTCAATTAATACGAGATATCTCACTTTTCCGTGGTTACATAAATTCATTCGTCAATTTATAATTGCCGACTTTGCGAGAGAATGAGAGAAAGGGAGAAGGATATTCTATATACGTATTACAAAAGAAGAAAGTTTGTCCGCGACCAATCTTGGTGGTCACGCTCTTCTCCATGAGAGACTTTTATGACTTTTCTTTTTACTTTTTCACTCTCTTTCTCTCTCTCTCTCTCTCCTCTATCTTTACGTAACATTTTTACTCGAGCAGGACTTGGAGAGCTTATGCTCTGTAACTTTATTACCCCCTCCTACCCTCCAGTCATTGCAGCTACAGCAGCAGCAGCAGCAGCTTGTTCTTCAAAAGACGAGTGCAGTTCAGCAATCTGAGAACCAAGCGGCGGGGCGATGTACCCGCAAAGAAAGGAGTTCTCGAAAGAACACTTTGAGAAAAAGACATCGTCCTCGTGCGGCTTATTCCTTATTAGTCGCGTATATATCTATATATAACGACGATATAAAAAAAAAGCTAGAGAGAGAGAGAGAGAGAAAAACGCGTAAGCGGCGCGCAAAACGACTCGACATATTTCCGCGGTCGTTGTTTTTTTTTGTTTCCATAAAATTGATTCAGCTAAGCTACACGACGACCAAAAAAAAAGTTAACTAGCTCGTGTAAGCGCGTGTAGTAGTGCGTAACTCAGATCGATGCTCGTGCGGGGGGCGCGTCCAACGAGCCTTTTACACAAAAGTGAGTAACAGCTGCAAAGGTATACTGTACCGCGGCAGTTGTCGAGGCATACATACCTATATATATGGTATGTACGCGTGTGTTTAGATGAAATCACGAGCTTAAACTGCGCGGCTGAGCGCGACGTACAGCAGCAGCAGAAAGAGAGGAAGAGAGGGAAAGGGAGCTGGAAAATTATACATACGTATATATATTCGTACAAAGTACCCGAGCTTTTGCCTAAAGGTGAAACAGTACAAGTGTACAAGGATGTGTCGCACAATTGCGATTCAGTCGGGTATCGCAGAGGCAGGGGACGCGTATAACACACGCGCGCACACACACACACATATATAACTTTTCCGGCCGGAGAAGTTTTGCATTGATGCGAGAAATTCGACGTTGCTTCGTGTGTATGTGGGTATGTGTATGTGTGTGTGAGCGCCAGGGAGCAGTGCTACAGGATCTGTTTTGCCTTTCTTGTTTTCGGCTTCTTCTCGCGCGAGCTCCTACACACATACATACACGCCAAAAGAGAGAGAGAGAGAGAGAGAAAGAGACGTGTAACATACGTATACACGCACGCGGAGCGGCAAGCACTTGATGTAAAACTGAATAGAGAAAGAGGAATACTTTGGCTTGTTGTAGCACGGAAAATAGTGAGACTCTGCTCGCGAGCGAAAGAGAGAGAGAGAGAGAGACGAACAAATAGGATTCTTGCGCGTTGGCAATGGTCTTGAAGGTTTTAGATTACTGTCTCCGAGTAATGCAGTTAGCGTTTTCGAGAACTTTGCTCGAATGAGTCAATATATACTTAAGGTAAATTTTCACAAACTAGACTATTATTAAATTAATTAGCAAACTTTAAATGCTCGTGAGATTTTTTTTTTTCGTAGCGAGGACGAGAGGGAGAAAAAAAAGGGGAATATTTCTACGAGTCTTTGAAAAAAATCGAGCTATGCAGATTGTCCGATCGGGTCGTAGGTGCGAAGAATATATCAATTAAAGGACAATAATCTTGGTAGAAATGCTCAACATTTGAAGGATTGTGTTTGCTTTGTCACATCATTGTTCTTACTTTTTTAGCACATTTGTCTTTATACTCTGATGTATGTGTAAGTTAAGGCGCCGGTACGCGTCGACGATTGATCAATTTGTAAACAAACGCGTACGAAAATAAGAGAAAGGGATGTAACGGTTTTAGTTTGTAAGCACAATTTAAATAAATTTATAGCAGAGCTTCTCGAGACTTCGACTCGAGAGCAGAGGAATTTAACCGTCTCTCTATACTATTTCCGAGACCCGTCCGTCTTTCCCCAGGCAACATCATCGCCGAAGACCGAACCGACTCTCAAGCTAGCTCTCATCAACTCATATCTAGAATCACGGGCCTCAATAACATGAATTTTGAAACCATGACTTATGCAACTTCTGTTGCTTTTCCAATTGTAGATTCACACATAAAGGTACTCGCCATCTAGTGGCGAAGGCTTAAAGTGATATCATTGTAAAACAATACAATCATAATAGTAATATATTTTAAAACACTTTGAGTTGTAATTTTTTGGTCATCAGGTATTAATGTCGAGCGTTTCTACCAAGGATATTTCTCCAAATATATCATTCTCTCACTCGCCACTTACAATAATACGCACAATAATAACAACGATACATTTGCCTTCTCTGACGTACGTACACGCATACACACACACACTCGCTCATCCTCAAGATCTTTCACGTCTTGATCCTCGTTTGACAAGCGACTTGATAGCTTGATGGATCTGTTTCTCTTGACTTTTCGCTCCCGCAATGTTTATATCTTTACTTTATTGCCTCGTATATTATCCTCCCACGCGCGTGCAAACGTACGTATGGCATATTAAATGAAAATATTTTCCGTGTATACGCATGTACGCGTCATTAGGGTATGACAACGACGAAAAATTGCGCGACGCATCATCGTGTAGCGCGACGAAAATAGCTCACCGGAATGAGTGTACGCGTACACGTTATTATATGTATACGCGTGCTGCTGCTGCAGAGCTGCGGCGCACACGCAAATAAGTAGAGCGAGAAAAGCAGATTGCATACATCCCCTTGTCCCCTTATACTTATATACCACGCGGCGGCTTATGCGCGCGCGAGCTAGAGCTCGGGTTCCCTTTAAGAGGATTCAGGCTCTTCGATTCGCGTAAGCTTGAATGATTGGCTGACCTACTCGACGAGAGCAGCTCTCTCTCTCGTATATATATCTCGTGTAAACTAAAATTTCCTTCCTACCACTGAGAGCTCTGTGTAATACCTGCCGAAAATTTTGGTCGATATTCCCAAATTCGTGTATGATAGAATAAAAAATGGATGAAATGATGCAAGCTCGTGGGTGTCTTCCTCGCGACGAGTCATCTCCAATTTTTTACCGATACGATATGTTCGAACCGGGGCGTGTAGGGATAGGTTTATTTTTCGATATCTTTCACTTTTGTTCGCACAGCTCTCCCCGCAGTGGTCTACATTCATACTCGCTCTCTATATATTCATCTGGCATTACATCTATTCACTGCTAAAACTAACAAGTTGACAAATTAGACAAACTTTCAATAACGGTTCGTTGGAGCTAATGTCAATATATCCCGCGCCGCTTCTCTCTCTCTCTCTATATATAAATTTCGATTCACCCGTTCAGTCAGCAGAAAAAAGTTGAGTTTGCGTGAATCCTTTTTTAGCTTATATATAGAGGAGATAGAGTGACGCTTCGGCGAAGTACGCACGCACATACACACCCACAGACTATTGAAGCCACTACCGCCACGTAAAAGTTTGAAGCTACTGCTAGCACACGTATAGAAAGAGAGAGAGAGAGAGAAAAAGCCGATGTATGTGCGCGCGAGTGCTCATGTTGTCACCTGCACAAGTGCAGTTGCGCGAACTGCAATAACACTCGGGGCTCGTGGAAAAGGAAAATGATTCACCTGGTAATACGAATTTGGAAACATTATCGATCGATTAATTTATCGATTGTCTGATTGATGAAAAAAATTTAAATTGCTTTTAAATTTAAATTTTTTAAATTTAAATTTAAATGCTTCAGTTTGCTGCATCTTTTAAGGTAAATAAATATGTTGTAAGACGAAATGAATAAATGAACATTTGTAAGTGTCTGCTCAAACACGCTGGTATAGAAATGCTCCACAATAATAATGCCCTAATGACTGAGAAATGGCCATTTAAAATGTGTTGAACACAGGTTTGCTTCTAACGATTTTTTTATAACAATTATTTGAATTATTTTAAGCTCAATTTAAATGATCTAAATATGACAATTTGATTTGTTTTAAAAATTTTAGTTTAGTTTTCAACTGCTTCAAGTACGATAATTCAAGCATCCATCGCTAGATGGCGAGTACCTTAATCCGTAAATCTGCAACTGGCAAAGACAAAATTATCGTATAAGTCAAAGCACGGCTCGACGTGGAAGCACAGTAAATGAAGCCACATAATTTATGAAAAATGCACTATTATAAGGTTATAAAATGTGGAGAAAAAAACTTTACACTTGAAGATCAGTACATGTCAAGTTCTAATAGTTCCCTTATTTCCTAGAAACATTTTTGTTGGCTAATAAAAAATGTGGCCATTAAATGTTCAGAATTTTCACCGGAGCAATTACATATTTTAAACACAACAAAATTTGATCTTTCTCTTATTACTCCTTGATGATTAAGATATAATTAGACACTCGTGTATAGCACTGACGATATAGAATTGTATAGTATTCCAAGATCACCTTAGCAGGACTGTACTACATAGCGCGAAAGCGTATAGACGAGCGTAATCCTCGGTGATGCTACTTGATAATCAACATCGAGATCCAAGATTACGAAGTGCTCCCACACAGTGAAACTTTGAGATAATCACTGGACGTTGGTAAAAACGATTGCTCGTTTATTTATACATCAAACACAAGCGCGTGCAGTCCATTCGAACGAGAATCGGACTGTAAAACGTTGTTTAGAAATAACTCGTTGTATCGGCACGTTTAACAAAGTTGTTGATCGAAGTGCTTCGAGCCGTAAAACAATCGCTTCCAGAGAGCACTGCAGTGCCGCTCGACCAACACGTTAATTAGATGGTTTTGTAAAAGTTAGTCGAGTGCGGTATACACCGGACGTACGTACGTTAAATGCTTATACCAGAAGTATATAGGAGATAGACAAGCTGAGTACACGGTGAATTCTAGAAAAAGAAAAATTCGGACTGAATCCGAATGGAAAATAGACGTATGAATTCACGAGTATAGTCGAAAATTGTTTTCAATATACATTATCCCGGGGCATAACAATAAAGCAAACACACTGCACAGAAGCATAAATACGGCTAAATAATGTGTGCCTATTCGATGGCACACACGCGCCCAAGACCCTCGTATGCATTCGAGCACGCACAGAGGCGCATTCGCAGTTATATACTCACGTGTGGATGGATTTTGCCTCTCTCTCTCTCTCTCGAACATTAGAGCTCTGCCGTTGCTATACAGTGTCTGCTATAAGGGGGAGAGAGAGTGCGAGAGGTGACAGGCTGCATCGCGCGTGCGGTATATAGCAGCAGCAGCTCTCGCAATATAGCAACGGAGTATCGACCGATATTTCGCGCGACAAGTGGATCGCGCGCGCGGGGGGGGGGGGGGGGGGGNGGGGGGGGGGGGGGGGGGGGGGGGGGGCTAGAGAGGAGGCATTATATTGCCGCGCGTGCAACGACTGAGCTTGTAAAGAAGAGGAGGAGGAGGAGGAGTAGGTAGTTGCCTGCAACCCGCTACCATGACCGCCGCTGCTGCTGTGCAGGATGCGGAGGGATCGGGTGCGAGGCGCGCGCGATATCATTGGCGTGTATACGAAAGAGGCGCGTGACGCCGGGCAAATCCTTGACACTAGAGAAAAAGCACGCAGCTTTCGGCTGCGCTGCTGTGCTGCTGTTTGCTCTAAACAAACCAGATGTGCGATATACACGGCACACAGTGGCAGCAGCGGCATATAGTTGCTTACTACCTTTCGCGTAATACTGCGTTGTTGCTTGCTTTTTTGTTATTGCTTTGTTGTTTTACTGAAAAAAAAAAAAAATGAATTATATTGACACGCACGCGTCTCTGCGTATATGCAAACATTGAATGACCCGTGCGTCAGAATACGAATATCGTATCAACGCCCGAGCGAGACAGAAAAAAATCTCTTTTACACCGATGATGTAAATGTTTCTCCGCTTGTTAGACGCGGTGACGTGATAAAAGCAAAAACGCAGTTTCGTTTTAACAATTAAAGGTGCGCGCTGCTGGTATACCGAGGCTAAAAATTATGTCCTGTTTCTGGTTTATTGCCGCCCTTTTTAAAAAATATAATAATGGAGAACACGACCCCATAATTTATGTTTACCTCGTAAATGACTGATTAATGAAAGCGTGAAAAAAAAGAGAGAGAGAACGCGTACCGACCGCGACCGACCGACCAACCGACCTCTTACTATATATTACCATTGTAAGAGTCGTATAAAACATGTTTCTGAATTTTTTTCCTCCTAACGTAAAATAACTCGTAAAAAAGACGAATCACTGCCGCGCGCGGAGCTTTTAAAGGGGAATTAACGAGTCCACCCCCGCGTGTATATGTATGTACGTACGTACGTGTGTGGGTGCATGTATAAAAATGAGAAAAATTTGTGATCTGAAAATTGCACGAGTTATTTTCGTACAAACGTAAAAGTTCATACGCGTGTTCATTTTAATGTTTATCTTAAATCAAAAATTACGAAAAAAAAAACTTCTCCGAACTATACGTGCAGCGCCCGCTCGACGTTTAGTACAATAAATGTAAAATTGTATTTTTCAGTAAAATATGAATGTACAAAATATGTCGCAGACTGTAATCGTGCTACGACGACGACGACGACGTGGAGCAATTTGAAAGCGGAAAAATTCAAACTTAATTTGAATTCCAAATATCTGCTCTTATATAGCAGCAGCGGCAGCAGCAGCAGCAGGAGTAGAAGCAACGCAATAGTAGTTCGATCGTAGTCATATTTCCCATCGCGCGCGCGCGTACACAGTTGTAACCTCTTCAAAGTTCACGAGCTTTGAAAAAAACTTACACAAAATCTCCGTCACTGGGAGTCAGTCGCCGGAAGCAATCAAGAGTTTGCAAAATAAAAAAGAAAAACATTAATAAGGCGCAAGGCACCAGCAGCAAGCAGCAGCAGCGGCGTCAGACTAGTAGTAGTATAGCAACACCCAAGCTAAAGAAAGTATATGAAGTTCATATATACATAGGAATAACACTTTTTATCACAGAATCTCGAAATGAAGTTCTGATGAGCTAAGCCGTCTTCGATTTTTTTCCTTTTCGTTCGTTCGTTCGTTCGCGCGCGCGCGCGCTCGTAGCAATTGGAAAAAAAACTTGTTAAGACGCATGAAATGAGCGTCACCCAGATATCTTGTTGCCGGCGTGAAAAAAGGGACAAAACAGCTCAGCAGTGGCAGCAGTAGCAACAGCAGCATAGCAGGCAGCTGCTCCTGTCAAGCTTTGAGCAATTTAAAATGTAAATTAAAGTATCGGCCCGCTGCTGTGAGTTGCCGAGCTGCGAGCTGAAAACAGGAAAAAGATGCCTCTCATAGCCTCCGTGGAATGGAGACGCCTTTCCTTGCATTAGCATATTAAGTGGTCGCGACCCAATAACAACCTCTCTTTCTCTCTCTCTCTCTCCCTTTTCTCACCCATCTCCTATATATATAGATCCATATATAGCCTTGCCTTTTCGGCTAGTGCTACTTTTCTGCTGGCGAGCCATCGTGACAGAATTTCATGAGCTGCCTGAGTAAGAGAGATTGAGCCGTGCCAGAGGGGGGACGACTACGACGACGACGCGCGCAAAACTA
The DNA here is from genome assembly GCF_000599845.2 of Trichogramma pretiosum. Classification (NCBI taxonomy): domain Eukaryota; kingdom Metazoa; phylum Arthropoda; class Insecta; order Hymenoptera; family Trichogrammatidae; genus Trichogramma; species Trichogramma pretiosum. The sequence continues at coordinate 452,713 of NW_019641630.1, forward strand.
TAGGTTTGAGAGCTGTGTGAAATAAAGGACGAGCGAAGTGTCACGTCACCCTTATTTTATTATAAACAATTATAATATTCTTAAAAATAATGTATATTCAAATAACGATAAACATGAAATTTCACTCTACGAACGGACGCACCAGCCTCGATCTACGGGATCTGACGACATCAAGCTAAGTGAAAAGAAAACTATAAAATTGCTAAAAACATCAAGTTCTACGAAAAGAACATCGAAATCTACACCTCTTACAAAGGTGTGAAATAGACACGCCATATCAAGCATTGATTAAATGTGAGGCGATGTCAGATTAGCAGGAAGATCAATGAACTCGTAAAAATTAGCAAAAAGCTGTCGTCAGGTTCTCACGGATGAGCAGGTGCTGACAGGTACTTTCTCTTAATTTTGCATGCGAAATTTAGCAGTATATATAGAGGACCCACGGAGGCCTCTGGGCGATTCGATTATCAACTTGTTCGGGGTGCGGAGCTCACGTCACTTTGTGCCGCGATTTTATATCATTTAGACTTGTATTAAATTGTGCCGCGAGTCCAATGCGGAGTGTAATTTGTGATCGAGACTAGTGCAGTTGGTGCAGTGCAGCCGACCAGGAGCGCCAGCCAACCAGTTGCAGAGTGAGCCATGATCTACACCGAGAATCGTCCACCAGGCTTATGTACATTATTTTTAATTAGTTGAGTAAGCCTAGGTGTAAGTTAAACTTTTGTATCTGAATGGATGAATGAAATTGCATTGTAATTTATTATAACAAATAATAACGACTACACCACTCCACACAAATAACTAACATCATATATACTTTCCCTCGTTGTCACCAGCCAGAATAAAATCAATATATATTATTTATTATAAATCGGCTCTCCAGCCGTAACAGAAGGAAGGAAGGACGCGCGCGAGAGAGAGGGGGAGAAACGCATAATAATGGAAAAACGTATTGCCTAGCGCCACGGTTTCCCCGAAATACTTAGGTATCCGAGAGCAGCTCGTTTCTCCTCTACCTCGAGCAATCAACCGAAGTTCGCAGGATTTGCTGGTGATATTATAAAACACGAGAATACATTCTGAATTGATAGTTTTCGTTTAAAAAAAAATTACGGCGAGTTAACTGGGTTAATAAATTCGTATTTTCGATAAAATGTTAATCAAAATCTTATTTCGTCTTTTTTTCGAGCAAATATTTGATTCGAATAATTGAAATAAGTTCAAGAAAAATGTAGAGTATCTTTTTTCCGCTTTTAAAGTCTAAGCTCGAATATATTTTTTTTAAATATAAGGTATATTTTTTCGATTGCTTCGAATGTAGAGCAATTTTAAAATTTGAAATAGAAAATTAAAACTTATTTCCATGCTACAACAAATTCTTTCCGTTTCGATCGATTTAATTTATCACTTGAGAAATTATGAGGTAACAAATGAAGATAGCTTTTTTTCTCTGTGTTTTATAAATCCGGCTATGCGAGCGAGAGACGGACGAAAAATCGGGGTCGTGTACGCAATCTCGTGATTAATTAAAAGCGAAAAAGCTCGAAAGAGACGACAATGGCGATAAGAATGACGGTTAAGGTGAGAGAGCGCCTATTCTGCGACTGACATCGTCAACTGCTGCTGCTGCTGCTGCTGCTATTGCAAAATAAACCCGGGGCTGAGAATTTTCTCGCATTGATTTTGCAGGCAAGAGGATTTAATGGTTGTTGACTTGATCAACGCGACGACGCCTTTTTTGAGGTGTTATTAATGAGTAAGCTTTCGCCACTCGAGTTCAAGAGCTAGTTGATACTCGATATAATAGCTTGTTATTATTTTTCGATGAAGGCTTGAAAAATTAATCGTCGGAAGTTGGAGCGAGGAAAACTGAACTTTTTCCTTTTTTTTTCTTTTTTCTTTTTTTTTATCGTAATGCCAAAAAAGCGACGCGCATAAAAAATAAACGCGTATAACGAACAAAAGCAAAACGTATATACAATAAAAACTAATGAAAAAGTATAAAACGATAAGAAAATTTAGTTCTTATCTGGCGAGGGTCTCGCGTACAAGGCGTTAACATATACTACTATGGGGTGTGCAAAAGTCTCTAGTGGTACATTTGGATTTTATTGAATAATAAGGTGGGAAGTTCAAAAGTTCTGCAACCCCAAGGATATGGCTGTACGGTTATTACATCATATATACAGGCTTATAGCATTCTCCGCCCCTAGTTTTTTTTCCTTTTTTTTTCGGCGTCTGTAGTGGATTTTTTTGCTTTTTTTTTCGTGCTGCTCTTTTCGCACTTCTCTCTTTTTTTTTCGTCGCGTCTATACTTCGGCTCGTTCGTATATCGATGAGGCGTAGAAAATGTTTGGTTTCGATAATGTCTTCATTGGTCTGTGGCTCGAGCACGTATAATATACACGAATGCGACACGAGAGGAAAATCGTAAGGAAAAGCTTATTCTCGTTGAACAACTGAGTTTCAAATAATTTGAAGCTCATTTCAATGCGACATTATCTCCGCCGTCGAATTTTGTTTATTATTTTTCAGATTTCCAAACGAAAGCGAAATGTCTGACGAAACTGCTGCATTTTCACTAATTTCGAACGCGACTGTTTTGCAGGCTAAAATGCACAAATGGGACGAAACGTATTTACCGAAGTAGACGAACGAGAGAGAGCGTAACAATTCTCATCCTAAATGTTCAACCGTTCATTAGCAAGTGCAATTTTCCCGACCTCTTATATTTCGACTTTACCCGAAAAATTTCAAGAATTATACTGAAAAATATTCCTGGGCAACAGCTAGCTCTAGCTATATATCCAGGGGTTCGAGGCACGCGTGATGCACACACAGGGCGGCTCTACACATCGAAATTAAAGCGCACAAGAGGCAGCAGCAGAAAGAGGAGAAAATCGCCAAAGCGATAAGTTTCGCTCTCGGCGGCAGCAACAGCGGCACTCATACGCTCGAGGTCGAGTCCGTCCCTAACATTCCTGCACGGTCATTCGCACACAGCGGCATCGCTCGCGCGCGTTCACTATTCTACTCTATATTATACACGTACGTACGCTACACTCGTAGCTCTCACCAGACAATGTTCGAGCTATCATAAGTGTATCCTGTATTCGTATATATTTTATATATCTATATACAGAGACTCGTACACACACACACATACACACTCGCGAAATGGCATATGTACAGCTGCTTTCCTCAATATTAAAATACCTACCCGGTATTCTCCGTTCGGGCTACATATCGTATAAGTTTTCTAAATAAGTGACGCTTATTAAAAGTTTTCAAAGTTATTTGACCATTGTCTCTTTCAGTCTTTTGCTACAACTTATAATATGTGTATGTTGATAAATCTTATACCCGGTTCATTGTTTACGGTGAAATCTAGCAAATTTAGAATGTCGTCTCAATCTCTCTTCGAGCGAGCTTATTTCAACCTAATGTTTTTTAATTCCTAAATATCTTGAACCTCTGTGATTTTTCAGAGACTTAACTAAGCACATACGACTTATAAAGTTCACCTTTGACTCATGTATATTTATATAGTTACTTTTTTTTGCCAGTTGCAGATTTACAGGTCCTCGCCATCTAGTGGCAAAGTCTGACTTTAAATAACGCAAAAAGTACATCAGTGTTAACCTTTCAATTTCAAATGAAATGTTTAAATTGGAGTAAAAAATGTCATTCAAATATATCTTTCAATTCTATCAAAGATGAACCCTAGAAAAAATTGTTTAATTTGGAGGTGTAAGGGCCCCGTAACAAGAAGATAGAAATCAGTAACTATACATTAATTTTCAACGAAGATTTTACATGAAAGCTCATTGAATTAAGTTCAGTATGAGCTACTTTAATTTCCATTCAATTTAAGGTTTTTTTCAATAGTGATGAAAAATAATTGTAATTCTGAAGTGTAATTTTCAAATAATATTTTATAACTACACAGTTATGTTATTAAGCACGATACCAAAATTGTTACCCTTTTATTGATTTCACTGGCACATACTAAAATTTTGCTTGTCATTTTAAGTATTATTTTGATATTATGTATCGAGAGTTGTTTTAATAATACTAAAAAGATGTTAATTTCATATTTTCAAAGTTATGGCGCAGCTTTGCATCGACTCAAACTTTCCTACCACCCAACAAAATACCTTAAAAATATAGCAACGATTTTGAACTTTAAATGATTATTTTTTAATACATGAAAAAATATTAGTGAAAGGAACAAAGAGATTTTACTCTTCTCATGATATGTTCCAAATAATGAAGCGGAATTGAAAGCGGGGCAACTAAAAATTACTCCGAATTTTCATTCACGCTCTTTACTCACACTGAAAGATAATCGATATACACAACGTATCGATTTCTATACACTCATCCGGGCCCGCAAAAAAATTTCCCAATAATGACAAATTATCCGTCTACATAAAGGCTCTACGAGATTGGTACAATCTGTAAAAGCCAATAGTCTAGCCATGCGAGTTTTTCGCTGCTGCACAGACGTATACCTACGGCAAAGCTCATGAATTTTGAAATAAATCAGGTCACGACGATCAAAGATCGAGCGCCAATTCGACGTCGATATACGTCTTGGCAATCCTCGCGGGAAAAAGTTCGATGTTACATATGGGCGAATCTCCGAAACGTGACCACCTTGTGATACCCTGACGTGGCAAGCAGGTGAGAGGAAATTACACATCAACGCAGAAGTAATCTCAAAGTACAACTTATTTCGAAGGTTTTTATCGAGATAATTTAAAAAAGTTAAAATTGTAAATGCACACAATTTTTAGAGCATTAAGGAAAGAATTGATTCTCACTTTGATCAGTAATGTTTTAAAATAATGTAAATTTATGAACACTTGTTTGAATTTAATTATTGCAGCATGTTTTTCAATTCTCACAACGTACTTGCCAAAGTGTAAAAGTTTCAAAGATGCGTATTCATTTTCAATCTTTTTTTTGTAGAAATTACCCAAAGCGGCCACGTTCCACAGATTTGCCCATATATGCTGTCGAGAGCTTATTCGATACCGGCGGCACTCGGGCCTTTGATACGTTTTAATTCGTATATAATATTGTGTGTAAGCGTCGAGTCGCCGCTGCGCTGCTCCGGGTATAATCAGTGCCGCGCGCAGCGCTCCTGGCGACCCTCAATCCTTCGGGGACTACCTTTCCGCACAGCTGTCTCAGCCGTCGTATTTGCAGTTCTATCTCGACTCGCCCTCCTCCCCCGTGAAGTTATATTAAAGGTAGTGCCCAACCTGTCGACTCGCGCGCGACCAGCTAGTCGCTCTCGACATCGCCCAGTCCTTTTCGTCCGATGTTACCGTTATAGGCTTGCGCTTCGTACTCGCTCGGAATTGCGCGTCGTGAATGCGATATATATACTTTTTGACGTTCTTTTTTGAAGTTTCAAAATTATTTATTAATATTAAGAACAGTGTTAAAATTTACCTTGTGGATGTATTGTTGATAACCATGATTATATCTGGAAAAATTGAAAAATTGTCATAATTAGTTTTATTGTATTGGTGAAAGCAGATAATAGTTTAGAAATAAGTAATGATATAGTTAAAAAAGTATAAAAATTCGGTTGCTACAGTAGCATTTGAGATATTTTCGGGCACTTTAAGAAAAGATTGATGCGAGAAAATCTAAATTCAGTACAGGAATTGGCCACGCAAGGCAGCCAAAAATTATATTTTGAACAAATGATTAATTAAAATTTAAAAGTCATGTTATGGTACAAATTCTCAATATTAATAATGTCCTAATGACCAATAAAAGACCATTTCAATTTTTTTAAAAAACATTAACATTTTCTAGTTTTTTTTTTTATCACTTTCTTCCATAAGTAAGTTAAAAAAGTACCCGAAAAAAAGTCAAAACAAAAGGATCAATGCCGGTAGGGTCAAAACTATTGTATGGGCAAAGACAAAAAAATTGAGTGCATTTAAAGTAAACAATTCATTCTAAGCATGATAATACTACTTGAATCATCCACCGCTAGATGGCAAGTACCGGTACCTGTAAATCTGCAAGGGGCAAAATAAAAACAAAAGTATATAAGTCAAAGCATGTATTTTAAAACAATTCAAACACATTTTTCGATAGTAGAATATTAAAAACAACTATTGAAAGTTTCTTTCAATGGTAATTATTACGAATTAATAAATAGTCTGCATTTTTAACGGGAGAAATGTGATTCTTTCTGATAATCAAAATGAGCTGGAAGTTGCTCTGATAACTTGACAAATCATTAATCATAGAATTGAAACATTCACAGTTTGCATGTGAAATAACGTCGAGCATCACAAAGGCGCGAGTCCTTCTTCGAGCGATCTCTCGGCTCTATTTTTCCCGACGACATTATTTTCATTCCATTATTGGCCTTGTAATATTTTTACCGCCCCAGTCGTCGCCGACAAGGACAGAGAAACGATCGCCGATTCTTTAAGAACTCCCTTATCGAAGGATTTTTCTCAGGGGTATTAGTTACTGATAACTAATTAGGATTTCTCATGAAATCGCTCATGAAATTTGACGGTCTTATTAACTTTCGCGACACCGTCGTTAAGCTTTTCCCTTGCTGTCTGGCTATATGGCGAACAGAGCAGCAGCAGCAGCAGCAGTTCTCTCTCTCTGTCTCTCCCTTCACTTCTTTTTAATACTACTCCAAAGCTGTCGTTACACAGTGGATATAGAGAGGGCCTCGCCCTATATATCGCCGATATTGAATGTCGCCCCGCGTCGGTGAAGCGCGCGAGAGAGAGAGTAAAAATAAATGCCCGACGATTCATTTTACAATGTTGAAGGAAAAAAGAAGGCGAGGCGTCGATCGATTTTATTAATTTTCACGAGCTTACGCGCGCCGGCGTATTTTTTCTTCGTCGTGACTCCTCGCGGCGCAGCTCGAGTCGCGTGTTCTTCAAATTTATTGACACGCAAATTGCGCGACTGGGTAAATTATCCTTTTTTTCCGCGCGAGAAAAACTGTGGCACTCTCGCGACTCGTCTTCTCTCTCTCTCTCTCCTTACATCAATCGCGGACGACAGAGCTCTATCATTTCACAGCTCTCTTCCTCGTCGACGACGAGATGCGCCGCGCGTATACATATATACTTTCTAGGGTGTTTAAGGCGTTCAACCCAGTAGCAGCGGCAGCAGCAAGGGTGGCAGCAGCAGCTCTTGGCTAATTACCGGCAAATGGAGTCTTTGCCATGGCCTCGTGGTGCGAGAGCGAGCGAGTATATAGCGCGCGCGACGCGCGAGAGACCCACCGACGCTCAGCAGCTAGCTATGCTATACTAGCTAGCTGGCGCACAATTCCCTTACGCCCATTACGGTTTCCGCCAGACGCTTAAGTGATTCCGTTTTGCGGTCGTTGCTACTTTTAGTCTGCTGCTGCTGCTGCCTTGCGCGCGAGGCGCAGCGGTGGCGGCCTCGCGCAGGGTCAGCTGCGACGAGCTGTTTTAAATAAGGACTCGCCCGTATGTGCTATAGCCAGGACACACACACACACACACACACATACATACATATATGTGTGCGCGTACGTCGATTCTATCGGCGAACGAGGCGTTTAAATTTCAAGCCGTAAAAATACATTCTTTGCGCGCGCTACTACTCCCCCTACCCTCTCTCGTACAGCTATACGCGAACAATAAATTTTAATTATTTCTCTCGTTAAACGAGCCGCTCAAAATATATAAACGCGCGCGCATGTGTGCGTGTAATGGCTGCAGAAATCTATACGCCGTGAATAGTACGTAGCAAAATAATAATATTCGCGCGATAGTGCCGCTGAAAATTCGTGTATTATTGTAATATCCTTTGAAAGCTCATCCGCGCGCTCGTGCGTGCGTGCATTTACGCGCGCGCACACGTCCATTATCCATTTGCCATTAATTAAGACAAAATCTGGCGAGGCGAAAAAGAGAACGTGTAATGAAGTTTCCCATATACGTAGACGAGAGAATCCGAATTACCAGATGTCTCTGAGAGAGAGAGAATCTTCCCTTCGTATTTTCTTATTGCTACTGCTGCTGCTGCTGCTGCTAGAGCTTTTATATATATAGGACACACGATGTACAAACAGTTGAGTTACCTTCTCTGCTGCCCCATCTCGCTTTTTCTCCAGTGTGTACGAATGTCTGCGGAAACGCTACTACCTATACTATCCTCCGCACCAACGACCTGCCACTTCTCTTACCCCCGGTACTTTTTTTTTCTTCTTCCGGGCTTTCGCTTGTATCGCCCCAGGTAAGAAGAAATTATATACAAAATAATTTACGATTTAGAAAAACAAACAATAGAACAAGAGCGAGTTAGCTCGAGCAAAGTATAAGCTCTTTGCAGTAGCAGCAGCAGTGGCGAGTCTTTATGCCCGACAAATCATCGTGTTTGGTTTTAATGAACACGCCTCGTAATATTCTCCTCCGAACTGCTAAATGTTCGATGTATACCGCGTCGAGTTTCGGTCGCATCGAGCGATGTACACATAAAGTCGAAGGAGGGCGACGATCAACTCGCAGAAGCAGAGTCACCCACCGCACCACCGCCTGCTCGATTATTCGCTCTCTCACTCACTCTCTCTCTCGGGGCGAATCTCGTTAAACATTCATCTGAAAATTTAACCCTATCGCTGCTGCTGCTGCTTCGGCTCGTGCCGACGCATGTATCACAGCCATAGTGTATATAAACGCGTCTGTGTGTGTGTTGTGTGTGTTATACGTGGATGGGTGCAGCCGAGCAGACGTTAGCCTCCGCCGCCGCGCGCGTGTTGTACCATCTGCAAATTAACTCGAAACTTTGCCATTATTCTAATTGTCTAAGCTCTCGCGGTGTGGGGTGGTGAGGCGAGCGCGGTAAATTTTGATGGATCGTCAAGGATCTCTCGTCTAATCTCGCGGCATTTTTCTCTCGCGGCGTTTTCGTGCTTGTATACAATGTATTTATATACGATATATACACGAGAGGGGATAGAAAATATCGCCGGGACGAAGTTCGGACCGTGAAATAAATGAGTGAGAAAGAGTGATTGATTAATTTTGTTGAGGGGGCATGTAATGGCTACGGTAGCATCAGTGTCTGATGTCGGGCGAATTGTTGATAAACCTTGAGCTTGGAGCCGAGCCCTCCTTAGGCTACGTCTTGCACTGTGTCTGTGTTGCCCCTAGTGCTCGGTAAAATGATGGCGAGACGTAAATCATCGAGCCAGATGCAATTTCGTAATTTCTAAATAAATTGTGGAGAGAAGAGTAGATGTAAATGTCGTTCGGTGTATAGGTGATCGAGAAACTTACGAAGGAAAAACGAGACTAAAAAGTATGCATTATCAATACGACTTGTTAGAGCATATCTTGGTCGCCGATAATTTCGAGTACTAAAACTACGTTGTTCACACTAGATTTTTACATGTGTCGGTTTGAGCTTCGTCCGCTAGAGGTCGTGTCTCCATCCACAAGAGAAAATATCATGTTAAGTTGTTTTATATTTAAAACTTTCATAAATTCATAAACTTTCAGTAAATTGTACATATTTACGACGTTCGGAGCAAAAATGTGTTACCAATCCGAATACACGTGACGAAAGCGTCTCTCTGGCAAACACCTCCGATCGATCGCATCACTAGCTGCCGCTACTGCTGTAAAGCTGCAAAACAGACTAGCAGCGCACAGAGTCGATGCAGCAACCCATAGGAAACGACGCGCGAATAGATTTCGTCAAGCGCGAGCGCGGGAAGTACTAATTTCCGGGTAAATACTTGGAAGACAGAGAGAGTGAAAGAAGGCGCAAATGGGGGCTAAACTGCATCTCGTCGTCGCGAGAGTCTCTCTCTTTTCGCGCGCACAGCTGCTTCCCAATAAAATACGAATATATAAGTGAAATTTTCAGTCTCCGCGCGCGTCTCCTGCTGCCAGGTAAAAAGCCTCGAGGGGAGAGGCGAAGTCAAAAAGCGTTTGAAATTCGAATTTCATATTCAGTTTCCGGTTTACAAGCTCTCGTCGAGCTTTTGCAGCCACCGCCACCACCACCGCATTTGATTTACGATTTTCTGTCTAAATGGGTTGTGCGGTGCCTCCTTACGCACGAGGAGCGCAAGAAAAAAAAAAGCTCACGTAATTGAACTTCCCGCGAAGCGACTCGCGCGCGCGGTTAAGACTCGAGGATTCGTCGATTCGATATTATATATAAAGTGTTCTTCGCGCTTACGTTCAACATCGGGAAATAGACAGACTTCATCCTCTTTTTCGACTTACGTATCTCGCTCGAAAGCTCTCTGGGCAAAAGCTACTTATTGATTCACGTCGTGGCATTCGGCCTTTTTTTTTATTCCAGAAAAGTGACCAAAAGCATCCGCTACGCTAACTCTTTATACTTCATAATCCGCGCGCTGCAGAATCGACGGTCTTTTCTCTCGTTCACGTACGTGTAATACAAGCGTACCGTACACAGGTAAGCCCGGCCAGCTTGGCCAGCTGCGCGTAGTAGTATATGCAAGTTCGACGCCTTATTCCGGCATATTCACATTCAACCAGGAGTGTTAGGATCATACAGAGAGAGATAAAGGTTCGGCGGCCTCTCTCTCGCATCTCTTTCTCTCTCTCTCCGCAGAGAGCAGCGCGGGGATTTCAGCTTTCGCAGCGGCGGCTAGGCAGAGGATAGGTAGAGGAAAATCGAGTTTTGCATGCGCGATCGAACTTTGCAATGGTAACCCGGTTAGCTACTTCTGCTGCTGCTGCTGCCCCGGGGATGATCCTCTCTCTCACTCTGACTGAGAGTGAATAAAATGGGTGTAGAGAGAAGCGGCTGCACACACACACACACACTCGGTAATGCGGTTTATATATGGACTGCTACGTGCGCGAACGCCATTGAAAGTATATATAAGACCATTAGTATGATTTACAAATATGATTTTCGACCAAAGTCCAGCGAGAGTCTCGCGCGATCGAATGAATTTTCATTCAAACACGCGGACCAACTGGCCTCTATATACGTATTATACATATGTCGAGCTACTGTACCGCTACTCGCACTCGACGAATTAATTATGTAATTAAAATGCGCACTATATATCAGGCTATAGAAGCTCGGAGAGAACGCGAGAGATGAATCGTGAAAGATTAAGCTCGCGCGATATTTCAGCGGGAAATCACGCGTTGACGAAAGGACACGCGATAGACAATCGGAGCTCCTGCGTCAGAGGCCACTGCACACCTCAACATCCGCGTATCATTCGGCTCGGAAGCTTCGGGGATGAAATATCGAGTTTAATAAGGAAGTACGAGAGAGAGAGAGAGCAGTCGACTTTCATCGCATACATATATACATTTTATACTCGTGCCGCCCAAGGTATACGTGTACGTATATCTTATACATGTAGAGAAAGCGAGAGCATAGGTAGCAGTGGTAGTTGGCTGGGTTGAAGGGGGGACGACGACGCAAGAGCAGTCGAGCTGAAAGGCCGGGGTATATAGGGAAAGTAAATGTTCCTCCATAAATTAAGGACTCAATCTCTTTGCGCGAGAACGTCCAAGACAGGAATCTTCTCTACAAATTCGCACGTCCGTTTCTCTCCTTTCCTACCTCTATATATATGTATCCGAGAGCCCGAGCACGAAACCTCGAGAGCTAGGAGGCGGGGGACTCTAGAATCAGACGGATCTTTTTTCTTACTCTACTCCACTCTACTAGAGAGCTACTACTGGTACAGAGAGAGAGAGAGAGAGAGAGAGCGGGTCGCGCGCGCATTTGCTCTCGGTATATATACGTACACTCGAGAACTCGGCGAAAATTTGAACAAACTCACGAGCTCGACTGGTTGCTGCTGCTTGCTTTTTTTTCATTTTTTAATGCCGGTAAAAATTCAAAAAAAACGTCGCGCTCGGCTAGTAGTATATACTCGGCGCGCGCGGAGCGGGATCCGAAATTGCGTTATTTACCTTGAGCCGGGGAGGAAATTAATAAAGTAAATACGAAAGAAGGAGCGGCAACGGCGACAGAGAGCTGCAAGAGTATAAGAAGAGTAAGAAATGGAAAGAGAGAGAGGTAGGTAGGTAGGTTGAAGCGAGCACACTGCGTAATGGTGTAAACTCTCGGGGTCGGATGCTGGGGCAACAATGAGACAGAGCAAAGATTTCTCGGACTTTGTCGCCTCATTTCTCGAAGCTGCCTGCCTGCTGCTTCCTAGCTATGGTAGTGCTGCTGCAGGCGAGCACAAGGCAAGCGAGCAGTAGATAACGTCCGTGAGGCAAAAGAGACTTTCCTCTTTTCTCGCCTTGTGCTTGCAAGCACACGCAAAGCACACACACAGCACACACATATACACACTTTCCTGTTCTTCTTTGTTTGCTTTACTCGCTATCTCTATCACTTCCTTTTCTCTCTAATATCACTTGGTTTTTTGGTCGACCGTTCACCCATCCACCCACGCACACATACACACAGTGTATACTGTATGTACGAGCGTGTAAACTTCTCCTCAACTCGTATAATATATACCCACCTTTTGTGTATCTCTCTCTGGCCTTTTTTTCTTCTTCTCCACCTTCTTCGCCCGCAAATGTTTCCGCGGAGGAAAATATATGGCTCGGGTCCGGGGCTCGTTTCTGGCTTATTTTGAACACGACGCTACCGTTTTCCACCCCCGCAGCAGCAGCACTTGACAATCAAATTACAAATGCCTCGTGCTCCCGCGCGCCTATAATACAATGGCTTCGGTTTTTTCTCGCCTTACTTACGCAGACATATACTATATATATTTGACAGACTAAAGCTGCTACTTGGTGTATATATATACATGGGCGCGCGGGAGCGTTGCAATTTTCATCAGCATATAAGAGGCTGCTGCTGGCGCGAAGCTGCCAAGTGGCTTCAGAAGCTCGGCAAGGCGCAACATCACCACCCGACACGCATACACACACACACACAGACTAATCGCGGCAGCCCTGTTTTCCTCCTTTCAACTGCGTCACGCTCGCGCGGAAGGAGGAGAGAGAGAGATGCCTTGTATATATACCTCGACACGTATTTACACGTTAATAACGACTTGTCTGTCTATTAAGACGCATATTGTGTAATTCATACGCGCTTACATGCAGCAGCAGCCAAAGCAGCCAAAGCAGCTCTACCTGTTACGTAAAAGCTCTCGAGAACTGTGTATAATGCACTGGCGCTGACAATATCTTTTCAATTCGCCCGTCAAATTCAACACCTGCTCTATCTCGCCCTCTCTCTTCTGCACTTGTAGATTTATACGAGAAAAAAAAAGTTATATTCTCCCCCCTTTCCCCTGCGCCCATATATAGCCGCGTCAAACGATGTCAAGAGTATAAACGTCAGATCATAACATTGGTAGAGGCCAAAAGTTGCCGCAGCGATGGGTATAGACACACGCGATGGCTTTCCGGTTTGCGCGCCGAAACATGAAATAGCCAAGAAATTCGAGTTGGGGTGAAATCTGTCGAGGCGTAAAGCGTAAAGTGACAAATCGAGGCGTATCGCAAGCTCGCTCGCTCGCGCGCACCCGACGCTAAAGCCTTCCCCGAAAGTGATTGACAAAAAAATTGAGGATAGAAAATGTAGTTTCTGTGGCACATGGGTTCGGAAGATAGAAGAAAATTCGAAATAAGTTTTAATTGGTTAAAAAATACAACTTTTGTATGTTTATTTGGAAAAGTGTTATTTTATGAGTTGCTCCAAATAATGACGTCAACGTTTTTGAACGATTTAATAAATATTTCAAGAAAAATATAATAATGTTATGAACGATTTTATAGGTTTTATTTGAAAAAACACTTTGTGAAACAAAAAAAAAACACTTATTGAATAATTATTAACTCGACTGTGCCTTTTAAATCATTTTAAAAATTGCCCAAACTTTTACATTTACTCAATACAAGTATTCGTGTACAGGACGAGTAAAGCTGTATCGCACATTATAAGTGTGAGAAAATCGCGCCTGAATGAATGGCATTTTTCATGACAATTTCGATGTAGTTTTCGCAACGTGCGAGGATCTCCAGCCGACGGTAGAGGGGGAAAGTATCTCCAAGGAGCTATCACCTCGCTATTATGCGCTGGCGAGGAGTTCCTCAGTGAGCAAGTGTTTACAAATTAGTGAAATCTAGGTAGTGTGTTGGCTACTCGTGGCGATTAACCTATAAATATTTTTTCTACATTATAAAAATTTACAGTGAATACATTTAATCTACGAAATGATGGAAAACAAAAATTCCATAATTAGGTATCCATTTTTGTTTTTTTATACAGACACAATAATTTATTTAAGCGATTTTTGTATAAAATTTGATTATCATCAGAGTGAAGGAAGAGAAAGAAGATAATACTTGGCCAGATGCAGGCGAAGATCATATTTCCAATTCGGTGGCCTCCTCTGAAGACAGAAAGTTTAAAACATTCTCGTGTTATAAATCACCGGTGAGTTCAAAGAATTAAATTGATTTTTAATTTTTCACTATCAAAAACTGTTTTACGCTTTCAACTACAGGCACATCACATGAATGAGGTTATGGCGTTACAGGAAAAGATAGATGAAAAAGTATTCGTAGATTTCAAGTGCAAGGATGTTAAATCTGAACCGACACCACTTTCGACAAGCGTTTGCAAATCTGAGCATCAAAAAGTTCCACCTGTTGTAAAAATGGAAAACGATAATCAAACCAATGACATAAATGAAAATATATTCATCGATTTTGAGTGCAAGCTTGAGAGCCAACCCGAACTGAAATCTTTATCGACAACCATCTGCAAAAATGAATATCAAAGTTGTCTACCTACAGTAAAAATAGAAAACCAAGTTCAGGAAAATCCCTTGATTGAAAAAATGCCAATGATTTTAATAAGAAAAGGGTTTAATTGCGATCATTACTGTCCGATTCAAGATAAGTCTCCAATGAAGCTTGACAAATCCGAGGAAGTAAAAAAATTTAAAAGTAGATCACAAACTGAACCATCTAACAGGTCTAATTTACATGGAAAGACGTATAAAGGAGAAATGCGTTTAAAAAATTGTACGCGTAAGAGTATCAGACAATATGACTGTAAAATCTGCCACAAATCATTTGGAGATAAATGTGACCTCCAATTCCACATAAATGTAGTACATGATCGTTGCAAACCCTTCGAGTGTGACATTTGTCATAAATCATTCGGAGTAAAAGGTAATCTCAAAAATCACATAAATACAGTACATTATAGGAGTAAACCCTTTGAATGTGAGGTTTGTCACAAATCATTTGGACAGAAAAGTGACCTCAAACGTCACGTCAATGCAGTACATTATCGGAGCAAACCCTTTGAATGTGAGATTTGTCACAAATCATTTGGAGAAAAAGGTTCCCTCAAAAAACACATAATTGCACTACATAATCGGATCAAACCCTTTGAATGTGAGATATGTCATAAATCATTTGATTACCCAAGCTATCTCAAACGTCACGTCAATGCAGTACATGATCGGAGTAAACCCTTTGAATGTGAAATATGTCATGAATCATTTACCCAAAAAGGTAGCCTCAAAACTCATATTAATTCAGTACACAATGGTCATAAACCTTTTGAATGTGATGTTTGTCACAAATCATTTGGAGAAAAGGGTTCCCTCAAAAAGCACATAAATGCAGTACATAATGGTAGCAAACCCTTCGAATGTGAGATTTGTCACAAATCATTTGGACTAAAAGGTGACCTCGCACGTCACGTCAATGCAGTGCATGATCAGAATAAACCCTTTGAATGTGATATTTGTCATAATTCATTTACTCAAAAAGGTAGCCTCAAAACTCATATTAATTCAGTACACAATGGACATAAACCTTTTGAATGTGATGTTTGTCACAAATCATTTGGACAAAAACCATATCTCAAAGTTCACAGAAATGCAGTTCATATTCGGAGCAAACCCTTTGAATGTGAGATATGTCAAAAATTATTTGGATACAAAAGTCAACTCAATTCTCATATAAATGCAGTTCACAATCGAAGCAAGCCCTTTCAATGTGATATTTGTCATAAATCATTTGGACAAAAAAGTTACCTCAAAGTTCACATAAATGCAGTACATGATCGTAATAAACCCTTTGAATGTGATATTTGTCATAAATCATTTGGACTAAAACAGAATCTCAAATCTCACATTGATATAGTACATAATCGAAGCAAACTCTTTCAGGGTGAGATTCGTCATAAAGCATTTGGAAAAAAAGTAATCTTACATATCACATCAATGTAGTACATGATCATAGCAAACCCTTTGAATCCGAGACATGTCAAAAATAATTTAGATACCGAAGTCAAATCAAATCTCACATAAATGCAGTAAATACTTAAGAAAACCCTTGAAGCTTGAGATTTATCAGTAATCATTTGGGTAATAGCACACTCTCAAAAATCATATGATCACAATATATATCCATAGTAAAATTTCGAGAGTGAAATTTGTCACAAATAATTTGGATACAAGTCACCTCAATAACCACATGGAACATGCATGATCGTAGCAAACCTTAATAGAGTGAGTCTTCTCACTATTTATTGGACGCAATGAAAATTTCTGCTATTGAATCAGTACACGGTTCGGAATCTTCGAATATCTTTTATACAAATATCTTTCAATTTTGTATTGGCTAATAAAGAATTTAAAACTGTTATTTATTTTATCGTGACTGTAAAAAATTATTTTCTCACCTTTCGTTCATTAACTCAAATTATTGTTGACGGGATTTGGTCTTTAATTGGTCAAGTGTTTATCATCGCTTATATGCCAATCTTTTAACGTAAAAATTATTGGTTAAATATTATTTCGCTTTCTATTAATTTACGCAGTGAAATATCCTCACCTCAAAATTATAATCATTGTAAATTATTGTAAGAATTATTGAGCAGCCACTTCATAATTAATAACAACGTCTAATCAAAGCCCTAAAAAGATTAATTGGCTAAAAAACTCATCGCTTTTTCTAAAAAATTCTGCTTTTGGAAATTGTCAATCCTATCCTATGGGCAGTAAATTTTAAAATGTATTTGTAACGAGTTTTCGTAGAAAAACCTTCTCTATACTAGTGCTGTAAGTGTCTTTGCCCCTCCGAGTTATAAATAAATATATCATTTTCACTGGTGGTATTGCATTAGAACGCGACGCTACTGTACTGTATCGATAAGATATAGCCTTTGCATAAAACTGCGAGCACGGCGCACGCAGCAGCCGAGAGTGTCATCGCAAAAAAAAATCCACCGCCACCACACATCCCGGTATATTTTACGCTACCTCCTGTATGTATATAATGCCGTAACGTAGGTGCTGAGCAATAATAAAAGCTCGCGCTCGCGATTGCGTATTTCGCATTGTAAAATCGTAAAATAGCTCGGCTTAGCGAACTGTATCACATATAAGATGCGTGTGTGTGTATATAGCTTCGCCGCGCGTTCCTTTGTGCGTATGTGTGCTATCAATCAGTTCGCGAGCTATGTGTACGCGCTGGAGAGCTTTAACGACTCCGAAGACTCCGTTTACCATTTTGCAACTGCGTTATGCGCTCCTGTTAAAATATATTATATGTATTTGAATTAAGAGCTTTTGATATGCGATATCGCTCGTGCGACGATGGACTTCGAACGCGAGAATTGTCAGTCGAAAACGGAATACTTTTACGGAGCTTTGTAAGCTGCGAAGAACAATTTCTAGTGGTCATTCCAGCAGTTTATGCACGACGAACAAGTGCTACAACGAAAAAAGGTAAAGGCAATCATTTATCAATTACTTTACTCGCAGTTAGAAGTAGACTGCGGGTATCGAGTACGATACACGACATAAATATTCATGAGTATAGAATCTACTTACGAAAAAACCGGCTCGGATAAAAAGTTCGTACGTTCCCCCCACGGTCGTTTCGGCTCAACAAATGTAGTTTTAATTTAGTTTTAATCGTGTATACAGGTATTGATTTTCCCACTCGCGAAATATATTCAAAGGAAGTTTGACTAATGCCGTGTGTATGGGGAAAAAAGCGAAAGGGTGGAGACAAATTGTCGCTCGCCACGCACGAGGATTGGAATACAACGTGTAAAAACATGACTTATAACCATTTTCTATAGATAAAAAATTAATCTTTTCATTGTTCAAGTGACTCGAAGTTTTTCCTCGAAAACATTCGCGAACCATATAAGGTTTTATCGAATATCGCTCGTCTAATTGACGCGATGCATATATACGGATTTATAACGCACAAAGCAATACAACGCGCGGGGCCGGGGCTATACAGTTGGAAATTCATCGGAAAATTCATCAGCTATCAGAGAGGCAGAATGCAGTTAAAGAATTTCAATATTCCGAGTATATACGTAATTCGATCGAATGCAATTGTAATAATTCGTTGCGCGCTGCGCCGCACGAGTGAGAGAGAAGAGTCGAAATCTACGGGGGAGAGAAAATCACGTGACCTTAATTTCAATTTTACTTTGAAGAGGCAGCAGGCAGGCACAGCATATAAAATATATATATATATAGGATATTCGTTTCGTGACTTTTTCACCCGCATACACAGTACATTATCGATTGGTCTTTAACTTTGGCCGAACGCGCGCGGCTAATGAAAAACATCTTTCTCTTTATTCCTTTGCGCTCGGCTCGGCTCGGCTCGTATTATATACCTATACAACGACGAGGGGATTGCGCGATAGCCCAGGCATATATAGATCGTTAAACTTTACCGAGTAGGGACGTTTGTACTCCGGCTGTGTTTGGCGGACAATTAATGTAATTTCAACCACCCTATTTCCTCTCTTCCTCCCTCCCTCTCGCTCACGCTACTTTAACTACATTATCATAACTCACACTTCTATGCGCCTGTTAACCTCGCGCATGTGTGTGCGTTGGTGCGTGTGCCGTGTGTATTTAGCAATCGTGAAACCGGGTGCGGCACAGCTCTTATATCTGCCCATATATACTCGCTCGTGCGTACAGCAGCATAGACACACGGCGCGGCGCGGCAATCCCTATATATCGAAATTGTATTTGTACGAATGAAACGTATTCGTTTTCGTACTTTCGATGCGCGAGTGGACCCATATATGTACCGACGTATTGTGTATATTAAATAAAAAAAAGGAGAGAGAGAGTAGCTGCACACGATCGTTTCGATTTTTTTTTTCCTTTTTTTACTTTGATCGCTTATGCCATGTGTGTGTGTATGTGTATGTGTGTGTATGGTATTTTCGTTCCTCTGGGTTTGAGGTTTTGGGCCGAAAAGGATATACACAATATATACCCGCTGACGCGTATAACGCAATACGAGCGTGCTGTTGCGCGGTGCGGGTGCGGTGTAGCTCCGAGAGATTTTTTGTTTTATCTAATAAAATGACGAACGTTTCTTTTTTTTTTTTTTTTACATGGCAGTGCACCGTTTTGATAAGTATTTATACGCGTTATGCGTGTCACAGGGTCATGCGACACAGCAAAAAAAAAAATATCCAACGCATATGCGCGTACCATTGCGTGTGTCGCTCGTTTGAATATCGTATAATATACAGTATACGTACACGCGGCGCGTAAGCTCTAAACGTGAAAAGACAAAACACGTAGAATTTGACGTCTCTGTATAACTAGGCGTGGCATATTCGACGCGCTTTTAAAGCGCGCCACGCGCGCGGAGAATATTAGGTTCGCAGCGACGTTGGAGCAATGAGAGAGCTCGCAAGCTCGAGTAATCTTACGTGTATATAGGCTTTACATGCAACGTATACAAGCTTTCAGCTGGTGTGTGTGTGCGTGTGTGAGAGAGAGAAAGTTGATACGAGCAAGCGGTGTACGATTGGTTGGCGACGAAGCGCGTTACGCGTAGACTCTCGCCTGTATTGTATCGCGTGTAAGCTCGCCGCAAGCTCGTCTGTACGCGCGTATATATAAAGGCGTAACCGCAGGTGTTCATGATTACATAACACACGTGTATACATGTGCAAATTCACATTTCGAATCGCGAGGACTGAGTCGAAAAATCGGATCGAAAAATATTCTCGCGGGTCGGGTGTAACGATCCTACGGGGGAATCGTTCTTTTAGGTCTTGGGAACATGAAAAGTGATATTTTGATGGTGCCAAATGACAAATGGTAGTTTAAGAATGCATTCGTGGCTAGATAAGAAATGATGTACCGTAGCTTTAATAAGTACAGAATTTGATATGCAAAAAGTATGTAGCTTTAGTATGTATGATTAGTTTCGGGGTTAAACCGCTAGATGTCATAGTCGATTCCAAACATGAAATAATAAAGTTTTTTTATATATCTTCCCGTAAAATCATCAATATTTAGATTTATTTAGATTGGTGATTTTAATGATTCATCACGAATATCGTTACTTACATAGATCAAAAAATTAATTTCAATCCATGAGAAAAAATGTTTAACCTGAATTCAAGCCTTACTTTTTAGGACGAAAGTTAGATATACTTGCTTGCGTGTCCACGCGTGCCTCGAGGTACCTCGGTGGACCACTCGGCGTTTGCAGCTGCCGCTGTCACTCATACATATATCCACGCGCGTCCCGCTAATGTCCTCGAATTTCGTACGAGTATCGTAATCGAGTAATTGTTTAATTTAAATGCGCTCGCCGTGTGGTGACACCGAAAAAAGAGGCCAAAATTTATTTTCCGCTCTGCGCGCGTTCGGGGGGCCAACTATTACTATAACCTGCCTCCCGACGTCGACGCTCGCTCGGTATGTATTATAGCGCACGTTTTTGACTATTATAACGCGGTGGCCTGGATATCTTTCCATTCAAGCCACGCGCGCGATGCCTTCACCCCCCTCGGCCGAAATAAGCTAGCTCGCCGAGCGACGACGCTTTTCGTGCCGCACCAGCAGCAGCAGAAGCGGCAGCAGCGCCACCACCAGATCCCGCGCACGTTGCATACCAAATAAGTGCAATTTGTTTATCATTAGGATATTATATCATGGCACGCGTCAAAGCTCTCTCTCTCTCAGCTACATGATACATTTTGCACGTCTCTATCTGCCTCGACGCGACGCGACGAGCCTATATCGCGCGCGCGCCGTGCCTGCAAGCTCATCTACAATAATAACGTTTCGCCTCTCTCTCTGTCTCTGTGGCTTCTGTTTCCGCGCGCTGCCGACAACGACGATTAATAATTCTGCGCGCGACTATCGTCAAAGATTACCGAGAGCGAGAGGTATATATATGGGGAAATTTTTCGGTAGGAATAAATTACATTTTACAGAGCTTGAATATTCAATGAAAATTAAATTTCTTTTTTTGATGATATAAGCCAAGGTAGTTAGCTCGAGATGTGCATTATACGCGGCAATATGTTTTCGTGTGTAGGAGCGAGAGTACGACCCGGGGACACGCCGCTGGCAGAGCTAGCGTACAAAGAAAGACAAAAGAAGACAGGAGCTGGCTGTATAACAGAGGCACATCGCGGGGAAGGCTGAAGGAGAGAAAGAGAGAAGGTGGGATCAAGGCCAAAGTGCCTAAGCCCGAGACCAGGTCCTTGAGCTCTTATGATTGATATTCTCCTCCATTCTTATGTTCCAGCGGCTTTCCTATATACAGAGTAACTGTACATCGGTGTAAACCGCCAGGCTCTGTACGAGTATACGCGCATTTGCGTTCTCTGCGCGAGGTGGAGGCCTCTTCGTCGTCATCGGCGCGGGCTGCGTATCGATTTTCAACGTCTACCCTGCGCACGAAATTGTAACGCACTACAGCCGCAACAGCAACAGCAGCAGCAGCAGCTTTGGCTTTATAGCGTGGCGCACTATAGTACATTTAACGTTTACTTCGATTGGTATTTTTGCGCCGCACGAAAGCGAGAGAGAGTGAGAGGGTGCAAGATTGCCCGTAATAGAAGGAAAAGTACACTGACCCTTTTATGTACCTCGAGGGAGGGTGAAGGCAAGCAGGCAGCCAGGCAGTCAGTATCGGAAGCTCTCGGATGCGGAAGAAATTGAATTAGATTCGGCGTTCGTTTCTCTCTCTCTCACTCCGAGTTTATTCGCTAATAGCTCGGGCTATTCGATGCGCGCGCGGTGAGATTCGAGAGAGCGAGAGCCCCGCCGGATGTGTTTATATAATTGTTATAATCCTATTTTTTTTTCGCTCCTTCTGCCTTCTGTGTAGCACCACTCGTGCTATATACCCAAGGATCGTATTCGCAAAAGCCAAAATCTGTTATTCAGATTAAAGTATCTTGGCGCGCCGAATAAAAGTTAAATTAAAAATCGAATTATATGTGGTACGAAAGCTCCGCGCAGTGTAACAGCAGCACCAGCAGCACCAGCACCAGCAGTGGGAGTAGTGGCGTTGCTTGCTGAGCTCACGTGTAAGCGACGGAGTCATGCATATTGAACGATATGAGAGCCTAGAGGGTACGAGTGAAACGCGTATACAAACCGCTAACCCTTTCTGTCTATGTGGATCTGTGTCTGTATGTGTGTGTGCCCTTTATTTATTGACGCACTTCGCACTATCCTCTGTGTATGTACGTATGTATATTCACGTACCTGCGCGCATTGTGTGACACGTGTATTATATACATCCCCGCGCGCTGTGTATGCCCATTTCGTTGTATAAGAGCATCAACTCTCTGACACGTATATACCCTACGAATTGTACACGTGTTGTACACGCACAGATACACCCACCCGTGCACTACAACACTCGAATCGCCCTGTTTAATCAAAAGCCAGTGGGTTTTTCCCGGAGCCTAAAAAAAAAAGAGAGGCAAATATGACTTTTTTTCTGCTCGAGCGCGCGCGTCACGAGATTTTGTCATTCGACTAGAATAAATGTTCGAATCTCAAACGTGGCGTACTGTATACCGCGGCACGGAGCTCCCGCACGAATCGATGCTCGCTGAGTTACTCCAACTTGTTGATATCTCTTGGCGACGAATGTGCCGCCGCCGCCGCATGCTCCGTTGGAGATTTGAATATTCTCGTTCGAGTTCGCGACGACCGAGCTCGAGCTCGAGCAGTGTCTCGGCTGCGAGAAACCGATACTTCGAGCACTGACAATGTATATTTTTCGTAACCGCGTTTTTTTCAGATGGTTTACGACTTGATGATCCGTACTTTATTCTTAGGATGAGAATAATTACACGTATTAATTTGTTTTTGTACCCGCATTAGCCATTTGTGATATGAAATTTGTTTCGGCCTAGTTAGAAGCTTAATTTCATTTGTATATATTCAGTATAATGTAGTTAACTTATTTACACTAATGAAACAATTACTTGGTCCCTTTAGCAGAAGAGAACGTAGCTTGTAACGGTGTCTCTGTGGATATAAATAGTATAAAAGTCATTTTGCCACTTGCGAATTTTCAATACTCCATCTGTTGGTGATATCAAGAAGCTCATATTGAAATATCACCCTTTTAATTACGATAAATCTTGCAACTATGAAAACCGAATTTTAGAATATTAATCCTCGTATTTTTCTTCCAAAACATATAACTCAATGTTCAAGTCAATGAGCAGTTCTGTAAAAATAGCATAAAAATTCGATCGAAAGCGAAAAGACTCTCGAGTTTAACTTCTGGGACCTTTATGTAAAAGATTATTAAATCACCAGTAGTGATTTAATTATAATTATCGATTTGAATTGAATTATCGTATACGATGTGCTCGAAAAGCAGACGTTAAATCTTATCGAAATATAGTATCATTTTCTACGAGTGAAATTATGTTTTTTTTTTTTTATCTAAATGTGGATTCTAGCCCGAACCGAGAACGAGCGATGAAACGAGTTTTGTTGAAAAACTATACCCGCATCAGTTGATGATACTATTTTGTACAATTTATACACCCGTCTCATAATAGTACTTCAAGCCTCCCCCACTAGATGGCGAGTACCTCTATATCTGCAAACCTGCAAGTGGCAAAGTCACAATAATTGTTTAATTCAAAGCAACGTAATATGATACTCATCGAATGTTTCCCTATTCAGTTCGTCGTTGGTCAAAACATAGCCACGAAAGATCGAGCATTTTTACCCAGGTACCGAAAACGAAAAAAATCTGAAATGCAAATTTCTCGCTCTCTCGTTCTTTATATCTACTCCTCCGCCCGAGGCGCGTAAAGAAGTTTCACTCCGAAAAATTCAGAGTCAGCGTAAACGCGCGCTTGTAATAATACGGGTAAGTAAAGACCTTTCATCAAGGCGTGTAAAGGTCCATTAATCATGTCGAGCGCAATAGTCCATGCATATAAGTTTGATAGTGCGCACGTACGTGTGGGTACGCTCGTTTATTGCGTATACATACGTTTGTGTACCGTATACACACTCGGCACTTTGCGCAATATACGAATCGGCGAAATTTATCGGCCATCTGTACACCGTAGGTGTGTGTAGCCTAGAATATGGGCAGCAGGTATCCCATATATACTGTGTAGCCGGGCTCGTCATCGTCGTCAGCTGGTCGTTTGTATGTATGCGTGTATACACATATACACGGGGGGCTGAGCGCGTGACACGTGCTGGCGATGTCCTTCGTACACATATATACGTATGTACAAAACCGGGGAGCTTTCGCACGCCGCTGCGACGTCGAAGACACAACGAGCTCACAATGTGCCCCGGCCGTATACACAATGCACACCGTTATATTAAAATACACACCCTACTGGCCTTAATCCACTAGACAAATGACTTAATAGCTTAACACGTGTATTTTACATGCTCTCTCTCTCTCTCTCTCTCTCTCGCACGGCGAAGAGTGCAGCAGTGGCGGCCGTGCGGCGGCGGCTTGTTAATAATTAAGCGCACCACCGCCGCCGCACACCGGCGCGGAATAATTTTTGCCGTTCCGTATGGAAATTTAAGCGAATTTTCAGCTGCTATATACCACGTTGTAACGGGTTAAAGCGGATATAATCCAAATAAGCCGAATAAATCACACTCGCAGAAACGAAATACTCGCTTATATATGTGTACGTGTGCGCGCGCGCTCGAGTATTCTTTGGAGCTTTACAGCACAAAAGTTACGGGGCTAATACGTATTACAGCGGTAGAAGTACTAGTAGTAGTAGATAGCGACATCAGCAACAGCAGCAGTAGTAGTAATCGTGAAATTTGCAACAGAACCTGGCCGAACGAAGGAATTGAAGTTCAATCAGACAAAAAGGTCGAAGCTTCTGTACCGCTGCTGCTGCTGCTGCGATGTGGAAATATCCCAGTAGTCCATGCACGACGAAGACGACAAGTGCAATGACGGGCAATACGATACGTATCATGGCTCTCTGTGCGTATATAACATTCGAAGAGTATGGGTAGAGGTATAGAGAGTGAGGTATACAGGGTGTGCGTGTATAGCAACGACACCAAAGCAAACGGAGAGAAAGAAAGACAGATGGATGGAGAGAGAGAGAGAGTGAGGGAGAGTTGGAGCGTGGCAAAGAGAGCCAGATAGTGAGAGAAACAAAGGGAGAGAGAGCTTGAAAGATACGCGCACAGGTAGCTTTACAAAAGAATTCCTGGGATTCGAGGCGAGAATGTGTATATAGACTCTGTGTGACTGCTCTGTACTATACATGTATAGAGATGGAAAGGGAGAGAGACAGAGACGCACAGCAAGAGGAACTGGCACATATACACACCTGCTTTGGAGCTATATTTAGCAGCAGCAGCAGCTGGTATAAGCATAAGGTAAATGTGCCAATGGCTGGCCACTTAAGGAGCTTAGCTGAAAAGAGCTGCATAGAAATGAAATAAATGAGTTATTTTGATAATAAAATACTCTTGCATTCTTGAGAACTAATGATTTTGGACACGAGGGACTATAAAAAACTCATCATAAGCCAGTAAATAATTGATACAGTTGAATTGATCAAATATTCACTTTGTGTCAATGACTGGCCAATGTAATTTTTCTATGTACCAATGTCTGAAATCCCATGTCCCAATGCCTGGCCACCTTTTTTATAATGAGAATTATTTAAAAAAACATGCTTATTTAAAGAGTTACATGTATTTTTTACGCGAATGAGTTTTTTTATACGAGAATATGTTTAATTGCATAAGTTTTAATAAAAACAAAAATGATTAAAAAGATTTGGTTAAGATAAGTTTTTTTATTACTTTTTCACAAATTTACTGCATTAACATAACCAGGAACATTTTAAAATCATATCGATCATATTGGCTAATAGTCATTAATATAAAATTTTTGGTTTTAAAATCTTATAAATAAACGCGAAAATGTGAGGTTATGTCAGCACTTTTTTGTACTTAATCGTAAACAATCGGCCACTAAACTTTAATTGTAACAATATGTTGCAAGTATTATGAATTTGGGTGTTTACACATATATTTAGTCCAGAAATGTTAATAAATCTATTAACTGGATGCTTTCAGATACGTGAGTATTTTATGTGGCCAGCGATTGGGACAGAAAAACATCGTGTACCTTGACATGGCCACCGTCATATTTGACTGGTCAGACATACCAGCATAAAAAAGCGAGCGAATTTTACCGGTACCAATGAATGACCATTCGAAATTTTAGTGTAAAAATAATTTTTTCAGAATCAAATTTAAGTTTAAAACTTGAAAAACATGTTCAAGATTATAAAATAACTTTGACATGTTAATTTTAATGTTTTTATAACTTAATATAGCCTTAACAAAAACTGCTCATTTCTTAAGAGTCAACGTAAGCGAAGCATAGGCAGATGGCATGTGGTTCAAGTCGAGTATTCATAATGGATTTTTTAGCTAAATAAGTCGCTGATTATTATTATTTATAGATACATCAATAGCTATCATTAAAATCATTTAACTTACTGAGTTTCATTGATGTAAGTATAAAATTACGTAAATAATCCTAAAAAAATCAGATGAGTGGCCAGGCATTGGTCAGTGGTCAGCCATTGGTACTTTTACCTTATCTCATTATTCGCCGTACAATGAATCTCACTTGCGTGCGCACCTAATACCGAGCTATGGGCAGGAAGGGGGGCCTCTCGAATCAAATTAAACGCGTGCACGGCCAGTTTTTCGGCGGCGACGGCGACGATAGTTATTTCTTTATCTCCTCTCATTTTAATTCGACTTTTGCATAGGAGGCGGCCAAGAAGAGGCACGAAGAAGAAGAAATCGAGCTTTCGGCCTTGGTACACAGCTAATCGGATTAATTAGCTGATCCACGAGGAATTACGTTTCTTTCCTTGAATATATAGCTTGGAGGGTACATTGGTTCCATTTGCTTAACGTCCGAGCGCGCGTCATTTTACACATTTCACGAGAATCGCGTTCTCTTCATTAAGACTAAAGGGATTTTAAAGGCTGAAATCGATCCTCGAACTTATCGAACACCCGATCGTAATGGTGTTGTCGCGCACTGCGCCTAATAAAGCTCTCTCACCTCCACGAACTCTCTAGGCCAAAGAGTATTTCGTAAAAAAAGGAAAAACCATTAAAATTCGAAACTTTCGGAATTTATTTGCAGCAAACAGTATCAACAATCGCTGCAGCAGAAGCAACAACAACAACAACAACAAGAACAACAACAACAGCAACAACCGCAGCAACGGTATATCGGCAGAAATATATACAGCATCAGTAGCCCGAGTTTCTCCATATACTCGCGCTGTTTTATCACGGTTTTCTAGGCGCGGGCACGTATACGCTCGCGTTATATGTGTATCTCTACGCGCATAGATCCGTATGCTCGTATAAGCGAAAACAATTCGATTGCATCAGTGAAGTTGCGTCGGTATATACGCACATATAAAAGAGAGCGAGAGGTTGAGGGAGGGAGAGTTGCGCGCACGTACGAAGCTTCTGCTGCCGAAGGGGTGCAGCTAGCAGCTCTACTACTGCCTGGCGTATACCACTACTGGAGCGATGTTTGTCGCGCCGGAAAAATGTACCGTAAATTGACTTTTTGGCTTTACTTCGGGCTTTAGTCGCACATACGCCACTACTAATTCTGTGCGCGCCCCGCGCGTACACGCATGCACGCGCGCGGTACTACCTATATATATATTTGTGTGTGCCTGCGTGCGTGTGGGGGTATATGGAGCCGACTCGCGCTGAATGCAAAGTTTTAACTCGATTTTTCATAGCCATTTACAGAGAGCTGCTGCTGCTGTTGGGGGGGGGGGGGNGGGGGGGGGGGGGTATATATGGGCGCCCAGTGGCAGTATTGCAAAATGCTTGCACAGTATATACTGCGTAGTGCGTCTCTGACGCTGCCTATATAAACGCCTGTTTTGAAAAGCAAAGTTTACGAATTAATTGCAATGGCCTGCCATGAGGTGGCCGTTGTCGGACTCGCGAGCGGTACACGTATATATACACACGCATGTGCGTAGAAAATAGGTATACGCGTTTGAGAAAATATATACACACACGATGCATAAAGTCGTGTGTTTGTTACTGCGTTACGCTGCTGCTGTGCTATATATTATACAAGCGCTTAAGTAGTGTAGCTTTCCGCTTGTGTGTCCCTGTGTGTAGTGCCCTGCCGCCGACGCCGCTGCCTGACGTTTTACCTTACAAAGTTTTATGATACGCGCGCGCGACGCGTTGGCTGCTGCTGCCGCTGCGTTTATGCTCGCAACATTATGTACTTGCGCATGAATTTAGAAACTTGTTAGTACGAGCCCTGCCCCGCTGCTGCTGCGCGTGGTACGACACTCGCTTAATTAGTTGCCTGAATAGTTGAATGTCTTTTATGTACTGCAGTCGAGCTTGCAGCAGCAGCAGCAGCAAATAAAAATGTTCTCTCTCTCTTTCTGCTACCCCCTCTGGATTGATCGAGCTTTTCCCCGCGTCGACGCAGATTTTCTATAGGGAGCGAAAAATCTTTGTTTCGGGTAACTATCAACCGTAGGCGAACGGTCGTGAAGAGAGAGAATCGTCTAGTTCCGTTATAAATTACAGCAAAGCGCAGGGAAAAGAGGAGGTATTTTAATATAGTTAGCGACCAAAGCTCGTGAAAGTGTGGAACCACAATCAGAGAAGAAACTCGATGATATTTCCTTCCTCGGTACCTCTCTGCTCTTTGTGTGTATAACGTACACCTATACATTAATATATATGTGTGTATATATAGACTTTAGCATATATAGCTATCACGTGCGCTATATAAGGCGAAACGGGGGGTGGTGGTGCAACTACGATGACGATGACGACGACGACGACGACGACGACGACGACGACGACGCGCCGCTCGCCTTTTGCTACTTTGAAGTCATACCGTCGGAGTCTGAAATCGAATTCGGAGTTTCGAGCAATTTTGTCGCTTACTAGTAGAAGGCAAGAAAGCACCTTCTCTCACTCTCTCATCGCACTCTCTCTCCCACCATCAACGGTTCACCCACACTCTTTTTCCAGAAAAGCTTCGGGTAAAAGAGAGAGAGAGGCAGGGAGTGAGAATCCTCTGGAGCGAGCGAGCGCGCGCGCGCGCCAAGCAAGCAAGAAAAATAAGTTGGATATATAATTTGAGAAGACACGGAAAATAAGCCGTCTCGGCCGTAAGAGTAAGCGAGAGAGCGAGAACTTTATCTGCTGCTTACTCTCTCTCTCTCTCTCTTTCCCCTCTTCCTTCTTCTCTCTTTTTCCCACACCCCTCGCGACGCGCGGCACGCAGCAAAACTAAAAGCAAAGCTAGATGAAAGAGGATACGAGGAAAGATAGAGAGAGAAGAGAGAGAGAGACTTCGTGCGCGCGCGCTTTTTCGTCTTCTTTCGGCCTTTATTCTTCGGTTCTTCCTTTTTTTCACTCTATTACGTATTTTTTACAGCCTCGTGAAGTAGACTAACGCCATAGATATATATGACGAAGTTATTTTTTGTCTTATTAAAGTGAATTTTTATCTGCTCTATGAAATTTTATCGCGACTTCTCGGGCGTACATATAAATTATCGATGTATTATCTTTCGTTCATCGTCGCGCAAGCACACCCACACACAGGAAAAGGAGAGCTTCAATTTTGTGCCCAAAGCAGAGAGTATACTTAATTATTAGTGTACGCGAATCAGAGCTCAATTTTTAAAATTGAATATTTATACCCTAGCTGTGCTTTTAATACCGAACAGTTGGGCGGTCAAAAAAGAAACATAAACTAAAAAAAAAAAAAAAAAACAAACAAACACATTAATGCAATGAAACAATAAAGACTTTAACAATTTTTTCATCCTCATTTTTTATTCCTCAAAAACGCGTTCTTTTAATTATGTTCCCTAATTATGCAGAAACGAAAGCTCTGAGCTTCTGTTACATGGTACGCGCGAGCGTTCATAATGCCCCGGCGCTACCCGTGAAAAAGTTCATTTTAATGCAAAAGTCTGGTATATAAGAGAGTAAAAGCGGATATAACATTTTTCACGTGATTAAATTTCAGGGAACCTCGATGCGCGCGCGGCGCACCACCCGCAAGTAAGAGCTGCTGCTGCCGGTGATTAAAATATTCTTAGGAGTTGTGTGTAAGATAATATTAACCTAACGAATTTTGCGGTTCGGCGAACGCGGCATAATATATATAATGTAGCATCGATTGCGCTCCGCTGTCTTGTACGAATGTTTTTATCAAAATTCGATATGCAGTATATCATCGCGGGCCGAGGAAGACTCGCATAATCACGTAACCGGGCGCTCGCGCGCTGGCATGTGTATGTATACCCAACAAGCGCAAATACAGCAGAGCTAGTGTACGTAGGTCTGAACAAACAGCGAGGATATGTATATTCTCTCTCGCTGTTACGGGGGGCCCGAGAGTGCCTGTGTATGTGTGTGCGGATGGATTTTAATTAATTTTTGCCCTGAATCCCGCGCGAGGCTATTTTTTTTACAGCGGCAGCAGCAGCAGCAGCAACAGCGGACCGAGTGAAAAATATTGAAATGTAAAAAATTAAAAATCATAGGTTTCAGGAGCAAGTTTCGTGCGTGGATGTGTGGTGCGTGTGGTAGTTCCGCCGCGGGATGGATTCCACGCGAGCCACTGCGTTGAGATGATCGTGTGTATGTATAGTTATATATGTTTCTCCTCGCTCGCTCGCTCGCTGGCGCGTCATGGATATCAAAAAAAAACATTCTCAGCTCAAATATTTATTTGGTTTTAGATTGATTTTTTGTTTACCAGCAGCAGCAGCCGGACTCCACTGCTATTTGTACTTTTGTACATATCTCTGTTCGTTGTACATTTTTATTCCCCAGAAAACTTATAAATAATCCGCCCGGCTCGGATTCGATCGAAAATATTTATTTTTGATTTTGAAGCTCGTTGTAACGATAAGGAATCGTTGTAGATAATTTCTAAATTCATCGCCGGTAATAATATCATTTGAATCGAGGCATCAAATAATTGATATGTTTTACCCCGAGCAAATTTTTCGTATACCCTCGACGCGATATATTGGATTCGTATTATCAATTTATCAAATGTCAATCTCTTGTTATTAATACAATCAGAGCTGTCCACCCCCCGGTATTAAATATACTTTATTCGTAGCGCACACACGGAGTAGTGTATATGCTCTGTACTGCAATAAGCCACAAACCTGCACAATAGACACGTACGGACGCACACATATGCGTACGCGTATATAGACAGGGTGAATCATTGGCCTCCGACCGCGACGCCGCCGCCGCCGCACACACATAATACACGCCTCATTGATTCGGTTTGTTAAAACGCATTTCAATTAGCACTTAATGAATATGAATTCGTCATTTGCATTATGAACGTTTTCTCGGTGGTGCCGTTATTTGAGGCCCCGAACCCATCGTAAATTCTTACGTTAATTGATTAATTAATCAGATCCCTGATACATACATATGTACCGCCTGTACGTGTGTTGTTGGGTGCACTAAAAGATTGCCTTATACATGTGCATATGTTATACACGTACGTTACACAGCACTACTCTCTGTCCCTGCCCATACCCACGCCTATATATACCCACGCACGCACAGCTCCGGCCAATATTCAAGAGTTTATATGCACGGCGAGCATTTCTCACTCTATAGCCATCGAATTAACCGGAAAATTATCGAAACTTCGGGTTATCGGGCGGTACAAAATTACACACGCGCGCGCCGTAACATAAAGTTAAATTTAAAAGTAGAGTAAATAAATAAATGATTAATATTCTTCGTGCTTGCGTGGGTGGCACGCACAGAGAAAGAGAGAGAGAGCGAGTGCCATTCTTAATGGCTGCTAAAGCTCATAGAAGTCTGCGGGGCGAAAACAAATGAAAACTAATTAAATTATATCTCGCCGAGGCTTGTTATAATAAAGAAAAATTACGCAAGAATAAGAGAGCAAACTTATGTTCGTATAAACGAGAGTCGGCTGCCGCAGCCGAGCTTGCGGGAAGGGGCGGCGCAAGCCGGGCTGAAAAAAATTGCTGAAGAAAAAGACAGAGCAGAGAGTGAGAGAGAGAGAGAGAGAGAGAGAAAAGAGAAGAAACGAAAAGATACAAGCGCGCGTCGGGCTATGTGTGCGTGTGTGTGTATAATATACAGATATGTGTGCGCGTGTACTTATGAGGGAGCAAAGAAACGTGCGAAAGCCTTTGGGGCAGAAAGGAGCCACTCATGCTGTAGCAGCCGCGCTATATATATGCGTATACACTGCCGATACGCCAGCTGCCTATACGCGCGACTGTGTGACGCGCTCCTGTGCACCGCCACGAGGCTTCTTCTCTTCTTCTTCTACTACTTCTTCGTCTTGAGGCTCGCACAAGGCCGTGCACACCACCACACCGTCGTCGTCTACGGTGCTGCGTGGAACCGTACAGGGAATTGAAACAGATTTACTCGAGTTTTCATGGTACTGTATATATGTAGGCAGGGGCAAGCCCAAAGCCAGAGAAAGAGAGACGTCGCGCTGGCTCGTACAATATATAGATGGATACGACGAAGAAAAAAAAGGACGAGTAGAGGATTCACATCGGAAAGTGGTCTGCGAAAGCGTTTTTCCTTCCTGTGTATATATGCTCGAGCGGCAGCAGCAGCAACCTCGCAGCTCGTATTACTGGGTACATACATACATACTACATGTGTGTGTGTGTGTGGGGAATAGCGATATGCCTCGCGCCATTGGGGCAGCTGATGCCGCTGCGTTTGTGACATTCGATGAAAGGAGCAACACAAGGACGTGTATACGCCTATACGTGTGTCCACTCGTTCGACTCGATTCGATTGTTATTAATATTAATAATATTATTATTACAAGTCGGAGTACGTCGTGTGATCGCATTAACGGTATTTTTTAGGTTTATACGTATACTTGTGTACTTCACATTCGTATCCGGCGATCCGGCAATTTCGAGCGACAGGACCAGCAGCTGCATTCACCTCAGAATTGACATCATCGTCAGGACGAGCTGATGGAGCTGGACACGCACCGAGGATGAGGGCTGACTAATAAGCCTTGTGATGGCTGATATTATGTAAAAACTGCGACGAAAGATTTCTGATATCATACTCAGCTCTTTCTTACTTCTTTCTTAATGCTAAAACTTCGCTGTTTCTCTTTTGGTATTCGAGGATTCGGCTATACGCCATCTAGCGGTAACTCACGAACTTCCGAGCAGCAGAAAAAGAGTCAGCACGCTTCTTTCAGTTCTCGCAGCATTAAAGCTTTAACAATGCTATATATATTCCATGAAATAACAGGACCTATATTCAACATTAGTATACCAGACACTCGACATATTTTGCCGTTTGAAAGCAAAAAAATTAAAACGCCTCGTGGACTATCGCACGTGATCGTGTCGCTTGCTCAATAATCCAACCTGCGAGCTCGCTCCACGCATTCGAAAGCTCGTCATCGTCGACGACAACGTCTTCGCCTTGCTGCTACTGGCACTTAGCTGGCAATATCCTCGAGAAATTTACGTTTTCATGCCTTGCCTCTCACGGTTATTTAATTGGGCCCGCGCGGCGCGCTCGAGTCTACATCCGCCAGGGGATTATGAATATAGGTTCGCCCCAGCCCTTTTACACGTGACCTATAAGGCGCGAGACGACGACGAGCTTTTGAGCTCGCTCGTCGATCGAAGATGTTCCTCTCTGCAGCTTGCGAGAGCGACTTAACCCCGCGCTTGCTTGCTCTGGAGTCGACTATAATCTCCGGCTGCTGTTGCTGCTGCTGCTGCTAGAGCTGCTGGATCTTATATACCTCGAGTCTTACAGAGAAAACGGGTGGAGAGAGGCCGCGACGCTTCCACGCTTGCTCGCCTCTCGTGTAAAACGCGCTGAATTAGCTATCTCGTGAATCGCAGATGCAATTCATTACGCGGCACACGCAAAATATAATGTATTCTTCATACCACACTATTTACCAATAATCTTTTGACTCTCGACTATATCGCGTAATATTATACATATAGTAGTAGTCTCGTAGAGGTCGTTAATGTTGCTTAATGAGCCGCGCTTCGCACGTGAGTTAGCGGCCAACTTTTAGGGAGAGCGAGATTTTGCAGGCACGCGCGCTATCCACCCCAAAAAAGAGGCGCTGTACAGTGTGGGAGAGGTGAGCGCATTAAACGCACGTATATAGCCGAGTTTCTCTTACTCGTTTTTCGCTTACACGTTATATACAGCGGCAGCAGCGGCAGAAATGGTGCTTTGGGTATATACCGTACTATGTATGTATTATATATACATGTGAACACACAGGCACACGAGCGCGCAGCAGCAGCAGCAGCAGCAGCAGCAGCACCCAGCCAACCTCCAGCTAGGAGCCAGCCAGCCCCGTATACTTACCCCTGAGTGTATATAGCCCTGCGGTAAAATCGACTGGATTTTATACGGATTTTCGGCTTTTATGCTCGCTTACAAATCCCGGCAGAAGCGAGCGAGAAAACGCTTACCCCGTACCGCGCGCTGTACCTGCAGCAGCAGCAGCAGCTGTCTACGTGTGTGTACGTGTATATATATATATATACAGTAGATGCCGCTTATATGAATCTCGCTTAATCGAATCCGCCGTTTATACGAATCAAAACGCTTGGTCCCGATTTCCCTCTATACTTTTACATGTTAATTAAAAGTCCCGATTTCAGTATAATGGAATCAAAACCCGTTTATACGAATCAAACGATATTGAACCGTCATCAAGTAAACAAATATAAAATTCGAAATTCACCATGCCTAGAAAAGATTTAACGTTGCTCCAGAAGAAAGAGTTACTAAAACAGTACGACTTGCTCGAAAAGTGCAGTCAACGTGAAGCAGCAGCAAAATTAGAAGTTTCACAGACGCAACTCAATAGGATTTTGAAAAATCGTCATGACCTAGAAGCGGCTAACATTGAAAACGGAAGTTTAAATCGTAAAAGAAAAAGGTGTGGAAAAGACGAAGATGTTGAGAAAATTCTTAAAGTCGTTCAAAAAATAGTCCGCACTAATAAGAAACAATCAAAAATTGATGAATTTTTTGTAGTAGCTTCCTCCAAGCAACAAGTATTCCATTGACGCGTAATAAAATTTGAAAAACGGTTAAATTTGACAAACTTATAAACGTTTTTTTTTTATTAATATTTACAATTTCTTACTGCATCGTTTAATTGAATCAGCCGTTTATACGAATCAAAACGTCTGGTCCCATTGTGATTCTTATAAGCGGCATCTACTGTATATATAGGAGCTGCGCGTAAAGCACACACACACATACATGCCTCACCTAAATACATACAAATATATTTATACTCGCGTGCACGCGCGTGTCTGTGTGTGGGTGCGAGGGTGTACGCGCGTATACGTAAAACTGAGCGCAAAGTCTTTTTAGGATGCCGATCGCACGTGCGCGAGCTTGCGTGTGAGCCCTACTGCCGCCGCAACGACTGCGCGATTTATATATACACGGACATTTATGCCGGCAGAAAACTTCAAAGTTGATTTAGGCGAAAGTGATACTCCGAGCTTGTAGCTGCTGCTGCTTTATACACTTTCTTTTCGTTCCTTTACGTAGTGTACTCACTCGCGCGAGCTTGGAAAATCTTTTGATTACGTCGTGACGACGCTTTTTTCCTCGAACTTTTGTGTGTGTGTGTGTGTGTGTGTGTGTGTATGTGTGTGTGTGTATGTGTATGTGTGTCGAGCGTTATTAGAAAGATATATATCGTAATAAAAGTGCATTACCAGCACTACCAGAGCACGAAGATAAGAAGCGCGAGAGAGGAAAATTTTGTTCTTATCTACGACGTGTGCCGCAGCAGCAGCTGCTTCTGGGCGACGTGTAAATGCGACTTATGATATCTCGGGGGATGAACCGTAAAAAAAAAAAAAAACTTTGATGCACACACAAACGACACACACAGCCGATACATCGATAATATCTAGTGGGAATTCGCAGTGGCAGCACAGGCGAAGACGAATTTTTCGGATACATTGTTTTATGTATACACGCGACCTAAATCTTTCTCCCTCTCTGTGTGTGCGTATGGATTATTTTTTTCTGTTATTCCTTCGCGCGCGGTGCGCTCGAATTCGTCTTTGAATCAGACGCGGTGAATTATTAGCGCGTGAATTTATATTCCACCGTCGCGCGGGGAAAGAGGGAAAAATGAAAAAATTTAATAGCCGATACGCGTTTACATATAATTCCCTGCAATATTATTCGCGTATTTAATCAAAGCCACCGCCCGCGCGCGTGTTTATGTATTTTAGAGAAAATGAACAAATGCAACTATTACACGCGGCCAGTGGCACGAGAAATGTAATATATATATCGTAAACACGCGGGGGAAACGAGTTATGATACGTTGTTTACGTATATAACATGTATATCGGTTGGGCGCGCGTTGAAAACACACAACTTTACACGCATCAGCGTGAATATATACACCGTATCGTGTACGCAACGTTATATTTGTGCGTGATCGTTCGTTAAAGCGGATCGGCGAGCAGCGCAGCGCAGCGCGATATAATATAGTTGAATAGCCCGCGGCTATTTTAAATCTTACAAAAGATATTCTTTGCTAATCGGGTGTGTATATTCGACGCCCCTTACGAAAAGTAGGAAGATTCAAATGTCTTACGAAAGGTAGAAAGTTTCAAATTTATGACGAAAACTAGGACATTTCACGCGATGTCTAAAGAAAAGTAGGAAGTTATAGTTTTTTTTGACGTAAACTAGGAAATCGTTAGAATTTTTGACGAAAACTAGGGAATCTTACTTTTTTATGACGAAAAGTAGGAAGCTTTACTTTTTAACAAGATAAGTAATATTTATCACAAAAGTAATTAGCTCGCTGCTTGTTATTAAATTATCATTACTCGTTATTAATTCATATTCAAATACGTTTATGTACAAACTAATGTTTCTTTACTACAAATACTTTCGAAAATGAACTTCGATTATGGATGTATTGAGATAACTATATCGGTTAAAGTCCTTGTGACATATTTTACATTCGAAGAGTTTGCTCTGATTGTAATGATACAGTATCATTACTCTGGCAACTCACTGTTTTTTGATAAATCTCACATTTATTACGTATTAAATAATTTGTTAATGTATTATGAAATTCGAGGCTAAACTTGTATACAAATGACTTGTATAAAATGTTATATTTAAAGGGTTCGCTATGATCGTCTCTAGAAAAATTAGGATAGTTCAGGTGTTTATCGAATAAACGTAAGATGATTTATGATAAACAAATTTTTATTGAAATAAATGTTATAAAAAAAGTCACAGTGTGCTTGAAGAGCATATAGGTTTGCCAAAAATACCTCTGAATTCTGTTGTAAGTGTTCGAAAGAATGTAAGCCACTGAATATGGAACCGTTTGAACGAAAATCCTAGCTGCTACTATAGTGAAATGCTTTCTTAATCTGCATCAAACCATTATTGCCGTTATTTAATAATGGTGTTTTTTGGGGGGTTTGTTTAGTTGAAACATAGTAAACTCACTTAAATCCTTATTCATAGTTGTACAGCTTTAAAGTGCAGAAAACAACCTTTAATTTGGTTACTTCAAAAACATTCCAAGTCATATAGAACCGGAGATACAGATATATGAAGATTCACGAATAATTTAAGTATTAAATGTGTGAACCGTTGATGAACTAGATTTGATACGTGGATTTTTCATGAAACTTCATACAGCTGTATTTCCGGTTCTGTGTGACTTATAATATTTTTAAAGTGACCAAATTAAAGGTAATTTTCAGCACTTCAAAACTGTACAACTAAAAATATGGATTAAAGTGTGTTTAATATTTTTCAAATGAACAAAACTAAAAATAACAACTTATCCTTTTTTTCTCGATTTCTTGTCAAACGTTCATTTGCTATATCTTCGGTTCTGTTTGTAATAAAATTTTCTTAACATGACCAAATCAAAGGTTATTTCGTGTTCTTCAAAGCTAAAAAATTTATTATGGGGGCACAACAGTTTCAATGCGAGTAAAATAACACAAACCGTTAAAAAAATGACAAATATCTAATATTGTCATATTTTTTCGAGGTTTTTTAGCGTTAAAACATTTAATACTTAAATTATCCGTGAATCTTCATATATCTGTGTCTCCGGTTCTATATAACTTGGAATGTTTTTGAAGTAACCAAATTAAAGGTTGTTTTCTGCACTTTAAAGCTGTTCAACTATGAATAAGGATTTAAGTGAGTTTACTATGTTTCAACTAAACAAACCCCCCAAAAAACACCATTATTAAATAACGGCAATAATGGTTTGATGCAGATTAAGAAAGCATTTCACTATAGTAGCAGCTAGGATTTTCGTTCAAACGGTTCCATATTCAGTGGCTTACATTCTTTCGAACACTTACAACAGAATTCAGAGGTATTTTTGGCAAACCTATATGCTCTTCAAGCACACTGTGAAGTATGGTGTTCATTGAGAATTAACATTTCAGCACATTTCATTGATATCCACAATAATAAAAAAATTGAGGATCTTAATAAAATGTGTGAGAAAATGTTAATTCCTCGCGAACATCATAATTTTTGGTATTTTTTTAAAATCTTGAAACATCCTAATTTTCGTCCGGACATTTGAAACTTCCTAACTTACGTTCAAAAATCTGAAACTTCCTAGTTTTCGTCAAAAAATTGAAACGTCCTGATTTTGACAAAAAATATCAAAACTTCCTACTTTTCGTCAAAAATCAATATCTTCCTACCTTTCGTAAGACATTTGAATCTTCCTACTTTTCGTAAGGGGCGTCGATATAGTCGAGAGAGACACGTATTCACTATACGACTAATTGCCTGATTACGGAGAGAAATAAATATTATTGCGGTCGAGTTTGCGTATAGGTATACAGGCTCCATTGATACGTGTATCACCGATTCAAGCCAATACGAACGAACTTCAAAAGCTCGCGATTTCTTTCTCGAGCCTCGGATTCGGGATGAACTAATGCCGTTTGAAGTATGATTTTTGCTTGAAAAAAAGTTTAGAGCATTTAGATCATTCATCTGCCTTCTTGCTAGGCATCTGATCACGTTTTTGTGGGATGATAAAAAAATACGCACGTATAGAGGTGAAAAACTGATATAAATTGCGTCACTGCGTCTGATGAGTGAGCAGCGAGTTAATCCGTATATTTCCACTTAATTCATTTCTCAAAGTTCTCATTCAGATTCTTCAGCGTGTACACACACATACACTCGTACAAAAGTAGAAGGTGAGAGAGAGAGAGAGAGAGGACGCCAACACAGCCGAAACTATTCGGAAACCTTCAGACACACGTAGCCGTGGCTGTAGCAAAGTTTGAATCGCTTAAAGTGGCCTACAAAGAGCAAGAGAGAGAGAGAGAGAGAGAGAGAGAGAAGGAGAGAGAGCAGCAGCAGCTTATCACAACGCGCGTCAAAGTGGCTCTATATACTGCACAGCCAATTTCATAGCGAGTTGAGCATCAGCGGAGCTGCTACTGCTGCTGCCTTGCTATACTGCAAGTACTCGAGGTCACGCTGGAACGATTTCGAAACCCATCAAGGGCGACGACGCTATTTTATACGCGTTGAGAGCGAGTAGAAGAGAGAGAGAGAGAGAGAGAGAGAGAGAGAGAGAGAGAGAGAGAGAAGTTCTTTTTCAAAAGCGAGCGAGGCGCCACACGCAGGGTGTGAGACTTTTTAAAAGGCCAAGTGCTGCTGCTGCTGTATATATACTATATACTACGGAGAACTCTACTTGGAGCCCAGTGGCTTGACTGCACGATTTTAAGAGAGAGAAGGGGGGTGGAAACTGGCTGCTGTTTATCTTGCTGCGGTTTCGAGTGCTTACACCAAGTAAAGCGCGAGAGTCTCTCTCTCTTTCTCCCTCATGAAGTATATAAGAGAGAGAGAGAATCATGACTCGACGTTTGAATATGTTTGAAAAGGCTTGATTTAAAATTTTACCCAAGCGCATAAAGGAGAGCGAAGAAGAAGCGGCGCGATGAATACATTATATCGCGCGCGACAATTAGCATTCACAAGAGAGAGAGAGAGAGAGCTGTGCGGAAGCCAAAAAGAGAAGAGATTACTCACTTTTCCATCGGTATTGTTGCGGATAATGGACTCGCTGGGCGCGTAGTACTACCACCGCGTCGACGACTTCTTGCATCGGTGCGGACGAGAGAAACTGATCTGTAAAGTACAAAAGAAAAAAAAATGAGGCACCGATTAAAGTATATATTCGTTGATAGAATGAAGCTCCTCGTTCTTTATATACCGAGCTGAAAGTTTTGCGCGTGCATTATATGATATATTTGTTAGTTCGTGTGCTTGCGCGCGCGCGCGCGCCTGGATTGTCGTCAAAACTGTATACGTATATAAACGCACACACAGAGACATAAACGGCGCGCGGCTGCACTCGAGGTATGCATAATCTTGTTGAAGTAGTAGCATCGCGGCAATATCCTCGAGGCACAGAAGTCACACAGGCACAGATTACAAATTCGGGCGCGGCGCGCTCGCTCGCGAGCTCTCGCTTTGCCGTACACTATAGGCTATATATACGCGCGCAAGCTCTCGCAAGCTCGCAGCAACTCGCGCGCGCCGCTTGATTCATGTCTTTTAGCTCTTACTCTCTTACTCTCTCTCTCTCTCTGTAGGCAAAATATCTAACAGCGGTATCGCCTGCACGCGTATATATGTATACTGTTTCTCTGTCTCTCTTTCTCTCTCTCGCGCACACCTGGCTCTGGGAAATCGGTGAAACTAAAACCCCACCACCACTGAATTACTCGAGCCTCTTGCACGAGGGAGAGAGAGAGAGTGAGACTTATACTCGCGGCGCTCGTCTGTGGTAGGATTATGCAAATATTTAATCGAGAGTACAGGGTTGCAGCAGCAGCAGCAGCAGCAGCAGCAGCACAGCCTCTCTCTCTCTCTCTCTCTCTCTTAGACTCTTTCCTTACTCTCTCTCTCTCTCTCTCTCTCTCTCTCGCTCTCTGTCGTAGCCCAAGCGCCACGGCGCGAGCACTAATGGGAAGAAATTGCAGTAGCAGCCGTCGCAGATTAAGCGCGCGCGCGCGCGGTGGCGGCTCTCCACGGGAGACTCGTCCTCTCAACCTCTACCTCTACCTCGTCGTCGTCTTCTTCTTCTTCTACTTCTGCTTCTACTTCTTCTTTTCGAGGTGGCAGAGAGAGAGAGAGAGAGAGAGGTGCATGTTACTGCCAGCCAGCCTACCTACCTACCTACCTACTGCTCGCGGGACTTTTTTTTTTTTTGCTCTCACTCTCTCTCTCTTCTTATTATCATTTTATGTCAAGCCGCGTGGCTAGTTCTCCACGCGCGCGCACCTCTCTCTCTCTCTCTCCTCGCTATAACCATCTCACCTCGAGAGATAAGAATTTAATTTTTGACCACTTTTCATCGTAATTCGCGCCTGGAGACCTTTTTTCGCCACCGCTGCCACCGCAACAGCAGCACGCTGGGCTAGGCCGCGCGAGATTCCTAATTCTTTAATGGTTTAATGAAGTTTTGCCCAGAGAGTGAGAGAGAGAGAGAGAGAGATAGAGGCCATGCTGCTTTTTCTGCTGGTCTTCGTGCTTCTGGCTTTCGCTTCTTTTATTATGACACGATAATTTTTCATCTAGAGCGCGGTTATCTCTTCGCGCTACTACTACTACTCCTGCCGTAGGTTTATAAAAAAATTACTTAGCAATTGCGCCTAATTTTTACCGAGTCATCGCGAATCGATGTCCTGGACAAGAGTCAGCTGATAATAAAGAAATTATATTCAAGCATTTTTTTAATGAAACTTGCAACTTGTACTTATGTTATGGGCTTGTGTGTTTGCACACACACACACACACACAATAAATGAATTAAAAGCTCGCTACGCTCCTATATCCGTATGCGATGACGATGCCTTTGGTGAAAAATATTTTTTTCCCAAAACTGGGGCGAAATTATTCGCGGTAGGCAATATGAAATTTTCGAGCTGTCATTAGCAGGCTTGGAGTCATAAAAGTCCTACCGCCGCGCTGCCGTGCAACACACATATAATAGCCGCGCGCGGACAAAGTAGAAAAGAACACAGCAAAACTGACGAGCACATGCGCTCTTATGTACATTATAATACATACGTACACGTACGGGAGTCGCTCGAGTAAAAAAAAAGTTTTTTTCTCCCATACAGCACACACGCGTGTGTGTGTACGTGTGCGCGCTTACGCGTTATACTTTCTACAAACGCATGATGCACGCTGCAGTACCTACCTACCCCCATATACCATGTGTAGTGTACGTACGTCCACGCGTAATATTGCAGAAAAAAATGTTCTTCCTTCCTTTCCTTTTTTTGCTCAACTCGCGTACGCGTGCGTGCGTATGTGCTGTGCGCGGCCCGCTCGCGCTACCTAGCAGCTCTTACCCACCACACGGCGCACGGCTGGTTTAATTCATTTTATATACGTACACACCGCAAAAGCACTGTGTGTAACTCGATAATACAAAGAGAAAGAAGGAGGATAGAGAGAGAGAGAGAGAGAGGAAGAAAAATAGCTCTAAACGCGGGGCGCGCGCAAGCTCGCGAGCCCACCCCCCGACCTACAGCTTCGCTGCTGCTGGGTTTTGAATGCGCCGCAGTATGTGTGTTG
Source organism: Trichogramma pretiosum (assembly GCF_000599845.2). NCBI lineage: Eukaryota > Metazoa > Arthropoda > Insecta > Hymenoptera > Trichogrammatidae > Trichogramma > Trichogramma pretiosum. The sequence goes on from NW_019641630.1 coordinate 495,776, forward strand.
CGTGGCGTATTTACGTATATAACACATGCATGCGTGTGTGTGTATGTGTGTATGTATTTACACGATGTTATATGTACACAGTAGCAGCAGCAGCAGCAGCTCGACGTCGACAAGTCTTGCGGGAGTAGTACAGAACGTAGGTATGGTATGGTATGGCAAAGAGAGGCGGATTCGCGCGTGAAACTCTCACTCTGCACACAAACAATTAGGTTAATTATTTAATTTATCTCCCATCCTTCCTCCTCCCTCTCTCTGTCTCTAGACAACGGAAAGATAACGAGTGTGTGTGTGCATGTGAGTCGTGCGGCAACCAACCCTCCTACATATACACACACACAGACGCGTCGCACATAGGTATAAGCGCAAGCTCACTCGAACGCATATATTTATGAGTTTTCAGGGTGTGTATGTGTGATGTATACGAAGCCTATACAGGACCCACGTAAACCTACACTAGGCCTAGCTAGTATTTTACAAGTAGTCGTTTTTTTTTGCGCTTTTTCCGCTGCGGGCTTATCGTCCCTGATCGACCTGACCCTCGCGCCTCTGCGTATTCACGTGTATTATACCTGTGCGTTGCATCGATCGAACGCGCGCTGTTACGCTCGTCGCGGGTACTTTGTACATTCGCGACTTTGGAAAGAAAGTTTCTTTTTTTTTACTCGCAATTTCGAGCTCGTTTCCGCACGAGCTTTTATGGGAGGAACTATTCATTGGTAAATGGGCTAAAATTTTTTAATGCGCAACAGTAAACGGATGTGTTTAGGTCATTGGTCGGATGAAAGAGTTCATATAACCTGGTGAAGAAACAGTGTAAGAGTCGAGAGTCAGAGGAGAGAAACGACATATTTTTTTTCAGCGGAGATCGGGATCAGTGATCATCGAGTAAACTGCAGCCTCCGCAGCAGCATCTATAACGCGATCATATACTTTACGGAAAATTCAAATTGTTCCGCGCGCGCGCACGGAATTGCGCAACGAGGCAGACAACCGAATAAACAGGGCCACTCGAGTCTCGTTCTCTCTGTGTACGTATGGAAATAAGCAGCAACATTACGACGCGACGCGAGACGAGAGAACGAGAGATATCTCCTTCGCCCGCGGACCAGCGAAGCGTGTCTAAGTCAATTTCACACCGAACTTCGGCACGCGCGCGCAAGCCCATCGCGTCCTCCTCCCTGCGGAGATAGTCGTCGCGCGAGAGCTTGCGAGGCGCATTTTATTACTGTTACACAAATGTACCGCTGGCAGACTGAAAATATGATAAATCTCTGCGTTACTCGTGCTTCCAAGGATGATGTGCATGAATTCTTCATTGAATCTTATTTAAACCCGTGGACTCGTACGAGGATTTATTTATTTATTCTTTTTTTTTTCTTTTTTTTGGTTGAACAATTGGTTTAACCTCGCAAGCTCCAAATCGAGTGCGATCAATTTTTACTCGTCGTTTACGCGCTCGACGTCGCGTTGGCATGCGGCTGTTTTCTTGCCCCCGCGGCTCGCAGCAGCAGCGGAGTTCGGCATTCGAGTTTTTTTGTACAAATTGATATATAAAACTAATTCGTTTACATGCCACACAGGGCGCGCAGCGCAGCATGCTTGATTAAGCTGGGCAAAAGAAAGCACCGGATTATTAAATTTGCAAAACTTCCGCCTGTTCCTGCGATACGCGTACACATATAAACGGGCTTTCGCGTAGAGAGAGAGAGCAGAGATATAAAAGGTAATAATAACTCGGTGCAGCGAGTACTCGAGAGCCGAGAGAGAGAGAGTAGCGGAAAAATCCAAATGTTTTAATTGAAAAGTACATGGATCGCGCGTGGGCAAATATACACGTAGCGAGTAGCCCGCTCGTCTACCTACAGCCTGTAGCTCTCTCTCTCTCTCCCGTTCGTGTACATAACAACGAGCCACTGCGAAAAATAACACTGCTGGCCACTGCTGCTGCGCGGCAAGCTGTACACGACTGCTGGTATATAGCGATTTAAGCTTAGCTTTCTCGCGCGCATCCCGCAACTACGTAATTAACAAATAACTCGTGCTCCGCTGCTGCTGCTGCTGCTTGCGGCATCAAACAACGCGCGAGCTGGCCAGGCCAGTTTGAGCGTCTATTCATTCACCCGCAAGAGGCAGCAACAGAGTAGTGGAAGTAGTAGTTGTAGTTGCGGGCAAGAACAAGAATAACCATTACCCCAAGTATTCTTCCTCCGCGAGCTTGAAAAAAAAATAACAAGGGTAAAAGGGAAGAAAAAAGAGAGAGAGAGGAGGCCGAGTTATATGCTACACACCATCCAGAGAGTGAGAGAGAGAGAGAGAGTGAAAGAAAGAAAAGTTTTCCGATACGATACGCTTTTCGCGTTTGGCCATATCTCTCTCTCTCTCGCTCTTGCTCTCTTTCCCTTCGCGCCCGTGTATGCGTGTAGGTATATATACGTGTTAGTACCAACTATATATCGCCGGAGCGAACATAAGTTAAGCTTATTCGAGATTTACAATCGTAGAAGCACAGCTCCAGGCTCAGGCGTAATTTTTAATTTCGCAAAATCTCCGCGAGATATCGCTTTTATATATGCGTGTAGCGTGCAGTATGCAGAGAGCACAAGAGAGAGAGCTTGCAAACTTTGCTCTTTCTCTTTCTCTCTCTCTCTCTCTCTCTCTCTCTCTTTCGCTCTATATAGCCCCTGTTGCGCTCGTTCTCTCTCTCTCCTATCTTTCTCTTTCTCATGTGTTGCTTCGGCCGCATCTATACTTTTCTGCGGCTGCTGCTACGTCTATAATATATGTATACCTATATGTATCGCCTGCAACCCTCCTGCACCTGTGGCTTATATGTATCTGCATATACACTCGCGAGCTTTTATCGATTTTCTTTAATCCGACGCTGAGCTGATACTCGCCATATGCTTATCACCTTCTCCCCCCCCTCTATCTCTCTCCTATCTCTGATGTTGCCTCTGTAGTACGTGCCATACGCGCTCGTGCGTTCGCTATCTCCTTTTTTTTTTCGCTATCTCTCTCTCTACCTCTCTCACTCTCATTTGCTTCGCCCCCGTGTATACGTTGATACGCGGGGATATATGTAGCATATGTGTCGACGACTACTTGTTAATGCGCGGGCTGCTTTACCGCGGATTGATATCTCTCTTTTGCCGCTGAGCAGCTCAACGAGGACTTTTGATGCTATACACCACTCGCTCGCTCTCTGTGCCGAGTATCATAACGCGATCTGACTATGTGTGTATTGATACGCGTGTGTGTATAGCTCGCGTATACATGGATATTGCGATTTCAAGAGATATTCATTGAATTTTAAACGCCGTTTAAGACTCGAAGCTTTTGATCCTTTTTCGTTGAAAAAGTTGTTTTCAAAAATTGAATAAAAATTGTAATTTTTTGCATAAATTGATTTAAAAACGAGGCACTGTGTACTTGGGCTTGCTTGTTTTCGTAAATATATCATCGGAACCCATAAATAATATTTCACTATTCAGACTACGGAGAAGTATGAAAAATTACATAAGCTGAAAAAAAAATAAAATGAACGACGCCGTTATTGGGTTTTACGATCGCATCAACAATTTTTCTACTCTATATAATGAACTGTGGTTTAAAAATTTATTTCTAACTTGCGAAGTGAAAAAAAAATTCGCATGCACACACTGAAGCTCCGAGCTTCAGATGAAAATCATTAGATTAATGTTTGGAAAATAATTTTCATAATGAGTTGTTCTCTGATATTTTTTACTTTTATCAGAGCTTTATCCCGAGCTCAAAGATTAACTTTGTGCGTTTTAAATCTGTAACGTAGTTCTTTTTTTTTTGAATTTTTTAATCCACATGCGTTTGTTAAGAAATGAATGAAAACATTTTTTTAAGCATTGTTAAATTTTTTCCAAATTCGTCCGTCCAAAATTACGCTAATTTACTGTTTGATCAGGTACTTATACATGTTTTTACAGTAAAACGACGTGGAAGAGAGCTTTGCCGTGATTATTTAAAACGTTTTAATTTTTCTTCTTTTTTTTGCATTCTATCATGTCAGCGAAAGTTTTATCCATATTTTTGGTATTTTTTATAGAAAATATTACTGAAAGTACCTCGAATTTCAACTTTTTTGCAGAAACGAATTAAGCTTATGTAGAGCTTGTGCTTTACGCTCAATTTCTTAAATGCCTAATAAATTTGGCTTTCTATCAAAGGAATTAAATGCATGCTTTTATCTGTATTTATTCCAAAGAACATTTTTCGAGTTACAGGGACCATAAGTAGAGCGTCGATAAAATATCGTTCAAATTTTATCAAATTGTAATCGTCAATAGTAAAAAAGCTCGAAAATTTTCTCGAAATTCAGTTTTATTGAAATAAATACTTTGTGGATTAAAATATTTTTTTCATCGAATTTTTTTTGGTTTTACATGAATATTAATTTAAATTTAAAAAACCAATTTCAAATTGCATCGAAAATTGTTTTACGATCTCGAAAACTGTAATAATTATCGTTACAAAAATACCAATAAGAATAGTCACTCAATGGATCGAAAAATAATTTTTCATTAATTTTAGCTTAAAAATAATCTTTCTAAAACTACGCGACGGCACTATTCCGATTATTTTAATAATTGCATTTTCTCAACCATAAAAAAACAAGTACTACATCTAATTTCGTTCACGCCAAGCGTTGAAAAGGCTATCGAAAGAAAGCGATTTTCTAGAATAATTGATAAGCAATCGAGCAAGGCACAGGCAGGCTAAAAAAAAAAAGTGGCCAACTACAACTTACTCAGTATGTGTGTGTACTTCGAAGTAATAGAGGAGTTTTTTTCAGAATCCCTTGTTGACCCGACGCGGCTGCAATCGCGATTTCGATTAAGCTCTCTTATGTTCCCGACTAAAAGTGAAACTGCCGCGGTACGTTATATAGTATACACGGAGTACAGTCGAGAAACTCACGTGTTGAACGCGGCAGCCCGCATGCTGTTTAATATACGTTACAAGTGTTGCATTCGAAAACAAGACCAGCAATTTCAGCGATTGACTGATGTCGTTGATCGAGTCGAGACAATTTTTTTTTTTGTTTCAATTTATTTTTAACAGCAATTTAGATATGTATTTTGAAAGAGGAAAATTGACATCAAATTTATTCACATTTTACAGATAGATAAACGAGAATTACGAATAAAATTGAAGAATTAAAACATGTATAGATAAAAAAGATATTAAAAACCATCAAAAGGCAAGTATCACCTCGATATCGTCGCTGATAAATTTTTTTAGATACTGAAAAAAGGATAGCGCCTCTTTTTCTTTTGCAACGACTCTGCGGCGTATAATGAAAAGCACGAGGAACCAAATATCACTTCTGGGAAAACGTCCTTGTCTGCGCACATTATTATTATTGGAAAAAATCACACGCGCAATACAAAATACGAAAATAGCCCAAAAATTGGTATAGTGTCTCGGCACGATTTTTATACGACTCGCGTTTGCACTGCGCTCTCGAATCGCGCGTCGACTATACAACACGGAGTGGGACAGCGTTTATATACGATTTATAAACACGAAGCGAATCGCGCTACGTGCTACTTGCTCGACGTCGGCGGAGGAACTGAAGAAGAAGCACGCACGAGAGAGAGAGCAGCAACGCATTCCGCGCTCTCGTCCTTCCGGACGCGCGCGCGGGGGTGTAGTATAGCCCACGAGAAGCAGCAAACGTGCGCGCAGGGTGCAGAGCACAGAGCAGCAGCAGCAGAGCAGCTCGACGCGCGCAGCCACCACGCCCACCGAGTACCAGCGACGGCGGCCACCACCGCGACGCACCATTTATATATATATGCACACCTACGTACGTGAACGTATAAGCCTAGGCAGAGCGGGGCTGCTGTAGGTATATACCGAGCCCTCTTTTATGTGTATATATATGGGGAAACCTTCGATACGTATCCTTGCTCGCGCGCCCGCGTTTATCCTAGATTCGTATACGTACGTAGGACACACGGTCTCGTGACCCCCTGTGTGTGTTGTGTACCTCCTGCGCGCGCCTCGATCGCTCGACGAGGAGAACCCGCCGCGATACTTGCATATCGTCATCGTCAGCTCGTTCTTTTCTTTCTTTTTTCCCTCACCTCCGAAAAATTTTCCATATCCCAGATGTTGCCGGGCTGTACGCAGACAAGATTATAACGAATCGACTCTCTCCAACGAATGGATCAAATGTCCGTCGCGCGCGCGGAGCCGTTTTGCAATTTATATCGACGCTTTGCAGCAGCACTTCGCGAGGCTCAAGCTTCTGTCTTCGTGTTGTCGACGCGCGGGGCGAAATCAATCAATCTGTAATTTTCCAAAGCTTTGAAAATGCACATTTATTTACACGTCGTGTACGTGCGCGCGCGCGTGTGTGTACATGATGCTCGCCGAACGAAATGACAGATCGATAATTTGAAAATACGCGCGCGTGCATCGCAATAATTCCGTCGGGGATTCCAATTAATAGAATCGCGAGTAATTCATCCCGTGCCATTTCGAGGCTCGATTCCTTTGCTGTGTATTATTTCGCTCGTGACTCTGCTGCTGCTGTACACGCGATTGCGTAAGAATGCGTGAAAAATGACTCCCTGGTTTGTAATGCGATAGTTGCTTTATTGTTTTAATAAAAGAAACACAACGGTGTCGATGTCAAATGATGTAGGTTAGAGATTTCGTGTCAATATTTAAGCCGATGTGTGGGAAAAAAGACAATTTTTTTGGTAATTTCTTGTATGCAGCAACCATCTGAGGTGGGGTACTCGATGTCAAAACCGATCCAATAGGAGTCTACGGACATTATTGAACCATTAATATGTAGAGTCAATTTCGATCAAATGTTTCCATACGATTGATGTAACACTTGAAAAATAGTTTTTATATTAATTTCGTTGAAATAAAAAAATGCGTGAAAGGTTTTTCTCAATGATAACAATATTAATAACAGTTTAAAAAACTTTATTTTTCTCCATGAAATTAAAGAAAATTTAAGCGAAAGATTATCAAAATTTGCAGAAGTCTTCAATAAGGTCCACATGATTCCAGAGAAATCTCAAGTTCTTGAGTTATGCTAAAATTATGTTCCATCGTTATATCTATTTTGAGTCTATTCTAGTGACCAAGTGACTTGTGACGTATCGCACACTTGACGGTTTTGTTCCATCCATATATTGAATTAAGGTGTTTTTTGAGTCCACTCTTGTATCGAAACGGTTTGTGAAGAATCTCACATTCGAAGAGTTTACTACAATCGTGTACTACATTTATGAAATTATTACGGAAATCCGTTCATCAAAATGGTTTGTGACAAATCTATAATTCAAAGGGCTTGCTCATATCACGAACTGAATTTATGTGAAAATTATGGTTCCCCATGCACCTTAATTAATTGTAACAAATCTAACATTCGAAGAGTTTGCCCTGGTTATGTACCGTCGTTATGTGTCTGATTAGGGAACATTTTTGTGTAAATGATTTATTACAAATGTCACATTCGAAGGGTTTGCTACGATTATGTAATGCATTTATGTGAATTTTGAGGTGACTTTTTTGCCCAAATGCTTTCTGACAAATATCACATTCGAAGGGTTTGCTACGATTATGTACTAAATTTATGTGAGTTTTGAGGTGTCCTTTTTGTCCAAATGATTTGTGACAAATCTCACATTCGACGGGTTTATTACGATCATGTACTGCATTTATGTGAACTTTGAGGTAACTTTTTTGTCCAAATGATTTATGACAAATATCACATTGAAAGGGCTTGCTTCGATTGTGAACTGCATTTATATGAGAATTGAGTTGACTTTTGTATCCAAATAATTTTTGACATATCTCACATTCAAAGGGTTTGCTCCGAATATGAACTGCATTTCTGTGAACTTTGAGATATGGTTTTTGTCCAAATGATTTGTGACAAACATCACATTCAAAAGGTTTATGTCCATTGTGTACTGAATTAATATGAGTTTTGAGGCTACCTTTTTGAGTAAATGAATTATGACAAATATCACATTCAAAGGGTTTATTCTGATCATGCACTGCATTGACATGACGTGCGAGGTCACCTTTTAGTCCAAATGATTTGTGACAAACTTGGTTTTCTATTTTTACTGTAGGTAGGCAACTTTGATGTTCATTTTTGCAGATGGTTGTCGGTAAAGGCTCCAGTGCAGGCTTAACATCTCTGCACTCAAAGTCTATGAATATTTTTTCTTTTATGTCATTTGTTTGATCTATATTTTCTACTTTCACAATAGGTAGGTAACGTTGATGCTTAGTTTCGTTGGTGGTATTTGGTAAAAACTTCAGCTCAGGTTTAACATCTTTGCGCTCAGAATCTGTGAGCATTTTTTCATCCAACTTTTCCTGGAACAACCCATTCATATGATTTTTCTAAAATTGAAATCATCAAATACTTTTTATAGTTCTTAAACGGAATATAATTCGAATAATTGAACTTACCTCCTCCACCGATTCGAAAATATAATTTTTGTCTGCATCTGGCCAAGTATCGTTCGGCTCTTGTTTCACCCTGAAGAATAATTTAATTTTATGAAGTGATCGCTTGAAATATTATAACAGCATGTGCGAAAAATCATACCTAATTGTGTCGTCTCTGCTATCCATGATCGTTCGCTTGATTATAGGTTATAAGCACTTTGAATTTTCACGTTTGTGCACTGAAAAAATATTTGAGGTTATGTACCTACAGTAGCCGATACTGTATCTCGATTTCAGGTAGAAAGACTTACACTCTTTCACTGATATTATTTGTAACCTTGCTTACTTAGAAATTTAGTTTCTAGCTAACGACTGAACGGATTATTTGTAATATTGGCGAGGTGATCTCGCGTTTATGATAGCTCCTTGCCTATAAGCAGTCACGTACTGCAATACATAGAAGCAATCACGTGACATGAAAATTAGGCTCAGTCTATACAAATTTAGTGATATTTCATAATTTTATCTTACAACTAAGAAAAAATGTAAATTAAATTTTATTTTTAAATGAAATAAATAAAAAAGATGTTATTGGTAAACTCATAAATGTTAAAATTATCTTCTGTCAATTTATTAGTATAAGTAGTTTTCTCCATCAGAATAATAATTTTTTCCCACTCTAACCTAAAATACGCAACTTTGCCGCTAATTTTAGGCTCTCGTAGAAAAAAATAGTATCTCAAACTGGTGCAGATATGGCTTTTTAACAAAACTCGTTACAGCACTCGCCTTCGGCTCGTGCTATAATCCCTCGTTTTGCTAAAAAACCATATGTGCCCCCGTTGAGAAATATACTATATTTGCTAATGTCTTTATCTCTAATTATTGATTCTCGAGACACACTCAAATACTTGAGACTTTCTCGGATCGCCTCTGATAAAGTAAGTGTACAACGAGCAAATGTCAACGTATTCTTCCAATTTACGAAAGTCTCATCGAAACTCGCCGAAAACTTGATTGAATGTACGCGTGGAAAAGCAGACGTACCACGGATGCAGGAATATATTATTTAGTATCACGCATCGTGCAAAACATACGGTTGCGCGTCGCCGCCGTCGTCGGTAATTTGTAATGAATACACCGCTAACAAGCTTCTATCTTTCTGCCGCGGTGCTGCTGCATGCAGACCATATCGCGCAAGGGTGATACACGTTTTCTGTTCTCCACGCCGCCCTCCCCGCTAAATCATCGCGCCGAACGCGTAGGTGGGTGGCTGGCCTATTTATCGTCTCACCGCAATCCCGATACAGAAATGAAATTATTATGCTCTCTCTCTCTGCGCTCGCCTATAGCCCGCCCGCTCACCTCTCCTCGCGTCCACACTTGTATGCTGGATGTGTACGGGTGCGAGCGAGTCGGTACCTTTTGGAATCTTGTTTTTGTAAAAGAGCATGAATCAAATTTTTATCCTGATGTATAATTTGTTCCGTCAATCGTCTATTATATTTGTCATTTTAATATAGTGTATAAAGGGTTAAATATTTTTAATACCCTTTTTTCCCCTCCTAAATTAAAACTGTTAAACTCGTCTATGATGTCTTTCGCGTTCTAAGAAAAATTTTGTGTATAAAGTTCACTCGTGAATCAATATTTTTTACTCTTTTTTATACTTGATTCTCATTTGCGAATTCAAAGAATTTCTATATAATAATTTTCTTTAAAAAAAAGTGACTGACGTAGGTTGTTAATAATAAATATCTTGAAAAACGACAACAAAGTGCAGCATTACTAAGCTGATGAAGGGACGGGTTTCCAATAAATGAAATATTGTTTATTTAAACAATTTTATTCATAATAAGGTATTATAATAAGCTACCATCATTGAATGTAATAAAAAAATTGTACCCCAGTAAAAATAATTAACATTATCGATGACCTCATACCAAACCATGACAACTTAATTCTTTTCGAAATTCGGAGCAGTTTTCAAAGACTTTAAATACGATTATACTACTTTCTGCCTTCACCACTAGATGGCGAGTACCTTTATTTGTGAATCTACAAGTGGGAAAATCAAAATTATCTTTTAAGTACAGGCACGGGTTTGAGAACAATTAGTCGAATGCCGCACAAAAGAGACAAAGTCTATCCTGTAATATCGTAAATCATGGGCGCTTCTTAAGTTATCAGAGTGATTAAAAATTGTCGATATATTTTTGTTAAACTGCGGTATAATCTGAAACAGTTGCTAGAATTCAGCATTTGATTAAAACTTCAAAAATTCATAAAATCTTTATAAAAAAACATGTATAAATTTCGTATTCACAAAAATACGAGAATTAGATATACAAATCTAATTACATAATAGATTTTCTCGATTGAAAATTTCGAGCCTGAAAATCGAGTTTTTACTTTGTATCCCTGATAAAAAATAATAACTTCGCGTTCGCATGAGCGAATCATCGTCTATTTATAAATTACCGTACCGCCTTCACCCCCTATCACGCGAACGGCAAAAAAAAAGAAGAAGAAGAAGAAGAAGATCTTCTCATTATTACAGAACATCAACGTCACGCGGGTTTCTATTTGTTCTCGGGTTGTTACCGCTGCGAGGCAGAGTCGCGTTTCGACGATTTTCCAGACGTTCGAACACGCAGATGTGCTCCAAGCGCGCGCATACGTATACGTACATATGTATGACGCAAAAGAAGCTTTACAAGCAAAAGAAAAGAGATCGAGTCGCACATGTATATAAACGCGCGTGTATACGTGTATATACGGGCGACCGTTGTCGCGACACAACGGCATCCTCGGCTATATGACAGCTCGGAAAATAGAAACGAGCTGCATCGTAAGATCACAGAGTGTATGATAGGAAAGGAAAAAACTTTGTGCCCCCCGCTCGCGGCTCGGAGCTACGGGCGTAAACCGGAGATGCGAGAGAGAGAGAGAGAGGAAAAGGGGAAAATAAACAAAAGCCATAAGTATACATAAATTGTACATGTAAGGTAAATTTGCTTTTTCGCGCTTTGTACAAACACATCTATATACGGTTATATGTGTGTGTCTGTGCATAGTTATATACTTTGCATCGATTCAAAATTACCCATAATAGTATATATTAAAATTTTATCCAGCTCGCGCGAAACACTCGTAGTATGAGTTTTATCGAAGCGCAGTTAGATAATTGGTACGGTGCCGTAATGAGGCAATTGAATTAAATTGAACATTTTTGTTACACGTACATTAGATCATTTTTTTTTTTCGTTTTCATATTAGAACTCGTTTCGTATCAATTCGTGCTCTTAGAAGCTTATGGTTTTTCAAATTCATAGTTTACTCGTGCCACGTTGGATTTTTATTCATATAGCCGTTAGCGATAAACGAAATAACTGCTCGGGCGGGTCGTTATTTTTTCTTCGAAATTCTCATTCGTCTTTTTATTATTCATCGCGTCGACGGATGAAACGCCAAGAAGATGTATTCCAACGATGGAAGTAATCGGATCAAGGATGCTCGAAGCAGAGGTTGTAAAGCAAGCGAACAATTATACCTGCCTCCTCGGGTGAGATATAAAAATTAACGTTACGGGCTGTTAACGATTCCGTACGAGGGCCGGTGTCGTCCGCTGCGAGTCGCCTTTTCGCTAACGATTCAGCACAACAACGGTCAGCGCGACCGGTTCAGAGCTTTTACGAGCTCACGTCGCGAAGAAATAATTCCGAGCCCGATTTTTTCTGTGAAAAACTTCGATATTTTTCCATTTTAAAGTTTTTGCACTCTTTATTTGTGGCATTTACAAATTCACATCTGATATATTTTGTTTACGAATCATTCTGAACGCAAACGAAAATACTTGTTACGGAGCAGGAGCTAACTCATGTGCAGTAACCGATGTCGAAAATTATTTTATACATATATGTACTAATCAGAAATTTTTCTACTTGCGAATTAACCATACTCCATCTGTTGGTGATATCGAAAAGCTCATAACCAAATGAGACAATTTAAATTACAATAAATTTTATTGCGATACAAAATGAGTTTGAGAATATTAATCCTTACGTCTATGAGTGGTGAAACTTTAACTAATTCCATAACAAACCGTAAATAACTTTTTGAAAAATTCATGACATAAAATGTACTTCAAACACACATTTAATACGTGTCGATTAGAATGAATCGCGCGAGAAAAAAACTTGCCCCATCCGAATCTCCAAAAAGCTCTCGACTAGTGTTGATTAGAGTTATCAACGTACGCGCTTATACATTTTTGCAGCTTTTTACACGAGCAGCCCGCACGATACCCAGCTTTACACGTTTCCGCTAATTAGCTTCAATTAATTAAATAATTTCTATTTATAGGCAAGAGAGAAGCTGCTGCTGCTGAGAATATTATGGTTTTTGTTGCGCGCTACTTGTTGGGAAACTGAGCGCGTCGAGATAGCTGCGCAGCATTCTAGGCAGCCGAGAGGAGCATTTGGATGATCGATTTTTGACGTATATAATTGCTCGAATTAGACGTAAGTACACATCAATACGAGCTTTGCTCTAGATGCCAGGGAGCCTGGCAGAGATATAGAGAGAAGATGCGTATTCCTCCGTGTGTACGTACATAGATATATATTTAGCTTGCCAATTAACGGAGAGTAGCATTTCTCTCTCTCTCTTAGATGACTGTAGCAATTCCAGAGTAAGTATATGTATAGATATATATTTGCGCGCGTACACATACCTATACCCATCCGACAATGTTGCTTCAGTATATATACAAGAATATATAACCCTCGACTCGTCGTCGTCGTCGTCGCAGTGCAGCAGCTATGGTATAGGCATCATCATCATCATCATATAGACGTATAAGCATTTATATATAAGCTCGCACAGACATACGAGGTTATGATTTCTCCTTCTCACTCATAATTTTCCGGGCACGTGCCTGTTGCGAATTGTTGTTGCTTGCTTGCGCTTGCCTCCCGCTTGCCTGCCTGCGAAGTTGAGCTTCTTGAGAAGTGCGCGCTTGGTTGACTTCGTCTTCTTCTTCGTCTTCGGGTCTACCATGCGTACGAGTATCATCATCATCATCGTCGTCGTCGTCGTGATCCTGGGCGAACCCCTGCGAGTTAAAGAGACGCGCGAGTAGAGACGTATATACTTATATATAAGATAAAGATATTATATAGATCTAATGTTACTCTTCTCGGGTAATAAGTACACAGCTCATTCGTCGGTAAGATGAAGTATATATAAGGTGTGTTTCGCTTCGTATACGAAGCGAGAGAGAAATAAGAGCAACTCTCGCACCCCCTGAGCACACTTACGATTGTCTCGTTAATTTGTTACATGCGGCAGGGTGGCAGTCGCGCGCTATATAAGGACTTCCCGATAAATTATTTCCTATAACATGACACTCCGAGCGTGTTTCAATTAATGGTGTCGCACAGCTGCTGCTGCTGCTGCTTGCCTGAGAATTAATTCGAATGTTTCGACGCGCCGAGCTTGAGCGAGCGAGCTCGAGCGAAAATGAAAATATAATTTTAATACGAGAATGTTGAAATCATAATACATGCGGCGCGCGGGTGAGAGCGCCAGCCTATATATACGAACTGTAACTCGATATATATTCGATGAACAAGACCTCGGCAACTACTTGCTGCTGCTGAAAATGTATAAAAAATAATATAACAGCAGTCAAAGCGTGATCAATATATTATAAAAGAAGAGAGAGAGAGGGAGGAAAAAATTGCAGCTATATAGCGGCTGGGCTCGCTCTCTCCTTCTGACTTTAAACTGGGGAACAGGAGAGAGAGAGAAATGAATATACATTCAGAAAAGAGTTGAATAAGCGCGAGCAAAAAATATTTATAAAGATCGGACTTTGTGTATAGTCGCGAGAGGAGAAAAGGAAGAGAGAGAGAGAGAGAGAAAAGAATCCTTCGATGCTGCAAAAGCAAACGTCATAGTCGCGCGCGCAATGGCAACGGCGTCATGCGAATCTATAAAGGAGGTCGATTGTTGATATATATTTTTCTCTCTTTCTCTCTCTCTTACCCTGATCCTTGATCCAAGACGTCGTCAGCCTCTCTCTCTCTCTCTCTCTTTATGCAGCTATAAGGCGCAGATCCGTACATTCTATAGCTCCGTTGCGTTGGCCCCGCGCGCGCACTCGCGTATATAATAAATACAGCGCAGGAGATAGTATATGCGATTGACAAGCGTTTTCTTTATCCGACACTGGCTAATCCTGTTTGTCGTCGTTCGGGAAAAGCTGCTGCCGCCGCCGCCTTTGCGCATCTCTTTTTCGAAAGGCAAAGGAACACCGTCATCCGCCCGTACCGCGCGCGCAAGCTCGCAAGCTCGCACAAACATATATACTCATCAAAAGGAACTTGGCTCTATGTATATTTTTTCCGCTTCTTCCTTCCTTTTTTTACTCTGTTTTTTTTTTTTTTTTGTCGCAACTCTGTGTCTGGGCTCGTGCGTTGTGTGACTCGAGAGCACCTCCCAGTAGCTGTATGTTTGTAGGCGTAAACTCACACGCACTCGTGTACTATATACGTATCGCGTACGCATATCAATGCGGACCTTCGGTCGTATATTACTTTTTGCACTTGTAAAGCTACAGGTATGCATTTGAATAGCGCGTACACGGCGCGGGAGGCAAGTTTTTTGTCCGGCTCTCTATTTCAAAGGAGGTTTGATACGATTTGTACTTTTATGATCTGGTACTGGCTTGGCTTGGCTGGCGTTGCCTTTCGTCCTGACGCTGCCCGCGCTGGCTTATTCGCTGTCTATATATATTTGTACTACTACTACTACCGAAGGGTTCGTCTGTGCGCGCGAGCGAGCGAAGGGATTGAAAATATATACACACGACGAGATTCGTAGGTGGAAATATAGTATATTATGCCGCTGCCGCGCTTTGCGCTCTGGAAATTTGCTTTTATAAGGAACCCTGACTCTACGGGCGCTGCCCGCTCGGTCGAGCGACAGAATATACTCAAGATCCTCTCTTTCTTGCCTTGGCGGAAATTGTGTAAGCGCATTATATATTTTGTTTTTGTAAGAGTTACTACTCTTCTATCGATCATATATATACGGACAACTTTATTTCGAACTATCGAGGCTTCAATTAGTGGCGTGGAGGAAAAAAAAATAACATATATCGAAGACAAAAAGATTTGATTTCAACGCGTGGTAAGCCAAATGTTTTATTTTATTATTTTATTTTTTTTTCGTGTATCTCAGCGTGAATCGAAACCCGTGAAGGGTTAAAAAAGCAATGACGCGCGTTTTTATTTGCATCGCGCACACACACATATGTACGTATTCTCCGGAAAACATGTGTATGTGTGTGTGCCGTTGGCTTCGGCTTCGTCGTCGTCGTCGGTGCGTCGCCATATAATGAGCAACTAGCGCAGGGAAAGAGAGAGAGAAGAAGCGACGACTATGGGCATATGACCACCTCGCTACAACGATTTGCTGTCCAATTATTTTTTACTCTGCGCTCGCTACACTGCGTGAACGTCGTCGTGTGTGTGTGTGTATGCGTACATATACTTGTGTTGTACGCCAGCTGATGGAAACGCCTTGTGTGCTGCTGCTGCTGTATTATTGAGCCGACTTACCCGACTGCGCTGACTACTACTACTGCTGCTCTCTACCCCTTGGGGTGGCCGACGAGGGACTCTGATTTTTATCGTGACTATATTATGATGTTTGCCTCTCTATATACGTGTATAGCACGTGGTGGTGGTGGTATACGTACGAGGTGGTACGCGTATAACTGGAGCGAGGATGGGGCTTTGGCAAAGTTCAATAAGCAAATGCGGTTCGACCTACATTTTGTTTTGACGTATGGTTGAAAAAAAAAGGGGGAAAAATGTGTTCGCTCGTTAAAAATAGTGACTTATATATACATGGAATAAATAAATTGATTCTACTATATGTGTGCTTTTTTTCCTATCGGTCAGTCGGAGATTAATTACAAAGGTAGTTAGAATATCCAATCGTATTACCGGCTTGATTTATATTTATGCAGTCGATCAATCTTTATTTCGGCGCTGTACGAAATCTTCCCGAAGATTCCTCGATAGTGTAGACTATATATACCGCACCAGCAGCTATACACGATCTTTATTGTCGCGCGCGTCGATTGATATCACTCGTCCGTGCTGTATACGAGGCAAAACTGTGCGGGTGCCCGATCTAGCAGTAATTGAATTTAAAAGGGCGAGAAAATGAAAAACAACTAGTCATCTTGATGAAGAGACAATTGGTCGTCGATGACGTTGTATATAGGGTGCGCCCAAGATTTTCATCAGCTACTACGTATAGCGTCGCAGTGGGCTACTTGGCGACCCGGGGGTTCTTCGTGCTTTTACGGAGGATATCGCTCGTACGTCTGGCTTTCGTCGTCGTCGCCTGGACGCGTGTCTCGGTTAAATGAATAAAAAGTTGAGCTAGCCGAGCTGATGGGTTTTAACCTTTGGACGACCGGGCTAGCCTGGTACAAATGCTCAACGGTAATAATGGACTAGATAGCAAAAAATGATAATTTAAAATTCTTTGAAACGCAATACCATTAATTTTTCTGTTACAATTATGTTACTAATATTAAACGCATTATTAATCGCCTGAAATAATAATTTGATGATTTCAAAAAATGTAAGATAAATTTAAACGTTTTTTAAATTTAATATGATAACTTGAAGTCTCCACCACTAGATGGCGAGTACCCTTACCTGTAAGCCTACAAGTGGCAAATCTACAAAAATTGTATATAAGTCAAAGCAATTCGAAAAAACGTTATGGACTCGTTCGTGCCCTCGTCAGCTCCTTTAAATATTTGTTTTAATTTAAAACTAAGTTATGTAATGTATTAAAGCTGTTCTATTCTATCTCTTTATTTTATTTATGCAAAAGTGATGGTCCGAAAAGAAACCGCTTCAAACAGCTTCTGAATAGACGAATCAATGTTCACTCGACACGAAATGGGATAAACATCTACTGTCAAAATTTACTGTCGAAAGTTACTGGTCAGAGCAAACAAAGAAAAAGTTCATTTGAGGACGTTGCCTACGAAAAATTATTGAATTTCTTGTATTTACGGCGTTAAACTGAAAAATGCTGGTATCGAAAGATGGAATGATTGTAGTTATTGATGTTTTTTTAAAGTGCGATTTTTTGTTAATACATATCAGCCCAAGTGGAGTTTTTGCAAGCATCAAGTGCGTTAGACTATCGAGCCTTCTTTTGACCTACTATCACTCGAAGTTCAATGAACGATAAGGTCGATAATAATCTTGTTATGCGAGGGGAAAAACTTCAATGGTAGAGCCACGTAAAAGGCGAAGGATTGATGCGTTGACAACGTTCGCGATGGAAATTAGATCTTTATGAATAAAAGTTGAAGAAAATAAGTTTTTAATAAAAATACGCAAATTTCCTCAATAGAATTAAGCATGATACTCATTAATCATATTATACTGAAACGAAAAATAAAGTTTTCAACTTTTTGGAAATATCATTTCATATTATTGATCGAATTTGAATAAAATTTATAATATTGAATCATAGAAAGAAAATAAGAATTATCGAGGATTGTATATTTTGAATAAACGAGTAGTTCTATTTAAATTAAATATTTGTATATTGTTTACGTAAATTAAGTACAAAAAATAAACTTCAAACGTATTCATCTAATGAAAACAATTTTTTCAATAATCATTGTTGAAGCAACAGAAAAAAACATACGTTAAGAATGTACGTTTAAATTTTATACTATACGAATTATTAATTTAATGATCATGAATCATAAATAAAATATATGATTTCCATTGCAACTAACATAAATTGTAGATGGCAACACCTTCCACGCTGTGAATGTTATAATAAATCGATTCTGGTCGATAAAGTAATTCGCTGTAGTCTTTGCAAATGTACCTTTCGAGGAAATTGTTGCATGAGTACTGAGAGTCGATAATATCTTCTTTTTCAAATGAAATAAGCACAAAATTTTTATAATGTAACATATATGAAGTAGAACAAAATTTGAAACACTATAGTTGAATTAAATTTATATTCGTATAGGATAAATAAAAATTTAAATTTTCACCGTTATTGTAAAAAGTGCATCTCCACATCACATATTACCAAATATAGAACAAGTTTATAATGACCTCATTGAATACTTTTACAAAACTCTTAATGACGATTTCTTCCTGTAGTTTTTTAAAGACCTTGAGATTTTTTTAAAGAAACGATGGCGAATGAGTTCAACACAGGTATTCCATTAACTCCACAGGTTGAAATGTGAGTTGAAATTGGTTATAACAAATTTTTCTTTCAATCTTTATTTTGTTTAAAAAACTTTTAAAAAATTAGGCAATCGGAAGTTTAGTATACCGATTTAGTATTACGAACTTTCACTAGAATGTTTGAAAAAACATCAATCAAAATTGTTCAATCAACCCTTTTTAAAAGATCATATTTTACATTTATTTAACAAAAATGTTAAAAATAAAAAAATTACAATTATGATGGTTCTTATTGGCAGGCTCAATCGAACACTCAAACTCTTTTTATTATATAGTATTACGTCCGGTAAAAATGTAGTAGCACAGTACTACAAACTCTCCGATGCCGATTTACCATGGTGTATTATACGCTCGCGAAGTCGAAGCCGCGCACGTATATACATATCAGAAAAAGGAACGGGCCCATGATAACGGTGCACAGTTGACTGTATACAGCAGCACACACGGCACACCAAGACAGCTCTATATCCAGCGAGGGAGAAAAAAGGAGAAGGGGACCGACGAGAAGAACTACAACACAGTACACACGGAGCGGGCGTGTGTCTGCGGCTCTGACACGGGAAAAAGGCCGACGCGTGACTCTTGAGACTTTCAGTACCGATCGAGCGTTTTGCCGCGGCGCAGCCCGCAAAATTCACACACACACAAGTAGCGATTTCCTATATATTATATTATATACGGTAGTAGTACGCGTGCTCGTTCGTGTGTGCCACGCGAATAAAACCGGTACACTCGCGCGCGGCTGTCAGTGCGAGGCATACGCGTAAACAGCAGACACACACGCGCGTGCGGAACGAAATGCGCGATGTCTCATGAAACAACAGGTGACCGATGGAGCGTGTGAGTCAGGCTGCTGCTGCCGCACATCGTTGACGCAGATTTCCAAGCGATTTATATACACTTTGACACGAGTGAGTTTATCTGCCTTATACATTAACAATCGCTTTGCAAACAAAGACGATCTTCGTTTCGTTCGAGCATCGGAGTTTAACATTGAAATTATCGTTGGAATGAACTTTGATGATCGAACGTTTGATTGAAGTTTTGTGAGATTCGTTATCGCGATGTATTTTTAATTCGATTAGCTTGTAATTCTTTCTTGACCGAACGAACGTTTTTTGTTCATTTCTTAAAAATTACGAAAAATTTCAAAGACGTACTGGAAATATTGAATGTCATCGACATTAAATTACCGGTGACGTTTTTTTACACTTCATTTAGCTTATTTTGAACTAACAGTTGATGAGCTTTAATGGCAGATATAAAATTAATCGCAAAAGTAGACTGTTCAATTCATGAAAGATTATTATTCAAGTTTAAGAGTGTCAACGATATTAGCAAATTAACGATCTCTTCGAATGCGGTACATGTAATTAATTAAAAGTCTAAGCAGTTATAGAGGCAATAAAAACTAAATATACCATTAGTAATACACATGATAATAATCATACTTGTTAATGAAAATCTGTGTCACTTTACTCATTTCGCAATGAAACTTTCTTTCAAAAATTTTATTTAAAATCTAAACCGTATCTTATTAGTTGAGTTATTTCATTTTAAAATATATTCGTTGGATTTTCGGTTAGATCAACGTAAAAATTATTGTTACGACTGAGAATCACCTGTAACATTCCAATGAATTTCTTTTCTTCTTTATCAGGTCTTGAATATAATTAGAACAAACTTATAATTTATATTATTTACTGTTTATTCACATGATATTATAGTTTTGGCTATATTTAATCACTTCTTGAAAAAACTCCTCATTCTCGCTTAGTAAGTTTTTTTGTGCCAAGCAAGGATATCATAGAAAAATTAAAAAACTCCTCGGGAAAACTTAGAAATTGAATTTTTCAAACATTCAATAATCAATAAGTGTATTGACGTGTTTACACACACTAAATCTCAATAAGAATTCACTGCTTATTATTGCAGGAAAAAACAGTTCAATATCTATGGGACTACATAATACGATAGAGTTTTTACTTTTTTTGTGAGCACAAATTCATTAATGAATACATAATTATTATCAATAATATATTGTTTACATTGAACTGATTCTGTAATTGTAGGTATAAAAATCGATGCGAAAACCAGTGCTAAATTATTTGGCACTTAGATTTGGTAGATTCGTTTCGTGGGAAAAAACTAAAAGTTAGCTGGAGAAAGCTATTTTGAATTTTAGCGAGACACTTTTATAAAGAAAGTTTTATTATTTGACGTTACACTCCATAAACAAGTGAAAAATATCTTATTCGCATCATTAAATTTGAAGAACATCCTCTATTAATTCTACTTTTCAAACAAAATTCGCATTCGCCGCCTATAGCAGTTTCAAGTTTTTCTATTCATAATTTGCTCGATAGATATGTAATGACTATTTATCTTACTAATAAGCATCTCATTCAAATGCATCAATTTGCTCAATGAAAACAACGAAATTCAATACCCGAATCAACAGCTTTCATCTTATTTTGCTGTAAACTTTCAGGTTTAATTTCTTGAACATTTTCGCTAATCAATTTTATTTATTTAATTTTTCAATCTAATATAAACTAATATATAAATATATAAATAAAATATAAACTAATGTCACCAAAATTACGAAAAATAACAATATGGTATCAAATTAAAAAAATTAAAATGATCGTCCATATGACGGCGTTATTGTTTGGGTTTTAAATCATTTTTTGTTTACATTTTTGTCGATGCGAATTACGAAAACAAAGAGGCGCCGCGTAGCGGGCTCGATAATCACTATTTTTAATAATATACCAACATCGACGCGCGAGCCGACGTCGTATAGACGCGTTGTACACACATCACAATACAGCTCGCCGTAGATATATATGTACGTGCGTGTATCAACGATTACGAGAAAGTGTGTATGCGCGCGAAGTTATACGGATTGCGCAATTCCCGTCATGGTGATACGAGCAGCTAGCTCTTCTTTTGATGTGTGTGTGTGTGTATATGCGCATAATATCCGAGCGTTTTTGACCCATAGCGAGCCTAGGCTCTCACAATACCGTGATTGAATCGCGAAATAATTTTCCTGTTTGATTACCTCTCTGCCGTGTCTGGGTTTCGTAGGAACGGAAGCAGAACACGTGTGTAATGCTTATGCAATTAATGTATGGAAAAAAGATTTTTTCTCTCTTCAACAGCCATCGCCTTGATAGTTTTGCAATTTTTCATCGTCGTAGCCCGATTGATGGTATCATCGGGGCTTATCACTTTATTATCTTATTTTAATTCTTCTAATTGGCTTTTCAACAATTTTTTCATCAATTCTCTTACACAAGTAAAAGATTCATAAAATTTCTACTAAAAAATGTGTAACAATTTTACGTTTTTTTTATTTGTTCTTTATTCAAACACTTGGTTATCCTGTAATGACAGTTTCAACGCGAAATCCATCGTGATAAATTAGGTGTCTTATTCTATAACATCATTAGCATCTACAGGCGACAAAACAATAATTTCAATCCCAGAGTGATAATTATATACATAAATCTTAGCAAAAGTAAAAATAAAAAACGAAGTAAAATAAAATGAAAACTGAAAATTCTCCAACAAAATTACTCTTTCCAGCGAGTCTCGCGCATGACGCGTTTATGAATTACGCGCCAAGCTCGCGCGCGCCCGCGTACTACACGCGCACTGGCCGGAAAAGATTGTCTTTAACAATCGAGACCACATGCGAGGCGCTAATTAAGCCAGATGTTTTTTTTCTCTCTCTTCTTCATAACTATTTTCGCCTCCTATACCGAGTATTTTACACTGTACACTAATAAGACAATGTATAATGTATAAGTCGTTTAGACTCAATCTCTTTCGATTTATTGTAATGCACTTAAATTAGACTCGTGATTTTATTTTTCTTAACGAGCTTTGCACATTAAAAAAATTAAAAATTCATATCCCACATTCAGCAATAATAGGATTTGACCACTTGTAAGTCACCCTCCCTCGCTCTCGAGCGATCGCAAAATTGAATTAGCCCATACCGAGAAAATGCCGTGCGTGGCGCGCGCGAGCGAGCGAATGGATAATTGCCGCGGCTAATATATTCCGTTGGCTCTTGTGTGTATCGTTTCGAGCGAACGCAAGGGAAAGAGCGACCAAGAGAGTCTCTAAGAAAATAACCTTAAAAAAAATTCGAAGGAGGATGTTTATAAGAAACGGGTGCGAGCGTTAAACGAAGAGGTAAAAGCGTCGAGAGTCGACTGATAATCCATGACGAGGTCTCCTCTCTTCTCTTATTATACGCGCATCTCGTTCGGCTCTGAATCTCCTTAAAAGAAGTGACGGCACTTGTCAGCTTTCTTTCCAGCTGCACTTGATTGTATGCCAAGCTCACAAACAAGCCTTGTGTTCCTTTTTTCTTTCTCTCTTTCATAATATATAAAACAATGTATGCGGCCTATTATACGGCGATTTTCTACAGGGCTCGTACTTTTCTGACAAAAATTCATTTCATCTTTAATTTTGGCAATAGCGAGGAATTATGATACGAGTTTTAATTTCTGTGTATGATGATTATGGCAGCAATTTATTATTATTACTTTTTTGTAATTAAACGTAGCGATATTTAAATATTTTTCTAATTAAAATTGTGCATTGGTAGAGATGCGGTAATTTGGATATTTTAATTCCGCTTTGAGGCTCAATAAGTACCGGCTTTTTATTGCGCGTACTACATATGCAGCGCTATTATTTCAATAAATATAAAAACATAACTATTTATGGAGCAAGAAACATTAATCAGGAATAATGGAAAAATTAATTAACCATGCTATATTATTAAAACCGTAATAACTCGTAATTATTGAAATAAAAAAATCGATTATTGCTCTTATTCTAATATCGATAGAGAAAGGAAAAAAAAATAATTTCTATAATTCAACTGTAAAAAACATAATTAAGTTTTAATTATTATAAATGTTCGGCACTAAAATATTTACGATAGCGGGGTAAATTAAAAAAAAAATTCCGTGCGCAAGGCGAAAAATCCTAAATGTAGCTCAAGTGCTTCAGCGAAACATTGCTCATTCTTTGCTCAAGACTTTTCTCATTCGTGTAAACTATTGTATTGTTACGATTCCTTGATTCGAAACTCTCTACATATATTTCTTAAAGGACAATTTTCTTAAACGATACACTTTCTTTAAATCTGCACTGACTGGATTATTTACTTGATTTAGTGTGCACAAGTGTTTTCTCTGCTATATTACTTTTTGCTCCAGTAGAGTGAAAAGTTGTTACAACTATGAAATACCGGTATGAATGTCAATTTCATACGTATTTAATCCTAAAATTGCAAATGAACATTTTTGAATTCCCACAGTACAAAATTTACAATTCATATGAAAATTGTTAATTTTTAAGCTAAAACTTTTTTAGTTCTTATAAGTAAACCAAGACTCACTTGTACCATAAACATTAAATTTCATTTATGAGTATTTCAAAAAAAGAAGAAATTCATTTTTAATCAAGCATGGTAAATGAACAATTAAGAACTCACATACACGTTAATAGCATTTATGATTTATCATCTTCAATTTCTCGTATGTATACTGCATATTATACCAATACACTTGACAGTGATTTATGATATTTACATAGCTCTCTCGCCCACAAGATGATTGACTTGAAAATACAAAGTTTTATGCATCAGTGATTTTTTTAATTATCTGAAGGTCTTTAGAAGACGTGGGTCCATACCTATCGATTCGGTTTAACGTCAACATTTCTCTGAATCGTAACGTCAGAATCGCTTATCAAAAAATTAACATTCAATGAGATGTCAAATGGAATTATGTTCGTAAAGATTGACATTGTAAACTTTCTTCGTGTGAAACAGATCTTCCGGCCTTTGGAAGATCATAATGGGTTCTCATGTCTCATATTTTAAATAGGTATTACACGAGCGAATAATAAGTATCTTCAATTTGTTCCATTTATCGCAAAGTTAACAATGATAATACTTTACTTGTATATGCAATTAGCAAAGAAGTTAAGATCAAACAGTCGTACTTCAGCCCGAAGAATCCGAAATAGCTGGCAGAATGTCAATGACCAGAAGCGAAAAAGTAGGGCTTCGCATAATTACGGCATTAAAAAGCATCGCATCTTCACGGGTACATCTCTTATATACACGACATTACGATGCTCGGCGCGCACTTAGCATAAAAATAACACGATGAATTAGAAATATGATGTATTGAGGTTTTCTCCGCGAGTTATACGATCTCGTGTATGTATGTGTGTGTGTGTGTGTAGTGGCGCATTTTAAGGGAATACATAACAATGATTTTTTGCTCGCTCGCGTATTTTCGCGAGCTTCGATAGTTTTACATATTGCCATTATGCATATATGCAAAATTATCTACTAGGATCTCCTTTTTATTCGGTCGAGCACCGTTGAATAAAAATAATGAGGCACTTCTATATCTTTGCTACATTCAAATGATGATCGATATTGAAAGTTGTGTTTCTGTGAGAAAAAAAAAGATAGAAAGCAGTTTACTCGTGGAATTGCCAGTCCAGATAGCTACTCATTGGTTTTATTATTCCTTTTTTTTTGCACCGGTTACTAATGTTGCGTCAAAAAAACGAAGTGATGAATATTATAAGTTGAAAATGAGGTTGCATTGAGTATTGAGGATATATCCAGGAGCTATTTACAGAAATGTAACGATAAGATTAGCTCGATTTAATTTTTAGAGTAGCTGGCTGCACTTTTCTGTTCAATTGTTACCTTTTTTAAAAATATTAGAGAGTAAAACACGCGACGTACATTGCATAATCTAATTGAGAATTGTATTCTGGTACCTGTACCATCAAATCAAGACAGTTATTTTTTTTTTTCTATTTTATAGGGAGGATACTAGATAGAATTTCACGCTTTTTTATACGAACTTATCGCAGCATAACAGAGTCAAATTGTATTGAAAAATGACCTGAACTAATTATAAGCCATGATCAAGGTTTATATAAGGTTCAAAAAGTGACAACGCCAATCTGTATGTATCCGTCCCATACCAAAAGCTCGTTAGTAGGATCAGTACTTTAATACGACATTTCTGTTTAACTTAAATGATCCACACAACTCATATCTTGAGTTGAAATAATGTTACACCCATAGAGAACACATTAAATTTTCGAACCCGTGCTTCGACTTATATATAATTATTGTAACTCTGATACTTGCAGGTTTGTACTTAAAAGTACTCGCCACCTAGCGGTGAAGACTGGTTTCAACTACAATTAAATTTTTATACATTTTTTTAAGAACTAACGAAAATAATCAGTATTAAAATGTTAATTTTCAATAAAAATAATATATCCGATTAAATTCAATCAGATTTTTTGGGTAAATTCAGGTTAGCAAACAAGTCAGTCCGAGCACAACTAATTTTCAACGAAGATTTAATGTAAAAGTATTTTAAATAAAATTAAGGGTCAGCTTCTAGGTACAGAAAAAACGATTCAATATTCGAATTTTTGTCGCGTGAAAATGCACAAAGCCCGAGCACTTTTTGCACGCAACAGCGTTAACTTGACACAAAAATTCCATACAGTTGCGCCTCGAACGTGTATGTATACGCGCATTTTTTCGACTTACTGAACCGAGCACATGTTCAGCAGCCTCGATTACATGCAAATTAATATTATAACGAGAGAGGAGTATATATATGAATGAGATTTAATCGTAAAAAAAAGTACCGCAAAGCCTCGCGACCGTAGCCGCATGTAGTGCAGAGCTGCGTTCGATGCTCTCGCAGGCGCGCTCTAGCACCAGCAAGTGCAACGGCACGAGCGAGCTGAGCACCTCCTCGCTGCTCGCATTTATATATATTACACACATATACGGCGTTTAATGAGTGCAAGTAAATTAAAGTGGTTCGAGTTAGCTTTTTTTTTTTACTTTGGATTCTTTGTACGCGGCGCGTTGCGATTGTTTTCTGGTCCCCTTTTTTCGTGGGTTTTTATAGCTCACAGGTATTTGATCTGGGAAAATTCTTGAGAAGCTTGGTAAATCTCGTTTTACACACACCGGCGCTTTGTATTATACAGCCAACGCGTAAAGAATCAATCATAAATGAAAAAAAAAAATGAAATAAAATACTTTGCATAAATCCAAGTGCACGCGGTGGGAACCCAAGTTCGAACATATCTTAGTGTACATTGATCTCTCTGGCGCATCGCACAAAAAATACTACAATGAAAATCCCATTGTTTCAGCAAGCGCCGCCGAGCTCTTCCATCGACGTATTACATGCACCGTTATACGCGTTGGTCTCTGTCTCTCTCTCTCTCTCTCTCTCGACAGTTTACGATAGAATCACCGGAAATAGGTTCGCTGTGTGTGTGTATGTAGCATCGGAAGTAATCGCCAGTAGCTAACTTTATTGTCTACTTTCGCGTTTTTTTTTTATTTTGTCTCTACGCGGTGATTTATGGGCCACACGAACTTTCGCTTTTTGGCTGGCACCGATGATTGCTTTTCGAGTGACTGGTGAATATCGTCGGGATTTTTGCGAGCTATAAGTTGCAAATTACAGTTCAGCTAGCGCGTTCAATTTAATTATGGACTGTAGGAAAATTATACTTTGGAAAATTAGACAGAGCAATTTGAGTGTCAGGTAAACACTCATTTTTTAAATGACTAATTAAAAAGTCAGAGTTGAGGAACAAAGTTTTGAAGAAATTAAAAAAAATGTAGAGTTATTATAAATTTTTAAAGCCGTGTTTTAACTTGTACGATTATTTTGACTTTGCCACTTGCAGATTTACAATTAAAGGTACTCGCCATCTAGTGTTAGACGCTGGCTTTAATTACGATTAAATTTTCATAAATTTAAAATCCATTGTTGGTTGCTTTATTATCATAGCTGATTTTACATTAAATTTGAAATAATAAATTTTTGTTTTTTTTAAATAGTTAAAAAAAGCACACGGCAAAATATCAAAATTAAATTCTAAACACTATAAATAGGTCAAAAATTAAAGAGAAAACAAAAGGACGGCAAATAAAAATGCAAGTCATTTCACTCGCTTTTTTTCAATAGCATAATCCACGCAGTCAAAACCGTGCATAAATAAAAAGTCAAAACGGTATTTTTCACCATGGCGATTGTTGTGTATTTATGCGCTCAAAAGGCAGCGAAAGTGTGTCGCCCAGGCTAGACCCATGCAGCCGAAATCTCGCAGCTCACTTTCCACCAATCATCGCGTATCAACGCCTTTGAAAAAAATTGCTTCTGCCGGACAATGCGTATATATATTCCACGCTCGCTTCCACATCTAGTTTCCCATTCTTTGCGCCGTCGCCCGCCCGACTGTTTCTGTGCCTAACCGACTGAATGAAAAGTACAATTTTGCCGCCGCCGCCGCTGCTGCTACTGAGCACAATTCTAAAAAGTCGCTCACGAACGTAAAACGTATTTTCATTGGCAAATTTTTTGTGCGTGGTGTACTACTCTATCCATTAATGTGCCGACCCACCGCAGCTTGTGATTAAAATACACACGCAGCGGCGCATTTATTACGAGGAATAAACGTTTTGCCCCGCAGATTAGATCTTTAAAAGAGTGTACTGTGCGGGATTTTTTTTTATTTGTTTTTCCCTGCGTGCACGCTTGTGTTGCTCGGAGAAATATATACAAGCTTCCACTGCTAAAGGTTTTTGTGTTATATATGAGTTTTACGTTGTTGTTCCGGCATGCATGGCATGGCTCGTGCGAGTGGACAATTTTATTTTCGAAATCATCGTTGTACATTTCTATGACGAAAAGACTTTCTTTGTGTTAAACTATTCTTTTCGCGTATGACATTCCGAGATAAATATGTTTAACTTTTTAAAAACACTAAAGAAGTTTTTTATATGTAACAACTCAGCCTGTTTATGCTTATAATATCTTCAATGAGATAAACCTACCTTTCATCATATTCAAAAGCATTTGGCTTATTATAATACTTTTGTATTTAATAATAGAAATTAACTCGTTAAATGATGACACTTTATATCGCATAAAAATATAGGACAGTTTTAATATATTTTTTTGCAATAAATGTAGTTTTAAATTGAGATAATTTCGAGTTTTTCACTGCAACGACAAGAGAATGTAAACATTTTTTTTTCAATTCTTTCTTGTACTTTAATTCGTATGAAATTAAATTTCACTAGCATAATTACTTCATTACAGTAGGTTAGGCGTTATGCATAAGATAGGCGTTGAAAAGTACTCGTTTACGACAGCAACCGGAAGTAATTTTTTCAAATAGTACGTAAACAGTCAAGACAATAGAAATATTTTTTCAAAATATCAAGAAGGTTTTGAGTAAAAATGAAAAGGCAACATTGTAAAATAAAGACTTCGGTGTAGTTTTGGGGAAAATTATTTCACAGAAGTCTTTGATAACACGTTTTAGAAATTACATTTACCCTGTCTTTAGCATCTCCTAAATGATGATCAACGGTAATTTCAAATTTTTTTTAACCGCAGTCGCATGATTATTGTCAGTGCGGTATTTTGTACTACTTTACTTACAAAAAAAAATGCATGGAAATTAAAAGAATTACCACACTGAGTATAAAGGCCTTGATCAGTCGGTCAGTTAACAAAGCATATACATATAAATTCGAGCTAAATTTGCAGTCAATATATTATGCAGCCTGAAACGCAGCCGATATCTTAAGCCAATTTCTCGTAAAAGGCTTCTTCGCTCTAATACCTCGGCTGTGCAGGGATCGCAGATTGACCGTCGCATACGTGCGTCACCGATTCTTGAAACGCTCGCCTCTGCATGAGAATAAAATATTGATATTTTTATTCTCGCACACGCAAAACTCAACTCTTTATTAATTTGTTCAGCTGTAAAAATGGTTCGTCCGGTTTATTCGTTAATGAGTCAATTCGCAATTTTTTATTCACTTATTTATTTGAAAAATTGTTCACTAGTGTATATTTAAATTTTTTTCAAATCAAGAACTGTCATTTTGCAACAACCATAAGCTGTTGAGCTCAGCAAATAAATAACGGGGATTCACGTAATCCTGTATCTCAACTTTTAGAACAAATAAAAGTAATACAATGAGATGATACATATCAAGCCTTATGCAAATCGCGGGTTTCCAACGCAACACTCGTTCAGGCTAGTATTTTATATTTTATAACAAAAGACTTTACAATTTGTTGTTTGTATCTTCTCAAAGAAGTTATAATTATTTTCTTGTACAGTTTTGAATAATTAGTACAAAAAACTTGTCATCATTGATGCAATATTTAACATTTGTTTCGATTTTCTTGGACAACGGGTAATCTGTGTACCCATGTATATGCCTGGAGCAAGAGGCCTGAAAATATTTAATTTCACATTAAAAGGAAAATCGTTTAAAACTGTGAAGATGTTCTCACCCATAACGCGTTTAAAAAAAATGTAGTCCAGTCGAATGTAGTTTATACATTACATACGTCTGGTTAAATCGATTTCAAAATCGAGACATGTTTCTCGGGTCACGAGTGGCTTCACACCTTCTAAGGTTTCCTTTTTTTTTATATATATGTTCGAAAGAAGACTGGGCCCAACATTGCAAGCGTGATACATTCATTTGAATAGACTTCATAATTATTATCGTTCATAAACTTTTTGACAAACTGTAAATGTAAAATGTTGCAAAAACAGTTCATTGTAAATTAATTATTTTTACATTAATAATAAATTAAAAATTTTCTAACGCTTTAAAATTCATCATTTTTTACGCTTTTTCGAGTCTTTTTAAAAAATGAGTCAATAAAATTCTCCTAATTATCAAAAAATCTAGCGAGTATAAGTAATCTAGCATCGTGAAATACCTAAAAATCATATGGAAAAATTCGTTTACTCTATAAAATTGGTCAAAAATGTATTCTCTTACAAAAAGTTAACGATGCTAGTCCTATTTGATGAATTTTAAAAATTCAATATTCTCTAAAAATTCATTAACAAGCGCAGTAGCTCGTGTGATAGATGATTGCATAGAAATAGAAAAATGGAGGGATAGAAAAACGATAGAACGTAACCACTGCGCCGGCCTCAAACTCGATCCAATTACAGAGGGTTAACAGGTATCTGATTAGCATCAGTTTTTACTTTGTCAACTGCTCCAACAGTTCAGTCGGTGTTCATTCGATCTCGGAATAACGACTCCGCGTACTATGTCGGTTGAAAAATGTTAGTTGTTCGTTGAACGAGATACCAAACATTCGAAAAGGAATTTGAGATTATGGCATTTGGTTGGTAAATTGATTTTGATTTCTGGTGATTCATTTGGATGTGGCATTTGCAGTGATTTTTCTGAAAATTGTATGTTTGAGTGATAGAAGGTGTTAAAAATTAATCATATTTCTTCTCTTTATGTGGTGTGAAGCAAATACATTAATTAATTTTTTTAATAAAATTTTCTTTACGCGTATTTGATATTGCTATACGAGGTTGTAGCGTATAAAATGTATACTTTTCATATTTTCAGACTTGACAGACCCGGCAGCCAACATGACGTATCGAGGTCTCAGCCAACACGTTAATTTCGAGTCTGTGCCCGATCCCGAGGATCGTTTCAGCCTCGAGGAGCTGATCGGAGAGGGAACTTACGGCGAGGTTTACAAAGCGCGCGATAAAGAAAGTGGCTCGCAAGTGGCCGTCAAGATACTGGAAAATGTCGCCGACAATATCGAGGAAATCGAGGAAGAGTTTCTCGTTTTGCGAGATCTCAGCATGCACCCGAATATACCCGATTTCCATGGCATTTTTCTCAAGAGATCGAAACCGGCTCAGGAAGAGGATCAACTTTGGTTCGTCATGGAGGTAAATTTGAATGTAGTCTTTGTGGAAAAAAAAACGTGTTTTTTTTTACTATCTTGGCTTGAATTTACTTACGTTAGCGAAAAAGTTATTCAGCCTGGAACGAGCTGAGATACAACGGACTCGGCCAATTTTATAACTGCGAAATCATTATCGGCGTCATGCATCATCGGTTGCTCTCGGTTCTATCTCTCGAGAAAGTAATACTTGTATTGTATCGCACTTTTCACGCGAACGAGCGAAGAATTATTATCTTAGTTATTGATGTTAAAAACACAGAACATAAATTGCTTTATAAAATACTAAAAATATCCTATTAGAAATGGTCAAAATTATATGACGAGTATCATGGCAATAATTGCTTACATACTTTTTCAAGGCTTCTAGGCCAAGTAGGCTGAAGCGGTAGACGACCAGAAGCTTATTAACGATGTACTTTTTCAAAATAGTGTTTTGACTTATACAAATATTTTTACTTTGTCACTTGCACATTTGTAGGTAAAGGTACTCGCCATCTAGTGGCGAAGGCTTAAGTAAAGTAATCAAAAATTAACCTAAATTTTTTGAAAAAATTTAATTATCATTTTGAGGTCATTTATTAATTGTGATGTATATTTTAAACCAATTTTTCGATCATCGGGACATTATTAATGTCTAGCATTTCTACTCGGATAATCATTAATATTATGTCACGTAATATTATTTGAATTAGAAAAAATATTACAGGATTATACTTTTTCTTGGAATTGAAAATCTTATATCCGTATTGCATAGTTATTTAAGTGAAAAAATTCGAATTCAAATAAAAACTCGCGTTAATCTAAAGTACCGATATTAATTTTATAATAAAATAATCATCCGATGTACGAGCTCTGCATGCTTAAAAATCGTATTTTTTTCTTTTTTAAGCTATGCACTGGTGGGTCAGTAACAGACCTCGTCCAGGGTCTGAAGAGACGTGGAAGCCGTTTGACCGACGATCAGATAGCCTATATTCTGCACGACACCGTTGAAGCCTTAATCTATTTACATAATAATCATTGCATGCATCGAGATGTTAAAGGTCACAATATACTGCTGACTGAAGATGCACGCGTGAAACTGGTCGATTTCGGCGTTTCCTCTCATCTGGCCGCCACTCACGTGAGAAGAAACACTTCAGTCGGTACGCCGTACTGGATGGCACCCGAAGTAAGTGTGGCATTTCTTTTTTTTTTCGACCGAGCATCAAACTTAATTCATCGAATCATTTGTAAAACAGTCGTCGTCGTACCTCCTATTTATCATGCCTAATAATAGGTCGCCGTGGCGACCGTCTCGTTTCAGGTGATAGCCTGCGAGCAGCAGCTGGATTCGTCCTACGATTCGCGCTGCGACATCTGGTCGGTCGGCATAACGGCCATCGAGCTGGCCGAGGGCGATCCGCCGCTCTTCGAGCTGCACCCGATGCGAGCCCTGTTTCAGATACCGCGCAATCCACCGCCGAGCCTGAAAATTCCCGACATGCATTCGGCCGAGTTGTCGGATTTCATCGCCGAGTGCTTGGTCAAGGACATGGAGCATCGACCGTTCGCCTGCGAGCTCAAAGAGCATCCGCTGCTGTTGAGCGTCGAGGATAGGCTCGAAGAAATAAGGCTGCAGATCAAAGAGGAGATTCAAAAGTATCGGTAAACTTCGTTAATGAGATTTAATTATTTCCTGCGGAGCGTATCATTGATATATAAATTTGTTCTTGTGTAGATCCGAAGGTAGAGTCGTTCATCAACCCGACGTTACGACGAAGCACGGAAAATTGAAGACAGATCGCAAAACCAGACCCGAAAAGATGTACATGGATGACCTAGCCGCGTTGGATGTTCTTTCCGAAGATGCTATTGTTGACCAATTACAAAATCGCTATGAAAGATCGCAGATTTACACGTACATCGGAGACATACTCGTGTCAGTCAATCCTTTCACCAATCTCGGCTTGTACACTGGAATGGTATGGAAATTGTGCAATTTATTCTCATTTGTGATAATTTTATAGGCAGGGGTGGGTTACAGAGTAAGCCAAACACGTCATGGCAAGTTCTGGAATGAATATTAAATTTTTTCATTATAAATGCGTATAAGGATTTTATTTACTCGATGTTTTTTTGTGTAAACTCGATGTTGTCTGTTAGAAGATTTTGTAGAAGGCCGAAAAATTCCACGAAGAAATCATAAATAAATTTGAATTTTAAATTGGTTCAAATATTGTAAGGATAACGTATACACAGATAAATCGGTAACTTAAATGTAAATAATACACTCATAACGATTTTGACATCGTCCTTCGACACATTGATTATGTTTATAGTACAAACATTATTAGTTTGAACAAACAATTAGTTTTAACAAAATTAGTTTGAATGTTGTCTTTCTTGATGAAATAAGCCGTAACACCAAAAGATAAATTTTACTCATTCAATTTCCGTGGCACAAACTTGCAGGACCCATTGTTTAACTCAGATACTAAAATGGATAAAAGCGAGAAGAAAATCAACAAAGTTGTCTTGGAAAATAGTTTGATTGAACATGACACTGTTGTTTCGGACGACAAACAAGGCTTTGACGATATTTGTCAAAAGTCATTTTTATTAGAATCAAGCATGATCACACACCGAGATACAATTCTGGATGAACGAAAAGATTACGCTTGTGACAAATGTAAACAGAAATTCGAGTTCCGAAGTCATTTGAGTAGACACCAATTATCAGTACACAAAGGCAACAAAAATTTTGCATGTGACAATTGTGACAAAAAATTTGTGAAAAAATCGAGTTTGTTTACGCACCAAAAATTAGTACACAAAGATCACGACGATTACTCATGCAGTAAGTGTGAGAGAAAATTTGAAAATAAATCAAATTTATTCAAACACCAAAAAATATTTCACAAAGTTTTCAAAGATTATTTATGTGAAAAGTGTGCGAAGAGATTCGAAAATAAACATAATTTGCTATGGCACATAAAAACAATCCACGAGGGTCACAAAGATTACGCATGTGATAAATGCGAGAATAAGTACGGACACAAATCCCATTTGCTCTCTCACCTGAAGATAATCCATGAAAACCGCAAAGATTTTGCATGCGATAAATGCGAAAAAAAATTTGGACTCCGAGGCAATTTGAGCAAACACCAAAAGATAGTACATGAACGTCGAAAAGATTACTCATGTGACAAGTGCGAGAAGACGTTTGGACAAAAAAGAAATTTGCTCGTCCATCTAAAAACAGTCCATGAAAATTGCAAAGATTTTGCATGCGATAAATGCGAAAAAAAATTTGGACAAAAATCAGATTTGTTCAGGCACAAAAAGACAGTACATGAACGTCGAAATGATTATGCATGTGACAGGTGCGAAAAGAAATTTGGAGAAAAATCGACATTAATTAAACACCAAAATACTGTTCACGAAGGTTGCAGGGATTACGAATGTGATAAATGCAAGAAGAAATTCGGACATAAATATAATTTGCTCTCGCACCAAAAGGCAGTCCATGAAGGTCAGAAAGATTTCACATGTGACAAGTGTGAGAAGAAATTCGGACGTAAATCTTATTTGCTCTACCACCAAAAGATAATCCATGAAGGTCGAGAAGGTTTCACATGCGACAAGTGTGAGAAGAAATTTAAACATAAATCTAATTTGCTCGTTCATCAAAAGATAGTACACGAAGGTCGCAAGGATTTTGCATGCGACAAGTGTGAGAAGAAATTTGGACATAAATCTAATTTGTTAAGGCACCAAAAGACAGTACACGAAGGTCGAAAAGAAATGCGAGAAAAAATTTAGACTATTAGTGAATTTGCTAAAACACTAATAATAACTGTTTATAAAGGCGGCAAAGACTACGCATGTGAGAGATGCAAAATAAAATTTGACCGACAATTGTGAATATGTACAATGTACATAGATGCATATATTTTCATTACTTTAAATAAAAATTGTGCCTGCACCTGATATCAACTATCATTACACCTTAGCATATTATCGTTGTAGGGTTTTATTATTAAACTAAACTAACTTTCATTGCTCATTACTACATTACTCTCTGTTTATTTTTTGGTTACTTGATTACTGAAGCTATTCATGTAACTTTTAGCATAGAGAGTTTTTTCATGTCTTGATGGAAGCTGTGAACGAGGAGAAAATTAAGTTGGTTACTGGATTTTTGATAAACCTTACGTATTGACATGCTGAATTGATCAAACATGCACTAGTCAAAGATCGACTATTTCTGCTAGAAGAGACGCGATCTAGCGAGAACAATTATTTATTACTGAAATAAATTACCGTGGACATCACTTAATTATTTAATTTAAACTAAAAAACGTGTTCCATATCTATTTAGATTAGTAAAAGATCTCGTTACTGTTTTATCCTTTTCTGAGTATTTTTATCAATTAAAAATCTTATATTTAAGTTTTTCGCATGGCGCGAGCGACAAATTAAAATTTGCGTAGAAACCGAACTTTTCTAATTAGCCACTGAACGTAGGCCCCATCGATTGATCATTCTTTTTTTCAACTACAGGAACGACGACGTTACAAAGGTCAGGCGCGTTCGGACAATCCTCCGCACATATTTGCCGTGGCCGACGCGGCTTATCAAGCGCTGCTTCATCAGCGTCAGAATCAGGCGATAGTCATAAGCGGCGAATCGGGCGCGGGTAAAACCGAGTCCGCCAATTTGCTTCTCAAGCAACTGGTCTACCTGAGCAAGGCTCCCAACAGGAATCTGGAGGAACGCATCCTGCAGATAAATCCGATAATGGAGGCGTTCGGAAACGCGACCACGGGCATAAACGCCAACTCGTCGCGATTCGGCAAGTATCTGGATCTGACGATGACGCGCGGCGGAAAAGTCACCGGGGCTAGAATCGCCGTCTACCTGCTCGAGCAGTCTCGCGTGGTGGCACAGGCGGAGTGAGTATTTTTTTTTTTTTTCATTCTCAAACTGAGAGAGCTAAAATAAAACAATCGACTCGTCTCGTTCTCAGAGAGGAGCGAAATTTCCACATATTTTATTATATGTACGACGGTCTGGAGGCCGACGGTCGACTGGAAGAGTTTTTCCTGAGCCCCGAGATCCGAAAAACGCATCGCTATCTGACCGATGCTGCCGCGGACAATACGCAAACCCACATCGACAAGTTCCAGCAGCTCAAGGCTGGTTTCAAGGTTCTCGGCTTCGCGGATACCGAAGTCGACACGGTGTACAGCGTTTTGGCGGCGATATTGCATCTCGGCGACATCGAGTTCGTGGAAATTCTCTCCGAGGATAACACCGATAACAAGAGTGCCGTGGTCGACAACGAGCCCGTCATAAGAGGTATTTTTTTTTTAATTACAATATCGAGCAACGTAAATTTCTACGGTTTACATGAAAATGTTTCAATTCTTCAGTGTCCAAACTTTTGGGAGTCGAACCGGACGATCTGATCGAAGCCCTGACGTCGAATTCAGTGGTAACTCGCGGAGAAACTATCACGCGAAACAACACCGTGGAAGAGTCTTGCGCGGCTCGCGACGCCATGGCCAAGGGCTTGTACGGCCGTCTGTTCGATTGGATGGTTAATCAGATTAATTGCTTATTAAGCTTCAATCGTTCGTCCATGTACGAGCCACTCGCCATCGGATTGCTCGACATTTTCGGCTTCGAGAACTTCCCCAAGAACTCGTTCGAGCAGCTCTGCATCAACATCGCCAACGAACAGATCCAGTATTACTTCAACCAACATATTTTCACCTGGGAACAGCAGGAGTACATGGCCGAAGGTATTCCCGTGGATTTAGTTGAGTTTTCGGATAACAGGCCAGTTTTGGATATGCTGCTGAGCAAGCCCATGGGCTTATTAGCTCTTTTGGATGAAGAAAGTCGTTTTCCAAGGGCTAATGATAAATCTTTGATTGGTAAGAATTCATCATTAAATAATTCATGAAAAGAAATTCGTTAAATAATGCTGCTTCTTTATTTGCAGAAAAATTCCACAACAATATCAAATCAAAGTTTTACGTAAGGCCCAAGTCCGATGCCGTATGTTTTGCCATTCACCACTTTGCCGGTCGAGTCGTTTATCAAGCCGACGGTTTTCTCGAGAAAAATAGAAACTTTTTGCCACCCGAGGTGATACAACTCGTGCGTCAGTCGCAATTCGACATGGTTCGATTCCTGTTTCAGTGCCCGATCACCAAGACCGGCAATCTCTACTCGGCGATGCAGGATGTAAATTCGAGGAAGCTATCGCCGTCGGGCCACAGTACCAAGGTACAAAAAAATGAAGCTGAACATTGTCAATGGTTTCTGAGTGACTTTAGATCGGAATGAAACATTTTTTTCTTTCGCAGGAACGTTACTCCAGTAGAGGTTTGGCGTCGCAATCGCGAGCTCAACAGACCGTTGCCACTTACTTCAGATACTCGCTGATGGATCTCTTGCAAAAAATGGTCTCCGGCTCCCCGCAATTCGTTCGCTGCATCAAGCCGAACGACAATCGAAGTCCCAAGTTCTTCGACAAAGAAAAGGTCATTAAACAACTCAGATACACCGGTATATTGGAGACGATTAGGATTAGGCAAAACGGCTTCTCTCATCGAATACCTTTCAACGAATTCTTAAAAAGGTAAGTTATATTTTTTTACTAACTTCGTTCAAAAATAATGTATCGGTACTGATTTCCTTTTTCTCATAAACTGCGCAAAAAATGCATGAATGCAATCTCGAACATTAATTTGTTTGCAAACATCATTAAAAAAGATTCAACTCTACTTTTAATACTGATTTATTTTTTGCGTAAATTACTTAAAAAATTTATGAAAATTCAATGAAAATTAAATCCAGCTCCCACCGGTAGATGGCGAGTAACCTAATATTTGTAAATCTGCAAGTAGCAAAGTCAAAATATAAGCATATAAGTAAAATATATAAGTAAAGTAATATA
This sequence comes from Trichogramma pretiosum, assembly GCF_000599845.2. Lineage (NCBI taxonomy): Eukaryota > Metazoa > Arthropoda > Insecta > Hymenoptera > Trichogrammatidae > Trichogramma > Trichogramma pretiosum. Next base: position 534,382 of record NW_019641630.1, read on the forward strand.
TAAGTTATAATTTTTGTACATTATATGTATATCTAATTGACAAGGCTAACTTTATGATAAGATTTAAAAAAATTCTTTAAATTTAATTCAAATTAAAAACTTCCTTCACTTTTAAATTAATTTTAATGTGTACATTGTTAACAGTATAAAAACTGTTATTAAAATACATTAATTTATTTCATTAGATACTGTTTCCTCGCTTTTGGATGGGATGAAAGAGTGATTGCTAATCGTGATAATTGTCGACTTCTTTTGGTTCGATTAAAAATGGATGGTTGGGCATTAGGAAGGACGAAAGTTTTCCTCAAATATTACCACGTCGAGTTTCTCTCGAAGCAGTACGAAGAGCAGTTGAAAAAAATCGTTATGGTGCAGGCGTGCGTTCGTCGGTGGTTAGCGAAGATTCGTTTCAAGCGTGAAAAATGGCAGCTCGCCGTGTCGGTTGTGACATTGCAACGACACATTCGGGGCTGGCTATCGAGAAAACATGCGATTGAAGCGCTTAAAAGTCGCAATGAAGAATCGAGTGTTGTGCAAAAAGCAGCTGGTTAGTTTTGTAAATAATATTTCTTTAAAAAGTGAAATTATACAAACTGATAAATTTATGACTTCGTTTTGCAGAAGAAGCAGCTAATCGCGTTCGAGGATCAAGGCAAAATTCAGAAACTCAAGAAAGCGAAGAAAAAGCTGCTCTGGTCATACAGAGTCATTTCAGGGGTTACACTATACGCAAGAAGTTTGGCCTAGAATTGGAGGAACGATACAAGCGAATTTTGAATGATTACGACGATAAAAGAGAAGCCCACCAGGCTTTACTGCGTGAAGGTGTCAAACCAGATGATGCCACTCTTATCATAAAGAGGTGGTATAAGACAGAGGGTCCAATTCGTAAAAAAGTTCCAGTCAAAGATTCGGTCCATCCAAAACTTAGACAGGCCGACCTTATTCACTTCGCACAGACTGTAAGTTTATCATTTTGTTTTCTTACATTCTTCAATCGAAATGATTTAATTTAAAAAATTCTATCAGGTACACATGAAAAATCAAGAAGTGCATAAGTATCTAAGAGCGAATAAAGGCCCTGTTCCGATAAGCGAAATTGAAGAAAATCCAGAAGATTACGTAAGACCGAAAAATTTCGATATAATTCGGCAATACTTGGAATCACGTGACGACGAACAAATCGAAGATAATACTGTCAAGTATTATCGCGACTTGCAAGATGATCTCAGCAGGTAAATATTCAAACTATTTATTTCAACCAAAGCAGCGTTTTATTTGGAAATTTATTTGACAAGGATTTTATAATTAATAAAATAAGAAATAAAAAATGTATTGAATGCCATATTTTACCTTGATTTTGGAACTTACATCAAAAGTGGTTCGGACTCAGAAGCAGAAAAGGAAATTAATTGGGACTTACCAATGATACAGCTGGAAAATGACCTCCAACCTTCAGCGAGGTACCATTGGAGTGATATTAGTTCAAGCTAGATTCGTGTATATTTTTTGTACATACATGTGCAATTTTTGACTAAAGTTTTGCGAACACTTTTTCAATTTTTGAAAGTAACCTTATGAAGCATGATTTCATTCAGAAATTTGTAGTTGTACAAATTTTTCATATTATTGTACTCTCTAAAAACCATCATAGAAAAGTAGTTCCCAAAAAAAGTATACAAAATGTGGCTATTTAAATTACAGTTTTTTCAACTTTAAATGTCCATATTTTCCATATCTTTTTGGTATAAACTAGTACGAAAGCTCTACACTTGTAACTCCTGTTTGCAACTGACTTTCAGAGTATTTAATCGCGCGAGCTTTATTCAGGCGGGGTAGTAAAGACTATAGAAAAATTTTCTCCCTCTCATCAATTGATAATGAATGTTTCAGAGGTCGCATGGGACAAGTGTTGGAGATGGAAGCGGTGAGAAAAGATCGCCTTCAAGCCCACGGCGATTATCAAGTCGCCTCAGAGCAACAACTCTCGGACATTTGGCACAAAGCTTTGAGTAATCCAGCTGAGACACAAGGGGATACTTCGGCAACTCAAATTAAGTACGAATTTTTTTTTTAAATATTCGTCAAGCACTAACATTCATTTTTTATATATTTTTTATTTATTTGTAAGATTAAAAACTTTTTTTTTGTATGCGTGAAGTAGTTTTTCGTGATTATAATTATGATTTTTATCATTTTAATTAATATTTTGTGTTATTGTCTATTGCTTCTACCTCACTAGAGGTATCATGGCAAACTTTCAGGTAAATTAGTGATTTAAAAATAACTTACAAAATTTGACTAATTCAATAATCAAATTTTATCATTGTTTTTTTAACTTACGAAATTCTCTTGCAGTTCAAGGAATGAAGATTATCGTAATGGCTTGCAATCCTCACCAGAGTATAGAAAACAAATTCCGGAACGTAATGTTCATAATTTTGCCAATGGTACACATTTCTATCTAAATAATGGAAAAAATCAACGTAACGGAGCTGGATACAAGATTAGTGAAATCAATAGCTATGCAAGAGCTATCAATGGAATAGTTAATAATCAACATCAACAGACACAACGAGCTGAACAACTGCAAAATCCCAATGATAATTTTACTAACAAAAATAACATTAATAGAAATAATAATAAAAATGATAATGATAATAACAATAATAATAGTATTAATAATAATATAAGTCGTCAGTCAAAACCTATCATAACTGATAAAATGAATAGTCAAGAATTCAATGATAATATTGCATACAGTGACAAAATAAGCAATATCAACAATAGGAACAACTTGAAACATAGCAACATGAATTCAAGCAATTTTCATCATAAACCCGTGACGCCACGTAACCTCGTGAATGTTCGAGCGAACATCGCTATAAAATCCATCAACGATCGTATGGTTGGAATAACTCCAGATTTACGTAAATTTTTGAGACCAACGATAACGAAAATTAACCAAGAAGAGAAGAGAAAAGTCAATGCTATCCAGGTGCAACAAGACAGTGAAGATATAAACGGACCGTATAATTTTCGAAAATTATTAAGACCCGCGAGGTATTTGCCCACCGAGTCTTTACGAAAGCGCAAAGGCGCAAGTGATGGACTGCCAGTGGTGAAAGATAAACTAGTTGCTGGGAAGCCAATCAAAAGAAGAGCTCCATTAGCGCCAAATATTAGCGGCAAGATAATACTTGAACGAAAGCGATGAAATTCAGAAAAATAGCTAGGTCCTGCAGCTGACGTGGAAGAGAGAAACTTTCATCGTAAAAGTAATTATTTTCAACTCTTAATTAAATATTTTTCAATAATGAAATTTTGATAACAATACAAATTAACAACTTAAAAACACATTTTAGAATATGACTAATTTGCAAATGCAGGATTTTAAATTAATTGAAAATAATTTTTACGTTCAAAGTTTCTCGTTCAACGTAAAATGTCTTCAAAATTATATTATTTTAATATAAAATGTGATGTGAAAAGATTACCAACTTACGTTGTTTTTCAAAAATCACATAATAATTTTGTTATGTAAAACAAAAAACCGATAAAATCTGCGTACGTTTAGTGCTAGTCATTGTCGATCTAAACTCGAGTACGCAAACATCGATGCAAGTATTATTACTTTTTAGTTCTTATCGCAGCGAAAAACTCTTATTCTTTAAAGCTGATTTTAAAACGAATCAGCTTTATCAGGCGAGTAATTTCCAAAGTTCTAGCTTAAATTAAAACGTAATTTATTTGTAAGTCATTATATTCTACAGATTTTTAAAAATAAACTATTTCATTTGTTAAAAATTTTATGATCATGTTGCGAGTGTAAAATCATTTTAAATCGATCGTTATGGTTTAATCAAGTATATGCCAGTAAATAAATATAACTATATCAATAATCAAGACATGCATCGTTTCTTTTGTTTTCGTGTCATCTATAAAAACAAACTATACTATGTATGTACTTTTAATCATTTCATAAATATTTCAGTTACCCAAACTCCCTCCTACAGTACCATCTCGCTTCCAACGCTACCCGCCACTCTCTACCTTACCGATTTCTCCAGTGTTCTCCGAGCAACCATCGGATGTCAGCACCGAACGGCAAGTCGTCGCGAATTTTCAAATATATAAACGGCGAACCTTTTATATACAAATATATAGAGCAGTCGGAAGTTGGCCGAACCGCCACCGAGGGTCAGTAGTATCGGCGCAGCTTGCGAATATGTGTTGAGCAGCAGTGCTTGCACACACACTCTCGCGCAATAAGTATACCGGCACGCACATTATTGCGTGTGCGCACGCGGCGGCGACTCGACTCGACTCGACTCACGAACGAAAGAGGGGTGCAACGAACCCTCCTCTATATGTGTGCTTCTCTCTCTTTCGCGTCGTGTGCTACCGTACCGTACGACGACTACGTGCACACTTCAACTCTCGCTCTGCGTCCGCGTGCGCGCGGGCCAAGCAGCAGCTGCATATAGTGGAGAAACGAGCGAACAAAAAAAAAGAAAGAAAATTTTTGCCTAGCACGTAGATACGTGGGCATCGAGGGTCCTCCTCGGCTTCTCGAGTATTATCGGTAGTGTGGAGAGTTTCGGAGATTCGTAAACATTGAAAAAAAAACAAATACAAAAAAAAAATAGTCGCACATGTGTGTCGCGTAGTGGTGTTGTTGTTGTTGTTGTTGTTTTAACGTGCGCGGCTAGAAATGGCGACAGCGACTGAACTTGGTGCTGCAGCTGCCTCGCCAACTTCGAATTTCGAGACAACGTCGCCGCAAAATCGCACGAACATTGATCATCATGCTTCCGCCGACGACACGAACTACTACGAGCAAATGCGGCTGCTTTGCGATTTCAAGACTCGCAGCATCGAGCAAATCATCATGCCGCTCGTCGCCTTGGTAAATATTCAAATCTCTCTCTCTCTCCTGTAAATTCGTCATCCACTTGTTACTTCAATACATACGGAATTACTCCGAACCAATGGCAGCGTGGCGAAAGCTCGCTCGCTCGAGCTTTTTTCTCCTGCACTGTATGGAATAATTCTATTCTCTATCTTGGTGCTTTCCCCATATAATACAAAGTGGCCGATCGATGCTGTGCGCGCGTGTTATCTTGTTTATGTATCAGCAACGAATGTCCTATTATGCGTGCCAATGTAGGCCACCGCTATACGGCAGAGCTTACTGTTGCTGCTGCTGCTGCTACTGCTGCTACTGCTATTAGCCGCTGCACAGCGAAATCAATGAAAAGAACGAGGAAGTATAAAGAAACTTAACGTGTACAGTGCACGACCGTATGAGAGGGTGTAAAAAATAAAAAGAAAAGAGTTATGCATAAATAATTACTCACGAACGAGTGTGTGTGTGTGTGTGTGTGTGTATGTGTGTCTTGGATATTTTCATGCATTAAGCTCCGTACGGTTGTAAGCACACCATAATGCAGAGCGAAAAAGAGACAGAGATAGAGAGAGAGAGAGAGAGAGAGGAAATAGCAGCGCACGCACGTCGCAAGCTCACGTGCTCGGCTTGCTGCTGTATGACTATGCATCGTACGGGAATGAGTAGACTGTGTATTTTTAAAAGTTTTGAGAAAACTGTATCCGGTCGTCAGCTGACGATTTCGAACTGCAGTAAAATAATTTTCAATGAATACACGTATGTTCGATAAAACTAAAAGTGTTTTTAGAGAAAAAAACCAAGATGAAGGTTACGCACGAACTTGGTTGACGTTCGCGCGTGCTCGTATGTATGTGTGTGTGTTTGTGTGTGCTATTTTGGTTAAATAAGCCCTCGCACGTACACAACAAACATATATGCTCATCGTCGTTGAGATCGATGAGATACACATCTGAGAAAGCTTGTTATTTTTTAAGCTTGCTTTTCAAATGATGTTTTGATAGGAATAACCTTAAAATCTTGTTGGAAACAAATAGCGTAGGCTTAGAGTAATTCATCAGCCTGTTTGTATCGTTTAATTGAGTCTGCTCGAACACCAAAGTAAAACTTTTTCACCGAGTGATAAAACGTTTACCACGAGGAAACTTTTTTTTAGCGCTTTGAATGTAAAGCTCGATTCGAAAAAAGTACGAACGATACAATAGATCATTTCTCTTTGGATTGTCTCGCGAGGATTCCGAAGCCAGAGAAAAAATCAAAACGTTTGAATAGGTTCTCTGGGCATTCTATTCCATTGAATATTTTCATAAAAGATTACGCGAAAGTTTAACATACAATGAAACGAACGACCATCCATGTGATTTTTTCAAAAGATTTTCGATAGAAAGCTCAAAAAAAGCACGTCGAAATTCCGTGCGAAAAAAGATTGAATTATGGAACGAAGATAACTTTTTTTATTGCCGACCGTGTAATTTTAAATATTACGTATTCGCCGAAATATAACCTGAAAAAAAAGTATAATTCGTCAATGAAAAAATAATGTTACGTCCCGAGGTGTTAAGTAGGCACTGAATCATTCATGAAAAGATTTTCCAGCGTCGACCCGCTGCCGCTATATACCGTACTAGCGCACGTATAAGGTGTAGTAGTACCGCAACTCACGAGCACAGCAACTTGGTCTTCTATGTACAAGAAGCTTTGACCTTTTTACCATTATAGTTCGACAGAGAGTCGCGAGACTATAAATATATCAGCGACGCGTACTACTGCGCGGCGAGATGTTTTCTCTCCCGCGTTGCTCTCTCTCTCTTTCTCTCACACACACACAAGCGCGCACACACTTGTGCTCGACGTAAGCAGTAGAATTTCTATTTAAAAATGTATTGAATTTTCGTTCGAACTATCGTAGAGCTCGGCGCATTATTTTATTTAAAAAAAAATGGATTTATTATAATTGATTGCGTATCGAATCAGCAACTTTCTTTTTGCTGATATATGTGTCTAGGGAAATTAGATATTAGAATTTCATTTTACGATTGACAGACTTTTATAATCAAGATTCTTAACAGGAAATTTTACGCCTCACTACATCTTAACGTATACCAGGGTACATGCAAAATCGTTCGCGATATTCATGGAACTTTTTTGCGATGGATGGGGGTAGATCATGGCTTTCGTGGTAAAAAAGGATTATACTGAAATAAATTCAGTTTTAATGTCGAGAACGATTTTAATAGATGTTCTGATGTGAAATTTTTTCAAAAATCGATTGGTGTTGCTTTTCTCCACATGCGAAAACAAACAGATAAAAACCTCAATATTTATTTAAAGTATGTAAAATACGTAACGTTAGATTTGTATTTCTGAAAATCGAATATAAAAAGTAAGCTAATTTCATTTAATCAATATCAATATAAAATTAAATCAGAACATTTTTTTATTTTATTTCATTGATTTCAAAGTAGATTGTCGAGATTGATGTTTAATTATAATACATGAAAGTTATGAATTATTAGAAAGGTAAAGGAATAATTAAAACAAAACCAAATCACATATTGAGTCCAAATTATTATTGAGATAAAATTACATATAGTACATAAGCAAGTGACAAAATTATACAAAACATTGTACGAACAGCAGTGCGTTTTACAAATATTATAAATTCGTCGAGGTAATAATCACAAAACTATTAGTCAAGTTACTGAATATTAAAAAGCATGAAAAAACAAATTTACGTCACTGTTTCGAACATGGTATTTTTGCTTAATAACCTATAGCTTTACGAATCTTATTGACTAGTATTTGTACAATGAAAAACGAAAGTGCAAGAAAGTAATACTTAGGAACACGATTAGTCGGATCAATGTAAGAGTAGACGGTCCATAAAACGCTATGTATAGCAGCGCATATGACTACTGATAACAAGAAGGTCTGCCCATTGTTCGCGGTGGCCATGATGGAAGATCAAAGTTGGTCCAGTTGAAAAAGGAGATTTCAGTTCGTGAGAGGTGCGAGTTGGAAATGAAATTTTAACTGACGGAATAATAGTTTCCTTTCCTCGCAAAATTCGATACGATACTGATGCCTCGCACACGCACGAACTCAAAATGTGGAACAAATGCGGAGAAAATTAATACACGTCATGCTTAGAAATGGTAATCAAAATATTTTGAAAATCGACAGCTGTACATTAAACCCGTATGATTGCTCAGCAATTGTTAGAAAATTAATTTATAAGTGTACATAAATAACATTGAGTATCGTCTCTTCTGTGGAAATAATAATTCGACGGGCATTACGACAATTCGACACACTGTAAACATAATCGATTTGGGTCAACATTAGGTGCGAGGCTCGGATGGAAAACTCATAAACAGTTCAGAGTTTCTCAATTAGAATATAATCTCAATAAATTTATGATATTTTTACAGATCGAATCCATAACGTATGAAAATCTGAAATTTCCATTCGATTTTAATTGCGATCGTAATGATCGTGCCATAAAAATTGTAAACAAAGATATTTTTGAATTAAAATTGCCATCAAAGTCTTCAACAAATAAACTATACTCCAAATTAGAGTAGATCTAATATCAAGTTTCGAAAATAGAAACTACGGGAATGAACATTTCAAAAATATTTACGAAAAGCTGATTTTTTTGTCGGGGTAAAAAATTTAAGTTTAAAAATTGTCTTATAATGAAATTCGCTGAATCCAGCAACAATCATCACTTTCTTTCAATTCTCGCGTTATATTTGAAAATATTTTTCACGTACGCGCCGTTATCTTCCATGTCTTGGACCGTATATTTGGGTCAGTACTTCAATTTTCAAACACAAGTCATGTGGTGAGAAAAAAAAAGGAGAGAGAAGAAAAAAAGCGTAGTAGATAATTGCAGCGTCGTTCTTTGGCTTTCACCCCCGCGAAGCTTTCAGTTTGTCTTTTGCTCGTCTCTCTCATTCGCCTCCTTTTAGCGCGAGCAAAGGATGTAATTATTACGAAAATGATGCAGTAATGATGCAACAACGACGACGACAACGACGCCTGCGACTAACGATTGGTTTGCTGCTGCTGCTGCTGCGGCACACTCGATACAAGAGACGCGCGCGCGAGGGTGTGGAAAGGCAAAGCTCAGCAGTGGCGGCAGCAGCGCGAGGACACGAGTGGCACACGGACGAGATAGCATCTCTCTCCCTCGCCGCGTCCGCACTGCGTCATTTTTGTAATTGCGGGTATTCAACGTGCTCTCTCTCTCTAAGGCTAGATTGCGGAGGAAAAAAAGTGAGAGAGAGACAGCGCACGAGCGATTGCTTTCAGCACCCGCGCGTCCTTTTTCTTCGCTCGCGACGTATCAATTATCGAATGATTTATCATTGAAGCTTTTCATCGAACGTAATTTTACAACTGTTACGTGAAAAATAACAAGAATCGCACTGTGTACTTTGGTCTTCGTGAATTGGTTGACTCACCTTGTATATATCGGTTTTATCTAGAGCATCAAATATAAAATTGCGCTCAGCCGAGCAGGTGAAAACATTCGCGGCCGTACATAAAGAATGACTGCCGACACTTTAACTACAGGTCAATTAAATTTATTGCACTTATGGTACGTCGAGAGAGTCGTACATGCGAATCGAAACAGCTCTGAAATCAGCGCTTTTTACATTATGCATACGATCGTTTAGGACAACACGCGCACAACGAGCGGCGAATCGATGATTCATTGATAAAATATCGCTTTTATTCATGGACGCAGCGAAACGGGGGCTCATCCGTGTATTTTGAATAGCGAAATGATAATCACGGACGACGAGAAAGAAATAGCGCGGAAAATCAAAACTCTAACTCGATTCTTACCCACGCGCCGATAATAAAAATGTTCGCCGCCGCGACGACCTCGCTGCGAATTTGAAAAAGTTCGAGATAGCGCGACTTCGCTGTAATATTCATGCGCAGAGACAGTGTAGATATAAAAAAAGAGAGAGAGGCGAGATCGCATAAAAAAGACAATTGTTGTACGTAATATTGAAACTTTTCAACAAAGTTCGCGCTCGTATAAATGTGAATAATAAAAAAGTATACACTTGACAAAAAGGTGTCAGGTTGCATACTATAAATAGTCAAGATGTACTACCGCTATGAATGCTTCATACTCTTTTGTTTTTCTTTCATATACATATTCTCCGTGTGTTTTTGTTTTGAATCGAATAAAGTGACGCATGCCGCCCGCGCGCGGCCGTATACGTGCTCGGATTTTAACTATTTTCTCGGTTTTGTCTTAACCGAAGAGCAACGTGTATTTATATATTTGTCGAGGCTGAGAGTATAAATTTTGCCTCTGCGATAAATGAAAGCTTTGTAAGGTCGTGAATGGGTTGCTTGATTATTATAAATACAGATCTTTGCCGGAGCGCGAGTCTGTCGGTTACCATTCAGCAAAGCAATTTATATGCAAAAACATCCGATGACTCTAACCGCAGGTTTATCATGGAGATAGTAATTCCATTTGAAAACAAGCCTTTGCCTTGACAATTTTCCCTTCTGTATAGGACGAATGTGGTTTACTCGCGGAACCCATACAAATACGACATTTGAATTGAGTAAACGAGAAAAAAAATTAGTGACTGCTTACCTTGGACGTGTATGCGGATATCGATCGCTTCGGTAAATATAGAGAAAAAATCGAATGTATACGTAGAATCGGGTATATTATTTTATTTGATATTTGAATTCAAAGTCAACATTTCTCTCGATTGTTTTAAATAAATCGATAATTTAGAACAAATTGAAAACGAGAATAGATTATCAAGAAATAGTAGCGAAAATCACTCGTTGATAATGTAGAAAGGGACATTTTCGACAATAGGCATGGCCTTTCTCGCACACCCCATCAATTTACAAACGAGTCGAAATTGAAGACCGATTGTGCAATCACCTTATAAATTTGTCCAGTAGAACCTTTCAAAGGGCTCTTCGAACGTTTTTTATTGCGCGAATTTCCAAAACGGAAAAAGCAGGAAAAAAAAAAGAACGCGTCGATACCGGAACGACTGCATATTGACTTTTACTACTTAGACTATCTGCACTGGTTATTTTCTTGTTTTTACTGTCCGCAGCCTTATAGGATATGGCGTCGGGGTGCAAGGGTAACGATCGTGACGCAACGCACGTACACAAAGTACTTGGCTGTATTTCAAAAACCAATGTACAGTGACTGCTTTTACTGCCATCGATTTTTATCGCCACGGTGAATTAGAATGAGCGTTGCGTACACGGTAAATGATTTGTTCTGCCGTAGAAGAGAGAAGTAGATTTCGATAAAAAAAATGCGACTTCTTAATGAAACGATATAGATAATTCAATGCTGTCAATGATGCAGCCGACAAGTATTGTTCTAGTTAAAAGCTACGTATACGTACAGATAATTGCATTCGTTGATATTTCTACTGGAATCATTCGAGCTTTGAGAGCTCACAAAGAAATATTGCAAGAAAGAAAATTATCAGGGAAAAAAAACTCGAATCGAATTAACACATTATATATTCCAAGGTACGTCTCGTGCTTTTATTGCATTATATTCGAAAGAGACGGAAAATTAAATGATACCGAGCCAGCTGGCTTCGGCCGCGTACCTATTAAAGGCCGTAAACACCGGTTCAAACGGCAAGTAAAAGCCTCTTTGGTATAAACGTTTGGCAATACTGGAGCTAAGATTATTAATTGCTCCCTCTAGAACTTGCGCTATCTTAATGCACATTCGCACATTTACAAGCGCGCGTGCAATTTGTAGACTTGCACAGCGCAAATGTATTATCCTATTGGCTGGGCTTCAAAATTGTCTCGTAATGCAGAATCTCAGACTTGAATTTAAAATTTAGGCTTATTACAACGATCGCTCGCGTATTATACTTACGATCTCGACACCGATGATGCGATTTCAATGGATATCGATCGTTGTGGTCTGAAACACTGTAATAATGAAATTATGCGGCAGTAAACTTATTGACCTGAAAGGGACGTCCAAAGATGCTGTTTTGATACTGCTTACGTAAAAATATATTGTAAATTATACAATTTTAAAATATTTTGCGTTACGTAAGCGAAAAAATGAAAAATTATTCTTTATTATTTACTGCACGAATTTTTATACATAAAAGTATTTGTTAATTTCTTCGTGGAAACAGAAGCATTTGAAAAATCTGTACAATTACCTTAAAACGAGCGGAATTAATACTAAGATTACGAAATTTAGCATCCCATTGCTGAGGGTCTCAAGAGTAAAAGTTTTAATAAAATTCTAGCCCTCGACTTTAATAATTCAATCTCTCGCATGGTGCGCATTATTAAATTGTCTCGCGAAAGCATAAGCAGCTTGAGGTTTTTGCGAATTCACTTTTGGTCGTCGAGGTTTCGGCATTTCGAAAATGGGCGAAAAGAAGATGAAAAAAAAGAAAAAAAAAAAAGAAAAGGCCAGGCCATATCTGCGGCGAAAGGCAAATTTGCGCTGCACAGCCGCAACAGCGGCAGATGGTCGAATATAAAACCGTACGTGTGAACGAGCTTTTACGAGTGTGGTACATGCGCCGCACACAGGGGGGCCACAATGAGCACTCAAGCTTCGCGCAGTTCAGCCAGTTCGCGCGGAAAATTTATGTACGAAGCAGATAAGCTAGTTAATGGAGTCACACGGCCGCGCTCTGCGACTTTGCTTGAGCATTCACGGCTGGACCAGTTATTCTTCTACCCTTGATTCATAGGCATTGTTACTCAAAGCTTTTTTGGGGGTTACTTTTGTGCGTTTGGAGTTTAGAAAGTTTTTCATGGTAATGAGAATAATTTTAGTACTTTCGGAGTGTTAAAAGCATATTCAAAACGATATTCAAGCGGCAGTTCATTTCAACATTTTGTTGTTTTTCATAATTGATAAGCAGATGCATAGACTTCTTTGAAAATTGTCGAAAATTTGGAAAAAAGATTTGATTTTAACCTACCAAGCCCTTCGTTTCGGCAATAAAGTTTAACGAGGACGTGCAAGAGTATGCAGGGATTTACACCGATGCAACGGTTGTAAACAATTGTTATCTAAATAAAGTATACCTTTAGGAAGACACTGAGCATTTCTGGATGTTTGAGGCTACTTTGAGGAAACATTATACATACTTGTTCGGATAAAAATCTCATCGAGCTTAACAGTCGAAAATCTCAGTTTAAGGGGGGAAAAGTACCTAAAATCTCAAAAAAAAAAAATTTTGTTTTATTGACTTTTTTTATAGGATTTTTCCTCAGCTTTCCAGTGCTGTGATCGGAATTGAAAAATTTTAACTGTACCGTGATGTACAGCCTATTCAGTACCGATACTTCTACGATTATTTAAAAATATATTGTTTCCATTCTCTCATGAATCTCGAGACTTTCATGAGTCGGTAGCGCCGTCTATTGATACTCATTTTATTCTTTGGTTAGAGTACATCTTGCAGAAATTTGTTTGTTTACATGGCTATAGGTGTACAGTAACGCCACCACTCGCTGCACGTGGGTTTCGGCATATCTTATGTCTCTCTCTGTTTCGTGCGCGAGCCCTGATCAAATGTCAATAACAGTCTGCTGACTGCATCTTGATTTTCCAATGGCTAAAAATTACATTTTTTTGAAAGTGAAAAAAGTACATGTACAGTGAAGTTATATCTTTGCAACTTGACATAGTGATTTATAATAAAGCTATGAAGATGCTTCAATTGCTTGTTATAAAAATGTTACATTTTTAGCAGTTCAAATTCAAGAAATACAGCAGTACATATGTAAATTGACATATATACATCAGTGTACATGTATGTCACTGTACTTTATGTATGTGTATATAACTGTATCATGTATATTATTGTATGTTGCATGTGATAACTAAGATTAGTGATAATTGATCAATTTTGAGTGATTTTATTTCCAACTATAGATCCAATGATTGTTGTTTTATGAATGTGAGTGAATATAGGTAGAGGGCTGAGTTCAAGTTCTAATGTGAGATTGTGTATATTAGTGTGAAAAGTTGATTTGGACATAATCAACTTAGTTACCAGTTTCCACATAAAACCCATATTAGCGTATGCTAACATTTTAGTAAAACTTATAATTTGGCTTTGTGTGTCTGTCTGGGATTATTGAACATTGTCCTTGTGGGTCTAATATGTTGAAATTTCAAGTTGAATTACTGTTTTTTATTGTCCAAAAAGTTTAAAGCAGCCTCAGTGACATGAGAGTATCATTATGACATATATTGATGTATTTTGGTTTTTTTCAACTCTTGGGCAGGAACGTTTTATCTCAAAATTGCTTTGTTGCCGTAACTTTCCATGTAAACCGTTTGAGCAAATGAGCTGAAATTTTCAGGGATTGTTCTACATGAGAATGGCTACAAACGCAAGCACTTTCAAAGGTATTAGGACAAATGAGCACTTTTTTCAGGCTATGATGTAGCATAATCTGTCATTTTATCATATATTTTAATGAATAAATGTATATATGTGGCTGGCAAATTGTGTATAACTAATTAAAAAATCTGAAAGTGCTTGCGTTTGTAACCACACATCTAATGATCAAAATGAGACCCCAAGGACCATGATTGAACCATCGGTTCTAGCTGGATCCTACGGCACAGGGGTACCTGTCAGAACTGTGGGCTTGCTTCATCGAGGAGGGTTCTATGGTGACTGGGACCTCAATTTTTATATTCCAGAGTGAAAAACTTTGAAAAAAGAGTGAAGAAAACAGAGTTTTCTCTGTATATTCCAAAAAAAAATTTTTTCTTCATTTTTAATAAATTTTTTATAAATGTAGGTTTAAGGTACCTTTCCCCCCTTAACAATGAAAATATTGTAAAAAGCACCATATAGAATAGTCCTTTGCGTTAAGTTTTTTTAATTACAGTGAAATTTCCCGTACGGATAACTTTTCTTGGTCGCTCGCATCGGTGGACGCCATTGGGGGCGATTGTTAATAGAGGTGTCGCTAAATTGATATCTTGAATTTTGGCGTTGTTTTGAAGTAGAAAAAGCCCGCTAAAATTCAGCGTGGACTTATTAACGCTAGGTGGCGTTAGGGGAACTTGAAAGTGCAGTGCTTTCTGTTTCGACATATAGCTAGAACATGACACTGCAATAATCGCTCATCCATCTCAAACTTTAACAGCTATTAGAATGAAGAAGTAGGTTTTGGGGGCCCCGAATGAGGAGAGAATGACGGGGCTGATTCGAACGAAATATGACTTTAAATAATAGGCTATCCTATAAACGGGAAATTTTCTCTGAATGAAGGGTAAAATCTATAAACGAAAAATGCTCAGAGTGGATAAAAAATTGTCAATTGCTTGGAAATAAAACAATTGCCAACGATAACAGACAAGTCACCTGTACTTATATCGTCAAAACAATTTTCCACTTGCGAGAACGACTTTGCCGTAGCCACCTAGCGGTCGGTTACAAGTTTGAAACGGGGAAAAAAATTGTATCCATCAATTTCAGGGAATTTTGATACAATTTCATTTATTCGATGCATCACAATAAAAATTCAAGTAAAAGTATCTTGTCGAGTCCGATAAAAAAGTGAAATTCAAACTGAGCATCTTTATCTTTTTACACGTGTAGATGTAAACGACGAATGCCACAAAAGTTCTCGAGTAAATCTCCAAAAGTTGCTGAATAAAGTAGTTTCAGCTTTTTTGAGCAGTTGTCAAGAGCAATATCTTTGTGACTTACATATTACGCTTTTATAAAGTTCTCGAGAGTCGTGCCGTGGAAGAAGAAAGCCAATGATATTTATGTACTTGTACATTCTTTGTGTGCTCTGCATAATGGTTGTTTACGATCCGTGCCATAATTACCAGTGAAAGACGCAGAATTAAGTCTTTTACAAAGTTTTCCATTGGTATGTAGAATTTACAAAACTATAATACGAGCAATGAACGCGTGCGCGGGAGGGTGATGCATCACGTAGCACGATTTTGATGACGCTTTATTTTATGCACGTACGTCCGCGCAATTTCCGCGCTTCTTTCCCAAACTGCAAGCCGGCACTAACTTTATCGCTTTGGGATTCTCATGCAAAATGATAAGATGTTTTCTCCGCCAGAAAGTTTGGTAGAGAAAAAAAAAGTTGGTTATTGGCTCTATCCCACCGTGTCTCTCTTTTCTCGTTTCATTAAATAAGTAACATTTACACGATTGCGTAAACATGCACTTGAATCTCGACGAACATTTTAGAACGATGTGTATAGCTGTAACAGCGAGAGCTTTAGAAATTTACGATCGACTATATAGAGTGGCCCTTGTCTTTTTAGTAGTGCGCATTTCGGATACTGTCCTCGATTTCGGCAGTTGCATTAAGAGCGCACAGATGTACCCGATTGCGTGGCTTTTCTGTTTTTGTAACGCGTATACGACAAATGAATTTCGTGAAATATATCAAAATTCCAATGATTTATATCCTCAATTTTGCCCTATAGTGATGAATTATTAACTATGAAAAAAGATAACGTAATGTTCAGGATTATTTTTGAATTTATCAAACGTCCTTGATGTTTTCGGATTTTATCCTACGCATAAAATCAATGCATCGGTTGTAAACATACATTCTGTGCATCGACTTTTCCTTCCTCCTACAATAAGGGCAGCGGCGCATCGCGACGAAAAAAAAGTTTGCATTCTTAACTTAACATTATCGCGCGGCTGTGTTCGTGCAGCACACAACTTTGCATTGAAAAAAAGGTGAATTTTTCCACCGAAAAGTATACGACCCGAAACTTCAGAGTTATCATCATCTGCAGCGAGGTCTTTGTAAATAAATCACTTCACTTGTGCATTTTATTCGCTTTCGTTTTAGTCGGACATTTTTTTTTTTAACAGTGTACGTTACATTTCCAAAAGAATTTAAAATTTCGAAAGTGGTTCTCGGTTGAAGTGCTTTTTTTAGGATGATTGATTAAATGGGATACTTATGCGCGAGATGCTTCATAGAGAAGAAAATTATATCTTATATATAGTTGAAAGCAGAAAGAGGAATGTGAGTGCGTTGTAAAACAACAAATTTTCTGCAAAAATATCAGAGGGAATTTCTTTAGAATAAGACATGTAGTTCTCCTAATACTTTTATACCCCTTTTGCGAGAAAAAAGAAGTAAAGAAAAATATAATAAAATGAAATTGTTCCGAGCAAAATAACTTTACTTGTATAAAGTTAAATAACGCAGATTAGTTCGTTCGAGTTTTCCGCATCAAAAAAGAAAACAAAAATCCGTAATCAACGCAATTGTTTAGAGTATCGTACTTATTATGCTATAAAATTCGACAAACAATCCTTTTATAGCTCGGGGGGAGGGTTATCCACAGAAATTCGTGCAGCGTATATATACACACAAGTGGGACACACCACACTGCCCACGACGCGAGCTTACACACAACGACGACGACGAGAGAGGGAGAAAAAAAGCAGCAGCTGAAATATATAAGTAGTTTACGCGGGTGGAGAGAAGGCGAAGCAGTATAGTGGCGAGAAAAAAAATGCAACGCGACCCTATATCTGTACGAGCATCCACCCTCGCCTCTCTCATACCCGCGCCCCAAGGTCTCAAGCTGAAAGTGAACTTTGGAACGTCGCCATATCCGCCCGTGCGCGAGCGCTTATCATCGCCATCTCTCTCTCTGTACAGTATCCCGCTTATGTGCACCACCACCACGAATGCGCGAAAATAGAATTCGCGTGCGCGCGAACGGAGCTTGCAAATTGTTTTTTTTTTTGCTGCTGCTGCCGCAAAACTTTGCGATTTTGGAAAACGATGCTTTTTTATAGCCTTTTCGAGCGTTACTTTGCGTTGATTCGAACAGTGCTTGCGAGCACGCAACTTTTTATCGCGACCGTGTAATAAAAGGAACGAATTGTATAGCTTCATTTTTGTGAGAATAATTCCGTTAATGAGATCAAAATTTGCAGTTATTTCAAAAGCAGACGCGCTTGTTACACGAAATGGGGGAGCAGTGCGATGAACTTAACTTTATTTAAAAGCAGTGTGTACATTGCAAAATGAAACTCAAACATTAGATGATTGTAGCGACATGTTGTGTTACATTCGAGATTCGTTTACCCTAGTTATTCGGTGCATTTCAATTTAAAGCACAAAATAAATTATAATACAATTTGTCGCAGGAACAATGGAGTCAACGTAAATAAAGCGAACGCAAGAAATATACGGCCTACGTTTTTTTTTTATCCATCTCTAACAATGACTGTTCGGGCCTTTTTCACACTCGAATATTTACACGATTTTTGAGGGAGGAATTTTTTCCGAGCATAAAAAGGCAATATTTTCTGCCGGCTGAGCTTATATACAGTCGCGCTCACGCACGACACGAAGATATAAAAACCAAGAAACCATGACGTTGCCTTTTCTCTTACTTATTTAACAGCCCCCTCGAACTGTGCATGTTCGTGTTACCAGCGCGGATAACAAAGACTTTCCAGGCGGAAGTCAACAGCTATATGCTATTTGCATCACATAGAGTATACACACAACTACTGGTATAGAGTATAGTACAGAAGTATATACTCGGCGTGAAAGAGAGAGAGGGAGAGAGAATACGTAAATTAAAAACATATCTCGCCGTGACGCACGTGAAACTATAACAAGTGGCTTCTTTCCACGAGGCAGCGGAGTGCAAAAGGCGAGAAAAGTGCTGCGGGAAAACAAAAATATTCACGGATGATGACGGTAATGACTCGCTCGCCTGGATTTTTTAGATTATATAAATGCAAGTATACGCGCTAAGATGTTTCCTAATTAGGAGAGCTGAGAGTGGCTACTTTTTTCCTTTCGCCTTTATTTTTCTTGATTGATGAGTTCGCTTTGTAAAAAATGCATCGTAGAGATAAAACTGAACACGTAATCTATAAATTTTTAGAAATTTTACCACTTTTTTAATTAAAACAGCGTAACACGATTTCCGATGAGGCAAGGAAGACTCTTTGTATTTTCTTTGTGCGCGTGCTGTAGTGGGTGTTGATAATCTTTATAAATAAAAAGCAAGCCCCGGAGAGGAAAGTCTTTGCAAAAATAAAAAAGGAGTTGAAGCGCATTTTAAAAGGAAATGTAATCAGCTTAATTCCATGTGATGAGCACTTAGCAAAACTAGGCGTCTAAACGAGAAGTTTTTGACTGAAGCAGCAGCGGCGGCACCTGTTTTAATACTTGAGAAAATTGGCGTTATGCATAGAAATAGTCTCTTCTTGCGTTCGCAGCGGCAGCAAGACGTGCAAAACCCGTGCGGCGATACAATATGTATTATTCATCAAATAATGGAATCAAGATGAAAATGTTGGAAGAGCGAAATAAATCAAACGCCACTCTAGTCGAGATGAAAATTTATTTATTTTAAATTCATGAAATTTGTTCTTTATAAACTTTATCGAATTAATTTCGTGCCCGCTCGTTTTGACGGAATGTCTCACTCGATTGAAAATTTTAATCGTCCGTTAGTTTTAGCAATAAAAATTAAATATCGACACAGCGATTCTTCGTCTTTCACCATGGACGAGAGATACGCGAATTTTCATCTTTTCCGTATAAAATTTTCCGATGGACTTTTTTTTTTTAAATAATAAGTCAAGATAATTGGGTCAGCGGGTCGTGTTGGTACGCAGAGAATTTTTTAAATTAACCTCAACGGACTATACGGTATACACGAAGTTTTATCTCGTGAATTATATTGATTTAATGGAAAAAGTTACACACACACACATACTCGCACGAGCGCACCAAACATGTATGTTGCACGTGTGAGTTATTTTGTGCAAGCAGCAAAGATGATGAGTGGTTTTCGGAGGGAGTCGGAGTATTACCCGAAAACAACGTATATATACATTATTCGACGGTGTTTGTAACTTTTGCCCGAGTAAATCATGGCACGAAGAATAGAGTATCAACTGAAAATTGATCGAGCTGCCGAGGCGTTATTAAAATTTGTCGACAAGTCCTGTATGGGAAGTTCAACGATCTAAAAGACGCACGAGGCGAGATTACATTTTTAATTCGATAACAAAACGCTACGCTTTTCAATTTTACATGTATAAATATTATCTCTTTCAACATTTTGTTTCACTGGTGTTAAAAAAAACCGCACATATTTTTTTACTCCTTCTCGGAGATGAAACTGCATAGTCTAAGCCATCAATTCAACGCGATACTTATCATTGATTTTACGTAAATCTATGACACCGTCGTTAAAGCGACGGATTTGTGATAACAGAAACCATTTAACTTTGATCACCGGTGGTGCGCTATAGCTGGGCGATCGCTGCCTCTCTCTCTCCTTTTTCTTCTGTAAAGAATAATATAGTGAAAACCTATACTCGTGAAAGAGAGATGGGCTCTTTTTTTCTCTTTTATTAGCTTATAGAAAAAATATTTATTATTATACGTTTGAATGTACGTCTGTTTGCTTTTGATTCGAATAAATTTTTATTGAAACGAAAGCGGAACTAAAAGCGAACGTGACCTACTTTCCGTGCCATTGATTATTTTTATAATTTACGTATGGTTTATTAGATCAATTGATATTAAGTCATATTTTCTCTTCAATGCCGCGCACACGCTAATACAAACTGCTTGATGAAATTGTGGTAATAAAAAATGTTTTTAGATCACCTCGTAATAATCTTATATTATATGGATGGAAGAAGTTGTGCATTCGATACTAAAAATTTTCGTCGCGTTCATTAAGATAAGAGTTACTCATCTGGATTGAGCGTCATTCGATTCAGAATTATATAAACTATACCATATGGCCGAAACATATTTACTCCAATCTAGTGGACGATCGTAAAATAGCATCTCTCCTGCAAGTGTCTGTGTATGTGTGTTTGTGGATTATCTTCTGGCTTGAAGTCTTGAAAACACTTTTATCGTGTCTATTTCTATTTCCATCTGTGGTTAAAGAAGACGAAAATTGTTGTTCCAATCATTGTTAAAAATAACAAAATTTAAACAAGTTTGAGTTGGATCGAAAATAATAAACAATATTGAGATTAAAAAATGGTAAAAATAAAGTAGTAAAAAAATAACATGCACATATAATTATGATGACTTTGATATCTTTAAAATTTCATTACATGAAGTGGAAAACATAGTGCTGTGCTTGTTCTGTTGTTTCGTAATACATATATGTATGACCTCTCCGTGTGTAGCCCGGTAAGGTGTTTTGGGCGCAGGCATTCCATAGCATTATCGCTACACAGAGGAGTATGCCGCAGAGCTGATCGCACATAACCTTCACTTAGTCGTAGTTTTTGAAAATATAGCGAACGTAGCTCATCGGTCTTCGCCAGTCTTATTGGGTATGTAGTTAGTGTGATTAGCAGAAAAATAAATTGTTAAAGGAAGCGATCAAGATGGAATCCAGTGATTTATTTAACCAAGCTATCAGGTAGTTTTCATTTTATGAGAATGAAATTATAAAAATATTATTACAAAATACTTAACCTCTTTCAAGTCATTTCAGAGTGAAAGAGGAACCTGGTGATGTGACGATTAGTGAAAATGATAGTGAAATGAGTGACGAGAAACCTGATCTTAAAAACTTCCAACTCTTACCATGTCAGCAAAAAAATTTGGTAAGAGGTGATAATTATGCGTACCTATTATTCTACTTTTATGGAAATTCTCACATAGATTTTATTTTTCAACAGACCCATACACTTCGAAAATGCGACATTAAATTTGAAAGCAAGCTTGATGAAGAAGTGGAAGTAGTAGCTGAATGTGAAGACGTCAAACTTAACTTTAATTCGTTAGCAGTTAAGAAAATTGACGATTTTCCTTCAAATCATTTGCGGAATGTAAAAGATAATAACGATGGTTACAAAAATCAAAACACAATTAGAGTAGAAATTAGCAAGGAAGTCAAACAAGAATTTTTTGGTGACACTGCAGAAAAATTGAATTCGGATTTTTATAGTGAACTTGATAAGAAAAATAAAAAAGGAAATGGTACCAAACAATCAGTGAATGTTAGTAATGGCCATGATTGTGGCAGATTTGGAAAAACATTTTCACGGAAGGATGCTCTGAAACGCCACGTCGTTTCAATGCATAGTAAAATCACTCACACATGCGATATATGCGGGTCCAAATTCACACTTAGAACTTCTCTCAAAAAACACATCGATGCGATGCATAATGGAATAAGAAGTGCATGTGATATTTGCGGAAATAAATTTACAGTAAAGGCCAGTCTCAAAATTCATATCGACTCAATACACAATGGTGTCAAACATGCATGTGATATTTGCGGAAATAAATTTACAAATAAGTGTAATCTCAAAAAGCACATTGATGCGAAGCACAATGGTGTCAAACATGCATGTGATTTTTGCGGATATAAATTTACAAATAAGAGTAATCTCAAAAAGCACATTGATGCGAAGCACAATGGTGTCACACATGCATGTGATATTTGCGGAAAGAAGTTATTACATAAAATGAGTCTCAAAAAGCACATTGACGCGATGCACAATGGTGTCAAACATACATGTGATATTTGCGGAAATAAATTTACAAATAAGAGTAATCTCAAAAAACACATTGATACGAAGCACAATGGTGTCACCCATCCTTGTGATATTTGCGGCAATAAATTTACAGAAAAGGCTAGTCTCAAAAAGCACATTGATACGAAGCACAATGGTGTCACACATGCATGTCATATTTGCGGAAAGAAGTTCTCAGATAAAAGTAATGCTAGAAGGCACATCTATGCGATGCACAATGGTATCACCCATCCTTGTGATATTTGCGGAAATAAATTTACAGAAAAGAGTCATCTCAAAAGGCACATTGATACGAAGCACAATGGTGTCACCCATCCTTGTGATATTTGCGGCAATAAATTTACAGAAAAGGCTAGTCTCAAAAAGCACATTGATACGAAGCACAATGGTGTCACACATGCATGTCATATTTGCGGAAAGAAGTTCTCAGATAAAAGTAATGCTAGAAGGCACAACTATGCGATGCACAATGGTATCACCCATCCTTGTGATATTTGCGGAAATAAATTTACAGAAAAGAGTCATCTCAAAAGGCACATTGATACGATGCACAATGGTGTCACACATGCATGTGATATTTGCGGCAATAATTTTAAAGATAAGAGTAGTCTCAAAAAACACATCGATTCGGTGCATAATGGTATCAAACCTACGCGCAATACACGCAGAAAGAAATCCTCCAACACAAATTGATTTGGCACACCTGTCGAGCATTACGACTTAGGGAGCATACAAAATTTAATATAACGCGCTCGGAAGATTAATTAAAAAATTTTCTTATATTATAATGTCATTAATTACTGCAATGTAATAAATTTATGTAAAAAAAAGGTTCAATTTTTCAAATAAATTTTTTTAGACTAGCACATTATTTATTTTAAAGCTAATAAAAAATTGTACCAATTTTATAATGCTGCAGCCGTCAAATGGCAATCTGTTTGGAGACTTACTTGCATCTGTGGGAACCGAACCGCTTGAAACAGTTTACGCCGTTTGTCTGATGAATTTTTTGTCAGAAGAAGATAACCAGGTTGTCGTGAAACCCGTGGTCCTCGTCGAACGAGACTCGGTAAAACTACATCGCCAACGTGATTCTGGACTAGATTTTTTTACAGTTACATACCAACGAGACACAGCGACTACATCTATACACGTCGCAGTTACGTACACACACACGCGCGCGTATACACGCATGGATATACATGGAGAGTAATCCTCGTTCAGGCTTAGTTTTTTGCGGACATAAATAAAAAAAAAGCTCTACCATATACGTATAAGCTAGGAAGTGATCGAAATCTGAGAGTCGCACGGAGAGCCGAAAAGCTCGATGCAATCTATATATCGTACGTATTACAGGTCCTGTAAATTTATTGCGTCGAAGCCGTTGATGTATGCGATGACCATGCATATACGTAAGATAACCGATTGATCGCTCGAAACTAACGCTCGATTATATTTTTAGATATTTTAAAACCCCAACCTCGGCACTTTATATACGATAAATGTAAGCGTCGTATATACTACGTACAGGAGTGCCAGAGAGACACGCAGCTGCGCAATTTGCGACTCAAAGGGAAAATCTCGTACTCCTAATGATCGGTGCATTTACGAGCGTCAAGTAAACTTCGGCCGCAAGAGAATTCGTAGCATATATACATATAACTATATGGGAAACATTAGTGCGCGCGCGTTTAACATGGTCTGTGCGCGCTGCTCTGGGCCGCTCGTCGTCGTCGTCGTCTCTAGATAATCAGGCAAAGTGTGCAGCAGCACACAAACACATACACACACACACAGAGAAGAAGAAGAAGAAACAGTCGATGTAACTTTGTGTGCCCGAGGTTGATAAGCCCGAGGCGACGAGCTGCGAGCTTGCAAGCTCTGTATGTAGTATAGCAGGTATATATGTGTACCATTAACTTTGCACAAGAGGTCAGAGGCGCCCCCCGCGCAAAATACTCTATGCTACTGCCTCTCTCTCTCTCTGCGTCGGTTATGCTCAAAACTCTCAACAGCGCCACATGTAAACCCGATACTTGTATGAGCATATATATATAGCAACGAGCCTACGAAGCCCTCGTACGATGTAACTAAGTATTTTATACGATAGATAGCGCAGTTCAGGAGCGACTCTCGACCGAGAGTGACTTCATTTACGCCCTTCACGGAGTTTCGTACACTTTAAACTGTATTATATATATTAGGTCCTCCTCCTCCTCGAGCCGACGCCTACGTGTATGTGTCTTTCGCTCTACGCGTTTGTAACGGACACCCAGACGACGTGCCTTGCTCTCGAGAGCCGGAGATTGAGATGCCAAGGCTGCTGCCGCACAGGACGACAAGCCGCACATCGGGTCAACTGTCACGAGAGAAACTCCTCCTCCTCCTGTAGCCGCTGCTTCTTGATCCTCGGGATTTCTAGGGAAGCCGCAGTCGGCGTGTCTTGGATTAATAGCATAACTAGCTGCGCTGCTGCTGCTACTACCACTACTGATCATCCTTTAGCTACTAGTCATTTATCGTACATATATACGTGGTACGCGAGCTTAGACTCGAAAACCCTCGGCAGCCGAGCTTGATTCTCAAGTAGCTGGGATTATTATATATATATATCCGAGCGAGCGCGGGTACTAATTATCATGCGCGAAAATTATCCGACGATCAAATATAATATATCGTACCCTCGACAGCGACGGCGGTGGCAGTACCAGAATGAATCATGTATAATCACGAAATTAATGGCCTTTCATCGTTGTATAATTCATGCAGAGAGAGAGAGAGATCGTTCGAGTATTAAAAACGGGAAAATTAGCGGTGCACAGCGCGCACGGATTCACGTGACTCGAATGCGAACGACGACGTTCGAATACGCGGGGGTCGCGGATAGCGGGAGGGTAAGGGAAGTTATCCGCTTCGATTAAAATCCACAAACGAATATCGAATTGATCCGAACCATCCCCAAAAAGACATTAAATACTATTGCGGCGGTGGCGATCCACTCTCGAATCCTTTATTCATTTTTCTTTTTTCGATATAATCGAGCTATGTAGCGTATCGGTGGCGGTCGCTTTGTAACCTCGAGCGGCTTGATAACAACGGAGTTTTTTTTTCATCTATCAATTTTATTGTGCACCAAGCGCGCGCGCGTTTGATTTATCGACTCATTCCGCTAAGTGCATCGCACTTATTCGAGGGGGCAGGGGGGAGGGCAAAATTTCTTCAAACGTTTCGCTCCGATCGACACGTATAATGTGCAGCAATATTTGATTTCCTCCTTTTGATAAGCAAAATTGTTCGGGTCGGTCAGGCGTCAAAGTAACTGTGTACGCGAGTATCGGGCCGCTGTTTCTCAAATCACTCGAATCGCCTCGCTTCAAAGGTTCGAGAGATCGATGCCTCGTTAAAACGCCGCCCCAAGACTCAACCGACCGAGGCCGTTAAAGGCTACGAGAGTTACATTTGTCTACTTGATGGATGTTACGTGAATCGAACTTTTCTTTGGCATTTAAATCGTTTGAATAATCATTTTATAAAGTGAAATATGAATTAATTTATCGATATATTTGTTTGCATAAAAAATATTTAACTTTTTACTGTTTTATCTGAACTATTGATGAAGATTTTTAATTTTGGAAAACTGAACCAAATAATCGAAATGCATCTTATGAAACTGGAGGACCTCGACATAAAATCAAGAGCAAATATCAAGCGGAAGCTTTAAGTTTTCTTTTGTATCGATGTCCTTCATCGTTTTCTCAAAAATACATTTATAATATCTGCCCAGTACATAATGTACTCAAGCACGAACGGTTATCTATTTCCATCATTTGAAAAAATATGCAGGTCAAGTAGGTAAGGTAAGGGTATTGTATAGCAAAAACATCCAGTTGTTTAATCTTGAAGCGAACTTTAACTTTGTACTCGACAGTCTCGAATGGAATCTCTCTTTTTTTCATATACCTATATACGTTCACGTACGATTTGAATCTTGGAAAATTTTATAAATTCCGCTATTCTTGTTTTTTCATTGTCTTTTATTACTGAATGCTGTTTTTTCGTAAAACATCTTAGCACTCTATAAGCGCATAGGAAGATCAAAAGTACCATGCACCGGGAGATAAGCTACGCGAGCTTAAATTTCTCCGTTGAGGCTTAAACATACACATACATAGTACACACTTGTCGAAAGTTTGAAATCGTCGTCTGAAATATGAAAAGCAACTCTTAGATATTTGTAAATGCGAAAGATTTGGCCCAGAGGTGAGGTTAAAAAAGGTCGGAAAGTCGGTACCATACTAGAAAAGTTACTCTTACTTGTATATTCAAAAGTGATTCGCCACTTGCGGGAACGACATTCGCGCAACACGCCATCTAGTGGCTGGTTGCGAAGTACAAAGTGGGCAAAAATGGAGGCTGCAGCGAAAAGGAAAAAAACTTTAGATTGAAGTGAAATTTTAACCGATGATAGTTTATGAAGTTAGAAGATTTTTGGTAAAAAAAAATTTGGGGTTTCCATGCAAACTTAGGAAATACTGAGATCCAATGTTTTGGCCATTTAATATTGGCTCTTCTGGGAATTTGCAGTTTTTCGTTTTCAAAAAATCATAAGTTTTTTATTTGCCCGAAACATACATTTTTTATTATAACATTCGAAAGCTGATGAAATTTTCTATAACGTCTAATAATATATAAAGTGATTTGAGCTCACAGAACACGAAAAACTGCCACTTCTTGTAACCATTTAATGTGAAATGGCCAAAACTTTGGATCTCAGTATTGCCCAAGTTTGCATGGAAACTCCAAATTTAATTTTTTTATACCAAAAATCTTGTAATTTCATAAACTATCATGGGTTAAAATTGCACTTAGATCTACAGTTTTTTCATTTTCGCTACAGCCTCCTTTTTTGTCCTCATTCAACTTTGCAACCAGCCGCTAGATGGCGTGCTGCGCGAATGTCGCTCCCGCAAGTGGCGAATCACTTTTGCAGATACAAGTAAGAATAACTTTCTCGTACAGTCAAGTATAATATTCTGTTAGGCTACCAATTACGATTAAACAGCACCTTTGGGCCAAATCTTTCTCATTTATAATGATCTAAGAGTCGCTTTTCATATCCTTAAGACTTTGTTAAAAAGTTTATCTATTCGAGACGTTTCAATACGAGTACGTAAAAATATCTAGTCGGAGTACAATAAAAAATCGAAATTCAAACCGAGCATCTCTATCATTCTTCGTCGAGGCGTACACACTTACACACACACGCGCGCGCGCCGCAAGTATAGAGTTTGACCTCGACGTCTGCAACATGAAAACTGTGTCGATAAATCAAAGCTGTGCACGCCCGGCGCGAGCACAAGTTCGGTCCGCGAGACTCCTCGATATTTACACATGCGAAAGATTTGGATTTATAGTCGCAGAGACGAATCGCGTTATATAGAAGCGTCGAATAGTAGCAGCAGCAGCAGCAGTGGACGGAACGTATCTGTGTCAGAGACGCTGCGAGCTGTGGAATACGTTATAAAATGTGCTGCTGCACCGCACCTAGCACAGCAGAAGCGCGACAGAGCGTGCGAAATGACGCGCGCGCGGGGGGGCCTCGGAAAGCTCGCAAGCTCGAGCCTCACCGGCAGCTGCTCGCACGGGACGAGAGACTGAGAGATAGAGAGAGTCGAATGAGATTAGAATATAACGAGGGCAGAGAAGGCAAAACGCGTGAAATGTAAATTCTACCGGTTGAAAGACGTGTGCGGGGTGTGTGTGTGTGTGTGCGCTACACACAGGCCGAACGGAAACGAGAATTTTTCATTAAGAAATTCCTGGTAGAAAATATAGCTGGTATATATTGTAATGGCTTGCTTGCTACGCACGTATAATACGCCCTCGCCCCCCCCCCCCCCCCNNNCCCCCCCCCCCCCCCGGAAGAAAATTCGAATAATGCTTATAACGCTATACATATCCGCTTCAACGAAAATCCATCGGTAATTATTCCGTTAATATTTCCCGAAACATTCTTGCCCTCGCTAAGATTATTTCGATTCCGCCGCAGCCATTCACGCGTGTATGTGTACTGCATACAACATTTTCGTTTGCCCACGCGTGCGATGAAGGGTTGATTGTTATTTTTATTTTTCAACTCCGCATGCGAGGTGAAACGAGTTTATAGAATCAGCCAGCTAGGCTAGTATAGAGCTGACTGCGCGCAGAGCGAGGCGCTAGAGCACGCGAAATTGTTCATCCACGCCAAGAGAGAGCACAGAGCTACGTATAATAATGTATATAGATATGTATATAGCTTGTATACGAAGGTACGCGAATAAGCGACGATATAAGCTCGTGTATAATCCTTTGGCCACTGTGCATACATGTACGAATGGGTGTGTGCGTGTTTGTGCGCATGCAGCTAAAGGGTTAGTACTGTACCGTACTCTGGTAGAGCTCTGCGCTCGTGGGTGATAAATCCGAAACACGAAGCCCCCCTAAAACTACCCTACTACTACTACTGCTACTCGCGCTGCGACTCGCGCGATATTATATTATGCAATACGCCGCACACTGATAATGCGTAATTCGCACCGGGTGCGGGGGTATAATGCGGCTGGATTACCGAAATAACTTATTGCATTGATAATGGCTCTTTGAGGCATGTTAATGTCGCGCGTATGTGTTGCTGCGCGCACGTGCACCACACGCGATGTACAACAAAAAAAAAATTATTTTCCAGCTTCGAGCTTGCGCGGCTTTGGATTCGACAACGCAACCCCCCCGTAAAACAAGGCAGAAAACAAAATCGATCCGGAAAAGCAAAGTCTCTTCAAAGTCGGTTTATGTATATAGCTTTTGTTGCCTTTTTTATTTTCATGGAGGCATCTCTCTCTCTCTCTCTCAGCTCTGCCTTTTTTTTCGATATTTTTCGTCCGGCTGAAAGTTTAGACTTGAAACGAGGCACGGCGGCGGTGGCGGCGTTGGGCGAGTAAACGCGCTTTTTTCAGTCCTCTTCTCCTCTCTTTTTAACTTCTTTGTTACCAGCAGCACGGTAGCAGCGCAGCAGCGCTTCTTTTTTGCGTCTGGCTCATGCTGTACGTTCGGTTCGGGAAAGGAAAAGCACGGAGAGTTGTGTGAATACCCCGTGTGCGCGCACGCGGGCCAGGATTTAGGTCAGGTATCGAATACGAATCGACTTTATATCTTTCCTTTTTTTTCTCTCTCTTTCGGTTGGTATTCGTCCATCTCTCTTACTCTCTGCTGCGTGCTAATCTCTATGTTTTCTGAACGCGCACTGCACACAATAGCGAGGCGCAATTTTTTATTGCGTGTCGCCGAGCAGTTTCGTTACTATATCCGTGCGATTGGCGATAATAATACGTTTGAGTTCTCGCACCAGATAAGGAAACATCGCGCGAGATAGCTTCGATACCCGGTAAAAATCTATACTCGGACTTTTTGCACAAACACTCCGCTGACGTATACGTAAATGAATTACCAGAAATTTAAAAATTGTTACGAATGTGTAATATCTTTTTATTATGCATCGTGCGCTACAAAATTATACAAGAAAAATTAGTCGAATCTCTATACGCGTTGTTCGAGCTTGAGCCAGCAACCACCTCGAGCCGTGGTGGTGAATGTCTTTTTAGCGAATCTCACGGGATGCTCCGATTTTTCCGTGAACTTGATGACGAATTTTTTCAGCACGTTGATCACGATGATTTTCGTCTCCATGAGGGCGAATCGTTTGCCGATGCACTCCCTCGGCCCGATGCCGAACGGCAAGTACGTGTACGGGTCGATCTTGCCCTTGTTCTCCGGGGAAAATCTCTCCGGATCGAATTTCTCCGGCTCGGGAAAGTATCGCGGATCCGTGTGAAAGCCGTACACCGGAATTATGAGGGCCTGTCCCTTCTTCATCGTGTAGCCC
Source organism: Trichogramma pretiosum (assembly GCF_000599845.2). Lineage (NCBI taxonomy): Eukaryota > Metazoa > Arthropoda > Insecta > Hymenoptera > Trichogrammatidae > Trichogramma > Trichogramma pretiosum. The sequence goes on from NW_019641630.1 coordinate 564,791, forward strand.
GGACAGCCTGCCATCGCCGGCGGGAAGCTGTAATCCTTGGTGCAGACGCGATTGGTCAGCGGCGCGCCCGGATACTTTCTCAGCGTCTCGCTCATCACCATGTCCAGATACTTCATGCCGACGAGCGAATCGTAGGTGATTCTTTGATCTTCCCCGTAATGAGTGTCCACCTCCGCTCGGAGCCGCTCCTGTATCTCCGGATTGGCCGCGAGCTCGTGACAGACGAAGCATATCAGGCTGGAGGTCGTCTCGAATCCGGCCAAAAAAAATATCACCGACTGAGCCACCAAGTCGTCCATCGTGACTTTTGATGATTCATTGTCCTTTTTCACCATCGCTTGACAGAGCAAATGAATCATGTCCTGCCGGACGATGCCCCGCTCCAGTCGCATTTTCACGCTCTCGTTTATTAAACTTTTGAAAAACAGATCCGTGGACTTTGGCAAAAAGGTCGCGCCGGTCTGTCGCATGAGTTTCGGCAGTATCGTCATGAGGAGGATTTTGACGATCCAGGTTACCGGGAACGACGTGAACGATTGGCCGTTTTTGAAAAATTCGTTATCCGGATTCTTCATCGAGTTCACCTCGATTCCAAAAGCCGAAGTGGCTATGACGTCGCTGGTGTATCTCGTGAATGCCGATTTCGCCTCGAATTCCTTGGCCAGCTATGGAAATAAAATTCAATTAATCATATGCAATTGATTAATCAACGAAATTTCAATTACCTCGGGATGTTCGACGAAATAATCCGTAAAGTGATTGGAACACTCGACGATGAGCTCGAACATGGCCTTCATTCTCGACGTGGTGAAGCTCGGCGACAGGGTGTTTCTCAGTTCCCGCCATCTCTGGCCTTTCAGAGAGAACAAATTTTTACCGACTATCGGATCCATCTCCTCGCTGACGAAGGCCACGTGATCCGTGAAGTGGTCGAAATTTTTAACGAATATGTCTTTCAGCAGTTCCGGATCCTTGACGACTATCGTCGGATTTCTGAAGTCGAACATTCCGAAGTAGCGAGCGCCGGGATGCTGCGCGTAAAGCATCTTCGAGTGATCGGGAAAAGGGACGAGCCTCAAGAGAACCGGTCCATTGTTTCCGATCAATGGTATAGGCGTGATGTGAGGAATTTTGCGACGTTTCCAGTAAGTGAACTGATTGACGATTGCATAAAATGCAAAAGTTACGAAGGCAATGAGTCCGTAGATAATAATAGACACCGTTACAGCCATTTTGATGTTTTTTTTTATAATACTATTGTACCGTATAAAAATATTTCAAATGTTCAAATTAATACCATTGAATTAAATTCTCTCGTAATAAAATTTATATCTCACATTCTGCGCGCTCTCAATTACATCAACTTTTACGGTCGATAAAGCTGCGGACGAGGCTTCTATGCAGTTTATTTAACAATTATACCGCGCGAAGCTCCGAATGGGATGTAAAACGCGTATACAACCGGTTGGTATTTACTAGAGAGCTACGCTACGCACCACTGACAGTTTGTCATTGACGTTCCTGAGTCACCCACGCACACACGCACACACACATGCGTTATATAATCTAGATAACTGCGCGCATATAGAGAGATAATACAATCTCAAGTGGATGACAGCACTATAGTGGCACTTTATGTATGGCTCGAACGATCGTATTTCCTTTATTATTCGTGATCGTTTGTCGAAATCACTCGCTTCGATTGTATTGTCAAAACTCGTCGTTCGATTGTTATTCGCACTTCTTATCCTAACTGAAGTAAAATTTGGTAACGATTGTTTTGGTTCACTGGAAGATGCAATGTTTATAACCTCAACGATGTCTACAACGATAATCTGCGACTCCCAACAATGATGTATACCGGTTCAGTGAGTGACATTGCAGCCTCGATTGCAACGATCTTTTCCTTCTACTTCGTATGCGCATGCGCTTCGAAATAAACTTGAAATAAACTAGTTTTTTTATGAGCATCTACTTTTTTTTAATCGAAATTCAACGCAAATTATAGATACAAATCGAGTTGAACAAAAATGTTGATTGATAATGAATTATTTTCCTTTTATTTCTAAATGCGTTGGAAAATTTGTTACCAACATCCTCGAAACAAATCTTCCAACTCTCAATTTATCATTTCTGCTCGTTTGTTGAATAATTATAAAACTTCGAAAAAATCATACTAAACATAGCTCACTATTTCAGCGTCAAGTCCATTGCATCAGGCTAGCTACTATTTTAATCAATATATGCCTCGCGCACACTGGCGTGTCACTTCCTGAATAATTAATATCATTATCCGATGATCTATGAGCTGGTCTCGATTATTTCATCATTACGAATTGACGATACAATTCTCGGTAAAGCTGATTTTGAACTTTTGCTGCAAAATTCAACCGATTGTAACGATACAATTTTTTTAATATTTTACTTCGTACTCTGGCCGACGTTCCGGTGAGTTTACTCAAGTTTATTTGTTCGGTTTTAAATTTACACGCGATGATGGAGCAAAGTAACTAATGCGTCAGACATTGAATTATCGGCGTTTCTCCGCAGAATTGCCAGGCCGGCCTTACATAACTCACGAAGGTTGACGGATGCTGCTGGAGCGACGCGTGGTCTTCAGAATAAGTGACTGCTATTGTCACAGATGAGAAATACTACTTAAGTAAATGAGGTACTCTCTTCTGGGAAAATTTACTACTTGTTTGAGAGTATTTCACACAAGAATTTTCGTTTTCAACAGTTATTGTATTGTACATGAAGAGACTAGTCCAGCAAATATTAGTTGAGCCTGTGGAAAAAATTACTATAATATTTATTCAAAGTGTCACATTTAGGTATTCCTATTATTTTTGCTCTTTAATATAGGAATAATTCTTGTAGTAAATTGTACAATAAACGATCGTAAATTTTATGTTATGAAATTACATATTTAAAAAATTCTTGTAACATGTTTTATTTTGGAATTTCTCATATTTACAATAATTTCGATAAAGTTATGTAGTGTGTCCATCGATATTCCGATAGTTGCCATTGTAAGTGTAATTATAGTCAAATTTACAGGAATTCTGCTATCGATCGGTTTAGGCAATAAATGTAGAACAAAACGATGATGTTAATATAAAACCCAGCAAGATCCAAGTTCGTCAGTTTATTCTCGTGTGGTGCGACGTTTCGTCGAGAATTTTTTAGACCTCATCAGACTAATCACAAGAGCGGGAAATCTGAAACATATTTAATATATATAAGTTACTTTTCTCATATTTATGAACCGAAATAAATTTGACCGTTTGAGGGTTTGACGATGCGACATCTGGAGTCGACGAATGAATTATATATACCTTAGGGCGGAACGAAAAAACACTTTTGACGCCGATCGCTTTGTAATAGTATTTTATCGAAAGTTTAAGATAAAAAAAGAGAAAAGCCGCGAGCTGGGCGCGAACAAATGATGTCTTCAGGTGGCGCATGAAGCCTGAAGTTTGAAATTCGTAAAAACAATATCTTTATGCTTCAGTATGAAATCGTTACCAAATTTTTCTGCACTGGATTGGCCGATTGGGCTGAAAGTTTCAGGGCTTGTTTTACATGTTGAAAGGAGTTTCTCTGTAAAATTTTAGCCCTCTAGGTGCCTTAGAAGCAAAGATATAGTCATAGGAAGGTTGAAAAATTACGTTACATTAATTTTTTTTTGTTCTTTTTCCATCTTCACACAGCTGTACGTTGCGTAATTTTGCTGCTATTAAAACGAACGAGTAACCAATTTCTTCGTCTTTTAAAGGCCTTTTCAACCATATAAATTTGTATAGTGTTTTTTAAATTTTTACTGAAGTTACAGTATAAAACGTCCAACATTTTGTGTCGCGCTCGAAACTACAATTGTTATTTTTTTTTCTGTTTCTTAAAAGTTACACATTCTAGACAAACTTGAACCCCAATGATAGTTATATGGCCTTAAAGAGCATAAAATTTCCTTTAATTTGGTGTATTTAAAAACTCTCTAGGTCCTCTAGAACCAAAGATACAGCTGTTTGAAGTTTTACTGAAAATGTAAGATTCGATTGTGTGATGATCATACCATATCTGGCCTATGATAGATTCACAGATTCAGTACTTTCATTTTTGGTAAAACTTCAAACAGCTGTATCTTTGGTTCTAGAGGACCTAGAGAGTTTTTAAATACACCAAATTAAAGGAAATTTTATGCTCTTTAAGGCCATATAACTATCATTGGGGTTCAAGTTTGTCTAGAATGTGTAACTTTTAAGAAACAGAAAAAAAAATAACAATTGTAGTTTCGAGCGCGACACAAAATGTTGGACGTTTTATACTGTAACTTCAGTAAAAATTTAAAAAACACTATACAAATTTATATGGTTGAAAAGGCCTTTAAAAGACGAAGAAATTGGTTACTCGTTCGTTTTAATAGCAGCAAAATTACGCAACGTACAGCTGTGTGAAGATGGAAAAAGAACAAAAAAAAATTAATGTAACGTAATTTTTCAACCTTCCTATGACTATATCTTTGCTTCTAAGGCACCTAGAGGGCTAAAATTTTACAGAGAAACTCCTTTCAACATGTAAAACAAGCCCTGAAACTTTCAGCCCAATCGGCCAATCCAGTGCAGAAAAATTTGGTAACGATTTCATACTGAAGCATAAAGATATTGTTTTTACGAATTTCAAACTTCAGGCTTCATGCGCCACCTGAAGACATCATTTGTTCGCGCCCAGCTCGCGGCTTTTCTCTTTTTTTATCTTAAACTTTCGATAAAATACTATTACAAAGCGATCGGCGTCAAAAGTGTTTTTTCGTTCCGCCCTAATATACCTATTAGAGATTGCAGAATTTCTCTATTTACTCGTATACTCTTCTTCAAAGCACAATATTTACTTTTACCTGTGTGTTAACTTCGAATATAATTACACGCGAAAACAACAAACTCACGGGTTACGCCAAATTTCATTGGAAAGGGCATTGGATTTATAACTTCTTATAATAATGAAATTTATTATGTATATCAAATTGATTGTTGCATTTACTATTTCATAGTAAATTACGATTTAAAAATATCTGTTATGATTTCAACATTATTCATCACAATGGAAATATATGTCACTATTTTTATTATGAATATCGTAATTTACGTATATAGTTTACAATAATTTAATCGAAAACAGAGGAAAAAAAACCGCTTGATCTTAATCATAAATTTACTTGTATAATTTGTAAAAATTGTTTTTTTATTGCACATAAAAAAGTAAAAAATAGAAAATTAATTCAATTTTAACAATAATAATAAAATCATAATTTATAATTATTTCTCTTCGTTGTATTTCATTCTTTCACGGTAAGGTGCCAGCTTTAATTTTGAGATTACAAAAAAACCACTTTGCCTGTCAGATAGCTTTACCCTGTCCTAATATTTGATATTAAATTCTATTAAATTACTTTTACCTCAAGATATACTCCAACACAAACTTCTATTGTTATATTATATTTTGACGTTTTAAACTGCGCCTGTAACCAATTGAATTGTAAAGCTGTTACACATTTGTCAATTCCAAAACCGCCTTTATATCACCCCTATCTCGAAAAGTTGAAACGAGTAAGAATGAATCCTGCCGGCTTTGGCACTTAAATTGTACGATGAGCTTTGACAGATATTTTTTTTCTTTCTTAAGCAGAGAAAGGAAGGCTATGGAAAAAAAAGAAACAGAAAGGAAGGCACGGAAGAAAACTAGCTAGAACTTGAAAGTAGAAAAAAGGAACGTAGCAAAGGAAGAGTGGAGCGAATATAGTGTAGAAAAAGGAAAAAAGAAGATAAAATAATGCGAGCGTTGAAAGAATGTCGCTGAATTGGAAATAAAACTGTCCCCGTGTATCGAGGAATTAATAGCTTGAAATTTTAATAAGAACTTGTAAAACCGTGATGGATGATATCGATTGGGGATGTATGAAGATGAATGATGCAGATAGAATTCGGAAAATGTGCGGCATTTTACGTCGAGTATTTTTGACTAATTCAAGACGAGAATGCAAAAACTCGTATTTTGCATTGGAAAAGGGTTATTAGATGGTTTTTTATTGCTTCTTTTTTTCTAATATTTATATCAATTTTCTGATAATGATATAAGCATTTATAAATCTTTGACTAATCCTGTAATACCTCCATAACAATTCAAGTGATAATTAAAGCGTAATTCTCACATTAATTCGTTCTGAAACTTAAACAGTAAAAATTGTAGTGCATTAAATTGAAATATATAAGAAAAACAATTCGGTAAAGTTAATAGTTCGTTTCAATCATTTTCATCTCGATTAAAGCCACGCAATACGTCATACATAATTGATCGAGAGATCTATACTCGCAACAAATGTAACCGAAACGAATCCTCGTCGCGAGACTCGTACTCTTATTATTATCGTTAAAACTTTTACGAGCGCACACGCGAGGCACGAGATGTATATAATAATAATATAAATGACAAAGCTGCAAACGCATTTTATGTCGACTTCATCCTTTTGACAATGAAAAGTACATAAGATTATTATTACCCTCTTGACAAGGTGACATCTGCACTCGCGGCGCGACACATACGTACCGCACAACAACGTATTATAGGAAATAGGTTCGTGTATATTATACGTACGACACACAGAGAAAACGTTATACATCCATAACACGAGGAGAAGGAGGAGGAGGAGGAGGAGGATATGGTACGAAGGCCTCTCACTCTCTCTCTCGAGAAGTGCAAGAACCTCCTCCTACCCCGAGAACCAAAAATACCCTCTTTATCTTTCGGGTTATATATAAATCAGTAGCAGTTTTCCCCTTCCTCGTAAAATCGCGCGCGCGCTTCAGTGAGAGAGCTGCTGCTGCATTCTTCCCCTGTGTGTGCACACACGTATATAGTACACACGAGCTTGCAAGCTCACCCCCTTCCCCCCGGCGCCTTTTATAGCGCCCGCGCGCGCGAGTCCCTCTTTTCTGACGTAGTGGTTGTCCCACAAAAACTTTCATTCACGTTTGCTCTCTCTCTCTCTCTCTCTCTCCCCGCATACAGCACACAAAAGCTCGGGCAGCGGCAGTGGCAGTCGATATATATATAGGCTATATGCTCGGTTGTGTGGGTGTGTGTAAAACGAGTCTCGCGACCCACAACGCACACATACATAGGAGGTGCATCCGCGAAAATCTCGCTCTACGCCGTGCACTGTGCACTGTGCACACTGTGCAGCGCCGTGCACTCGCTGTGCTACTGCACTGGCTCTCTCTCTTGCACTGGGCTAGAGGTATTGATTGTCGGAGACTCGGTTGGTGGCGCGCCGCTCTCTCTCTCTCTCTCTCTCTCTTGCTCTTGCTTGCCTGTGCTTGCTCGGTACATACGTACGTATAGGGTGCCGCGCGGGTATAGTATATAGCCCAGAGAGAGCGAGTGAGCGAGAGAGAGAGAGAGAAAAGCTCGCTGGGGTAGGGGAGAGAGATCGCGCGCGCTGCAAACTCGGCCGCCGCTGCTGCCGACGCCGCCGACGCTGCCGCCGTCGAACGCGTATACGTTATACGTCGACGCGAGCTTGGAGCTTTGACTCGGTGCACGAGCGAGCGCAGTCGTTGCCGCCGCTGCACTGCGAGCTTCCTTATTTCTTCTTAAGGTTTTTGACAAATTCGAAATTTTTCTAGAGGAAATTCTACCGATGCTGAATATGTATATATGGAGCTCGATGCCATTCGATGCGTTGACGTTTGAAATCAGGGGCAGCTCTCTGATCGACGGTTTGATTCGAGCACGATCCGAAGAGATCGAACCCCCCTCGAGTATCGTAGCAGCAGCAGCCGCCGATGCACGTGTACAAATGGCATAGAATACATGCGCGCCGCAGCCCGAGAATGGGAGTCGCTGTGTGCTGTGTGCAGTGTGCACGACGACGACGACTGCTCCGTGTGCGTTAAGTGGGGGGATGAAGGAGAGAGAAATAGATATATAGAGCGAAGGGAAGCAGCAGTATACAGCAGAGAGAGAGAGTGGGTGGGTGCACGAGAGAGATAGAGCAGCAGCGGCAGCGGCAAGGGAGGAGAAAGAGAGAGAGAGAGAAGCTTGCGAGGGCAGTGTGCTTCTCGCCCAGCTGTGCGGAGCAGCCAACTAGTCGTCGCCTGGCTGGACGTGCTCTCTGACGCATCACACAGCGACGTCGCGTCGTCGTCGTCGCGCGCCTACACACGTTAGACTACCGTAGTCGTCGTTACTACTGCTCGTCTCGAAAGCTCCGATATATATTTAAAATATAAATATATATACGTACACGGCCCCCGTGTGCGTTGTTGTGTGTTGTTTGTGCGAGACAGAGTCCACGGGAGCAGCAGGCCGCTTTTCTACCCTACTACTACTGCTAGCGCGCGATCCACGCTGCTACTACTGCTACTATCGGCTTTACCCCCATTGTGTGTGTTTGTGTCGCTACGATAATACTCGTTGTCTACGTGCGTCTGCTACAAGAAAAAAAAAAGTTGAGCTTTTTTCGACAGTTGCGTTGCTGTTGTATATTTTTCGCAAAAATTGATGCACGGGCCTGGAGTCTCGTAGTCAGCAGCATAAGCAAAAGCAGCCAAAGTTCTTTCAGCCAGAGAAATTTCAAAGAGTATAACTGGAACGCGCGAGTCGACGAAAAGTCGACGTTACAAATAAGAGGACAAAGGAGCAAATAGAGCGTATAAGTTTAATGTACGACAACTGACAGTTTATTTACATTTGTACTGGAAAGCGACAGGGGGCTCCGCAGCAAGTACCTGCCGCTTGAAAAAAAAGTATTATATACGTAAAAAAACATATATACAAAAGTATAACTCACCCGCAAACACGAATCCCGAATCGCGCGCGTGTCCAGAGCGATCGGACACGAGATTCAGCATCGTATATATACGCGAACGTGTAGCAGCAGCGTATATAGATAGAAAAAAGGCTTATGTGCGGCACACTTACTGCGAGGGGTATTATGTAGTAGCTGCTGCTGCTGCTGCTGCTCTTCTCTGTCTTCGTGTACGTGTGAGTGTATGTGTATGTGCGCGTTTGGGATCTATATAGCACTGCCACCGCCGAGTCGAGTTCGTCCGTGTGTCGCTACCCTCGCCGCTCGAGCTCAAGCAGCAGCCACGAGCTAGAGGCGCGAGCTTTCTGACAGCACACATTGCACGTGCCGCCTTTAACGCCGCCGCCACCGCCGCCACCGCTACTGATGCGAAAGCCGTAACACGAGCTATATACAAGTATATATACCTCCTCGTCCGTCGTATATACATATAACAGAGTAATATTTGACGAGCTTTCCTCTCTGCACGACCGTGAAAAACGGTCTACTTACTTACTCGCTTGACTGATACACGTCGATGCTGCGCCGTTGCGATGCGGCAGCGATCTTGCGAATGTTCCAAGATACGCACATGGCGACGACGACGAGACACGAGTGACGCAGCCACGATGATAAAAGGCCGACGACCTGTTACTACCTGCGCGTTACGAGGGGACTTACATTCGCAGTCGTAATAGAGGTATAAAGAAACGATAATCGATAGACTTTGAACGTGTCTCGCGGCGAGCCTTCGACGAGACGGAAGAAGAAAACTTGCGAGTTGTTGCACTTGATAATAAATAATATTAATAATAATAGTAAAAGAAAAAAATCGTTGAAGAGACAGAAAGTTTATTTATAATACGGAATATTATTGTGTACGAAGAGAGTTTATTATAATACATAAGAAGATAATATATAATCTTAAGGGTGAAAGTGAAAAATAATAATATAATAATAATAATAATAAAGTGAGAGCCATTCAAGAAGCTCGATTCGCCGTTGCACACACGCAAAGCACACGTACACACGTACACACACAGGAGAGTATATAAGTTTCGCTCGAAACTTTGTACCGTTAGAGTCAAATATGTATACGCGAGAGAACAACAGCCAGCCGAGCATGTACGAGAGAAGCATGACCGCTGATCGACAGGTACGTTTTTCACGATTAGGCACGGCCCATAATATATACGTTCTTTTGTTGGTTTCGTGCATACCCTATATTTACATCGGTGGCATGTGTGTATAATAATATTTAACACATGCATCTCCAACGTGTATAAACGCGAGACTTTATACACTTGCTATTATATGCCGCTGCTGCTGCTGCTCTTAGAAGCAGTAAAAAAGCCAGATTAATCCGTGTACTTTTCGGAGCTTGCGACGACGAATATCGTGAAAATCCGTGGGGGTAAATTTGGGACCGAGAACCGAGAGCTACTGAATAGCATTATATGTACCCCGAGCGCTGCAGCGAACAGTCGAATCGTGAGCCGATAAAACTTAATTGAAACCTTAAATATTCGCTGTATCTCCGTAGCGGAGAGTTCGAATCTAGTTCAACGATCTTTAACGAAAAGAAGAAGAAAAAAAAACAACAAAATGTTAATGCGAGTCGATATTATTGAAATATATGCGAAAGCTCTGCAGGATCGTCTTCTTCGTGAAATGCAACGTGGCTAATTTACGAAGGTTCGAAGTCGCTCGAATCGAAAAATTCTTCGAGAATATTAAAAAAATACACGATATCGTATACTTATTGATCAACCGAGAAACAGGAAAGTAGGATAGTTTTTTTTTCTCAAGTACGCTATATTATATTTAGGATAAGCGCAGTGTGAATTCTAAAATATTCGATGTTTCGACGGCGGCTGCAGATGTCGCTTTTTTTCCAGCGCCTCTTCTTCGACTTTTCTCGAGTCGCAAATTAACCAATCAGAAGTGGCTCTGAATTGCTCGGCGTTTCAGGACATCAATTTTTTTACGAGCACATAAACTCGGCGTTTTCGCCGTAATAATTGTTTTCATTGTAATTGCTCGTTAGCTCTGCACACACACACACACAGCAGACACTTTGCGCTATTTGGGTCAATAGCAAAGCTCTCGCACGAGTCGAATTGAAATTCTTTTTTCCTTTTTTTTTTTTTTTTTTTACACAACTGCACAGCGACAGTCGTCGCGGAAAAATCATCCGCAACGTCGAATATTGTAGATATACCGTGGGCTGTGGCGGGCGTGTATTTCTATTCGCTGAAAAAATCCGTGAAAAGCTTCGCAGCGCCGCGGAAGAATATAATACGCGCGACCCCAATCATCCGTCGCACGGAGGCACTTTATCTTTCATTCGCATACTTGAAAAACAAGAACTCATGATAACATGCGGCCCAACGCGTTACGTATAGTCGCGTGTGCAACTTTTTTTGGGTATACGTGCTCTGCTCTCTCGTACGTTTTAGCATTGTGTATAGGGTTGATGGATGACGTGGTACATTTTTCTTTGGCCAGTTAGGATGTCCCCTAAAATGTTCATCACGTTGTTTTTCAAACCTTAATGCGAAAAATGTTTTGTTGTACTTGAATAGGTATTTTTGAATATCTTTACGCATTGCTGAGATCGTAAACTTTTTAATGGACTTATCGGTTTAAACATTAAACACATTGTATGTAGGAGTGTTTTATATTAGTTATATATTATTAAATACACTTAAAAACATGTACGATAAAATTGGTGCGATTTAAATTGAATTAAATTGAACGTCAATTCTTTAATTACATAATTCTCATGATTCACATTAATTTTTACGTAGTTTTTCTTAATTGTATGCATTTTCGATGTGAAATGTTAATTATATTAAATTGACAAACTCGAAAACTCAAAATTATGTAACGTATGTTTGTTCTTGACAGTACTTTGACTTATACAATCAGGTTTACATTACCACTTGCAGATTTCCAGATAAAGGTACTCGCCATCTAGTGGTTGAAGTTGTCTTCAATTATGAATTTCATACATTTTTTGTAGTTATTTGTATTATAAATCGGAAATGATACATTAATTCTTAACAAAAATATCACGTAAAGGTAAAACAAAAATTAATATCGGTCAATTAAATTTTAATGTCTGCTTTTACATTAAAAGTGCATTAAATTTAAGGTTTTTTCAAAAGTGCAGTTTTGTAAAACTTGTAATTCAATATGCTCAAGCTCTGAAGCTCTTAAAACTTTACTAATACAAATTTATCTAATAAAACTATGTTCTGATTTAAGCTTTGTTGCGAAAATTGATGCTTCCTTCGAATTAAAATCCTCGATTTTTCAGTGAGAACGAGAGTCGGAAAAAAGATGAACTAAATGAAATAAGGTTCATTCATGGGAGAAATAATAGACGCTACAGAGCAGTCACATGTTCCGCCTCGAAGTTCAACGTCTAGCCATTTGTCTTTTTTCCTTTTGAAATCACAAGTGTTAGATAACATGGAACAGTGTTTTTAATTAACTCGATAGTACATTGTTTATTTTTCTTATTGTTTATTTTACGTCTATAAGTCAGTCACTCAACTTCTTTAATAATGTCAAGTTGTTTATACTTCTTTCTTTTTAAGTTAATAATAAACTTGATCAAACTATTATTTTCGATTTAGAAAAGTCAACCACACAATGCCGTTCGAGTGCATTAAAGCACTCGGGATGTATATTCAATATGAATATATTTGACATATTTCATCGACAAAATAGAGTGCACAGTAATGACGTTGAATTGATCGCTCGAGATCTCTCGATAAGTTCGAACAAATCATTAATACCAGATTACGAAAAACTAATTATATACTATTCGAGCGTGTGAGAATCGATATTGCGTTCGGGCGTTCATTTACGGAAAAAAAAGTCTCCATTGTCGCAGGATTTATTCTCCGTTGCGCGCGGAGGTCAGCGTAACAAAGGAAAACGCCTGGTCATCGGTCGCAGGCGTTACAAATCCTTGGGTGGATTTTTTCGTACTGGTCGTGTACATTAAAAGGACGGCTTAACTCATGAGAGACAGCGCGGAGATTTATAAGCTCATAATTCGAGTTATCAACGCGAATTCACGTCACGATTTTGTTTTCGCTTTTACAGCACGAGAGTACTTAACAGAAAACAAATGAAAATTACGCTTTCGATGCACAAAATGTCATCGAATATTCTCTTCGAACAGTCGCGCAAGATAAATTTGAAAAATGAAAACAAAAAGGCCTTTCAACGTTTATCGAACATTCTAAAAATACCTCGTAGCAATCAGAATTGAATAAACAAGAGTTTTGAAAACTATAAATTTAATTGTACGTGGAGAATTTCGATTGAAAACCAACTGGGAGTGTATACGGTGAAGTAAATTTATTTTTCGAATCTTCCTTTTTTAGAAAAAGAAAAACTATACACGAAACAATATCCAGCAACGGTAGAAATAGTCACCTCAGTCACTTGAGATTGTTTGCAGTTCGCACGTGATTGGGAAACTTGTATAAACTTTTGAGTTAAATCGACCATTGCAGAATTCATTTGGACGTGAACAAACTCGCAATGAACATTCAAAGAAAAAACGATCCTTTTCAGTATCTTTTATGCTCTCAGGAATTTTTTAATCAATTTTTTTCCAAACATTTTTTCAATCACTTACCGTCAAATTAACCTGCTTTGACATTCGGAAGTAAGAAATAACCTTGGATTATGCCACAGTGAATTGAAAGGAATTATAATACGGCGGAAAGTTGTTGCTTGCCAAACTCCTGGTCTTTCTCGAATTATGAAGAAAATTACACTCCAACTACCGCGAACAAACTTTTCTCATAGAGCTTGTATCAAAAGAAAATAAAAGACTTCGCACTTTCATGCATGTTTCTCATTGTTGAGCATTTTAAAACAATATTCATCTACTAAAGTCCGCGCTCATTCTTTATCGAATTTCTCGCTGAAATTTTCTTAAATATTCATCGTCGTGGGATACATACCACAAATTCAGTTATTAATAACGCGAAAGCGTGGAAAAAGTAGTTAAAGTATTTCTGAAGGAGGACGATTCAAAATTAACTAAGAACTTGCGAAAAAACGTGACCTGTCGAGCTTGTGGATGAAAAAGCTATCGTTAATTTAATTTTCTTTCTTTCTTTTTTTTTGCTACATAAAAGCTGTCTCTTGTGCTTCTGCCACTGGTAAATGGTGTGTTTGCAACTGACTTTAATCGATTTTTAATGTATTTCTTTTATTACTTATCGATCCCTCTTGAATGACGATAACAAATTTGAAAATATTTCAAGCCGAAAAAAGGGATTGCACCATTAACCAGAATTAAATAGAGCTACGTCGAAAAACACGAAAGTGATTATAGTGCAATATAGTTTTTGTTAAAAATAAATTGCATATTTAAAAGTAATTTTAAACTTACACATTTTTCAGCTCACTTTTTCATCTCCTGTAAATTTCGTGAAAATAATTTTACGTGCAACTATATGCAACAATTTTGCATCTATTCTCGCTGATGAAATTGTTTTTGCTTTGAAAAATATAAACTTTTAAAATTTCAGGGAGATTATTGATTTTCTACTCTTGCATCAATTTTTATTTGCAATTTTTATGAGTATTTAAATTTTATGTAAATTAAAACAATCCAGAGAGAGAAGGAAAATTGATCCCCGATGATGTTACGATGTAATGGATATTTTATTCAAAAAGTGATTCTACCGTATACCTAAACATTCTAAAAAAGATAATGGAATGCCCTTTATCCTGCATCAGAATGATTTTTACAAAATGAAATTATATCAGCGTTATGGGAGAGTATAAAAGTCTCTTTAATTCATTCGAGCATAAATACTTTCTCTATCGACGAGAGCCACGTTCATTTTTACAAATGAAAAATCGAAGGGCGTTAAATTTTAGCACTTTTATTTTCAACTGCGACGCGTTTTTCTTTTTTCTCAATATTATTTTACGATAAAGCTCATTATCTCGTTCTGTAATTATGTATGGTTATCTTTTTAACGACTACATTTTCAAATATTATGAATAAAACAATTTAAAAACGCGAATGTTTTTCTTCAAGACAGATTTCGAATAATGAAAGGCTATTTAGATCATCTCCTCTCGGACACGTACGTTGACATGTGGTCGCGTATTCAAATGCTATCTGCTCTCAGCTTGACGTTGAACGAAAATTATATTCACCCGTCGACGATGGAAAAACAACGGACCGTACCGAGAAGCTCTTAAGCTGTTAAATTTCCAGGGTACACCAGAGCTATCTCTCTCTCTCGTGCGTTCAATTCTTCAATTTTATGAGCATTATTCGCTCATTCGACTTTTCTCCTCCAACACAAATGCATTTGCTATACTAGATGTGTATAAGCTATGCGCGACTCGAGCGACCCCGAATTAGGCCAAGCTCTCTCTCTCTCTCTCTCTATCTCTCTCCGAGTCTGGCTGCACGTAAAGCACCGGAAGGGCAAACATTTTTTGCAAAGTTTTTACGGACACTCGTGCCGCCGCCGCCGCATTACTATGTGACTAGATATTTAAATGTCAAGATTGTGTATGAATATTCCCCCGTAATGAAAGTTTTTTTCCCTGATTTTTATGTGCACGGAGAGGATGCTCTGTGTATTTTTGTACTTTTCCCGTGCCCAGCATTAGAGTTGTTGATCAACCCATAAGCCTCTCGATGACAAATTGCTTTTTAGTCTTCTTATCGTTGTTATTAAAATTGACCCAATTTTTCTAAGTTTTTTGATACTCTTGAGACTCGTGCAAAACTAACGTAGTCGCATTAATAATTTTGAAATGTATCGATGACTTTTGAATCTATTATAAAATGAATGTAAAATGTTCCAACTTCTATATTTGATATTAGTTTATCTTATTTTATTTTGATATTCTATATTAACTAGAACTAAATTAGAAATTCGTTGTTTTTTTCTAATACGGACAAATAAACAGCTGAAAAAAAAAAACATTAACTCGTTGCACTTGGACTAATAGTCTCGAGAATAATGGCAAAAAGTTTTCCGAACCAATGAATCACTTGGATTTATTGTTTAGGCACGAAAAAATAAAGCTCTCAAATAAGCTTTTTCATTTTTTTTTTCTCAACTCTCGCACACCTTACCGAGAGCACCTGCTCTTTGCACCGGACTTTGTTCCGATATCTATATATATAATGTGTGCGCGCGCGTGGAATTGAATTACAAGTCACATGGAAACTTTTCGACCAAAAAACTCCATTACTGCAGGCAAACGATCGTTCGAACTAAGTAATCCAATTGCATAAACTGCCGAAAGTTCGGCAGCGCGGCAGCGCCGTCGAGGATTCGAAGGCGAAAGGAGCTGGTAAATAATTTCGCGAGACCATAGCTAGTAAGGAGGTGGAAACAGCGAGAGTTCCTGAGGTCGAAATAAATCAGGGGTGAAGCGGAGGTGAAACATCAAGCGCCTGTGATTCATATTTTCAATCAGTGAGGTACTACGTTCTTGACGTAAACGGACTGCTGTAAGTGCGATAACGGTGCTCGTAACCGTGTAAAACCGCACGTACCACCATTCATGGAATTCGTGAAGCTTCTTGCGCTATGTCCGTATACTTTTTTGAAACCTCCGACGTGAGTGAATTTCTATACTTATATTCCATTAAAAAAAAAAAGAAGAAAAAAAAGTAGCATCGCTGAAAGATAAAAAAAAAATTTACAGACCTCGATTATATTCCGGGGGCGAAAAGGGACACTTACGCGCTTCTCTCTCTCGCGGGGGCGATAAAAAGATTTTGGCAAGGTTGCGATAATTTTACACGAGCCATTTCCATATAAATGTCAAATCGGACGAAGCGAGACATAAAATTTTACGAGATCCGCGTCAAATTCATCGTATAATTTTCTCGCACTCGGCACGTTTTCTTTTTCTTCATTTTTTTCCTTCTTTTTTGTAATACATCTAATTTGTCGTATATCGTACTATATACGCCTAGGCGCAGTTATGACGTTGGCATGATGGAATATTACTCTGAAATCGGGTTAATTCAGCTGTTCGAGCTTGCGACAAAAAACATCGTTGTACACACACACATGCGAGCAATACACTTGGAACAGAAGCGTAGAGGAGATGTCATAAAACGCTTGACACCGAGTGTGTAATAATAAAAGTCGACGTTATGTACTCGGCGTTATACAGCTCGAGCTCGCGAAGGATGAACGCCGCCGCCGCCGCCGCCGCGCCAATGATAGCAAATGCATCTGCAGCGAGCTAGAGCCTTTTTCGGGATTCATAACGACGTCGACTCTGGCGCGAAAATTGCACATTACATAAAAGATAAAGATTCACTCGCAGATTGGTATTTTCTGCTGCTGCTGCTGCCGCTGCTGGTACAGCCTGCATATAACGGCGCGCGTGATCCACATACGTCAGACGGAAAATTGTACCAAAGGCAAGTGCGCGAGCAAAATATTCCGCGCGTCCAAAAGGCGAAACGGTCTCTTTCTGTGTGTCTCTCTCGCTCTCTCTTTAGAGTTTTACCAATCGACTGAACTCGGAGAAAAAAAATGCTCCGCGTCTCCCTTTGTCCCTCTCTTTCTCTCTCGAATAAAAAATCCAATCGTCTCCTTATCGTGTTAGCCATGCACGAAAATCGGTCGAAGCACCCCGGAATGCTCGTGCGGCCTACTTGCGTGTGTATGCCTTGCTTTGCATCACACACACGGACACGGTATAGGGTCAGTAGTTGCAAATTGCATGTCGAGCATCTTGTGTGCTAGTGTGTGTACTCTTTGAGCCTTGAAATTTTAATCCAGCCGTATATAGCGGCTAACACACAACGCATCCACTGGACTGCTGCTGCTCTACGAGCGTCTCTCTCTCTCTCTCTCGTGCCGCTATAAGTCTGTATATATCTAACTGATGCAAAGGGGATTTAGCCTGCTCGAGCGCTAATTAACACGTTACACGATATCCAGGTCGCGCGCGAACGTCGAGCGTCGAGCTATATGTACGCCGACGACGACGACACTCCGCGCGCTAGCTCCCGCACCGTATATAGTTTGTCTACCGCAGCGCGGCAATTGCCACTGCGAATTTTCCGCTGCTTTATTCCAAAGATCATAAGTAGCTCGACGCGCCGTATTGTTACACACACACACACACACTAACACAGCTCGCCCACGTGATATTTTTATCTGCCCAGATGGATTACTCCCCCAACGAGCGGAGCGAGCGAGCGGCCACTTATGAAGATTATCGTTTCAAACTGTTTTCGGCGATATTCGCTCAGGCGGAAAATGAAAGTGTATAATACGTATACGAACGTTAGCTCTCAAAGGCTTTCGCTCGCGGACCAGAGGCGCTCGAGTGCAGTGTATGCAAATAATAAATGCGAATTCGCATTCGCGTATATAGATATCCTCAGAGATCGCTAATATTACCACGTATATCGTTACTCGAGCGGTACATAGCTCTACGTACTTTCTGTTGATTCCTGCTCACGCACAAGTTTGGTTATTAAAACTTTCTTACCCGCACACGATCGAGGGTACACGCGCGTACGCGTATATATTTGCAAACTAAAATATTCATCCGCGTCACTTTCGCAGTCGCTTTCGCAGAGCTTTTTCCCATATATAAAATATGCATCGTGTTTAACGCACAAAGTGGACATTCGACTACAATGAAAGACCGAAATGCACTCGCGTGGAACTTATATAATAGATATATGCGTATGTGCAGCCAAGCTAAATCAGTCAAAACTGCGTCGCGCGCATACGTACGCAGAGAGAAAAAGAGAGAGAGAGAATTGGATAACTTCGTGCACGCGCGCGGGCAAATGAATTATACCGGTCGTCGCGGAAGTTCATCGTCCGAATAAAAGTTAATCTTGTATTTTAACCGTTATAAGCAGTTCGGAGTCGGTATTATATAGGGAGCTTCGAGCAAAAAAAAAAAGGAAAGGAGGAAGGAATAACATTGAAAAAGTTTGTGATCAAGTTCCGAATTTTGCGGAGAGAGAGTAATGAAAATGCAAAATACTTTTGCCTGACCTGCACCGAGAGAGAGTAGAGGGAGTCTCTCTTGGACGACCGCATTGCGGCGCGTATGACATTTTTCCCAATGGACACGAGAGCGATGCTAATCATATTTATCATTTCTTGCGAAGCAGATGTGTACTGGTGAAAAAAAAGGAACTTCAATTTGAAATCAGATATTAAAATTAAAGTAACCGTTGCTGAATTTTATTTAAGATATTTTCGCATGAAATTAATGTATCATGTAGTGATTTTTTTTTTAAATGATCTAAAAATATAATCACATAAATTATTTTTAATGTAAAAATAAACATGAAAAACTAGTAGAGTAGCTGATTCTATAGTCAAATTTAAACATTATGATCGAAATTACTTGATAAATGTATGTAAATTTAATCTCAATTAAAGCGAATCTCCACCACTAGATGGCGAATGCTTCGATATCTGTAAATCTGCAAGTGGCAAAATTAAAAAAAGTGTTTAAGTAAAAAAAAATATTTAATGGTTTTCATATTTTTCCGTAGAAAGAAACATCGATACTCTCGGAAACGTATTGTAACCCGTCGAATCGATTCCGTCTTCTTTTACAACGCGTATCAATCATCTCCTGTTGTGACAGTAGCCATGAAAAAAAAGTGTCGTCGTCGAGTCTACTAACCGACGGTTAAACGAGCGATAATCTCTTCGTTTGGTTACTCCCCACCCTTTTTTTTGTTATTGCTGCTGCTCTTTATCGGATAATAACGATCTCGCTAAGACACTGAGCGCGCGATATACACGTATAAGGGAGACACACGAGCTTGTTTACGAAAAATCGAATATCTCATCTGTGCGCGCACGACACGTACACACACACACACACACACACACACACACACACACACACACACACACGTGTGCGAGGGCTAAAGTTTAGCTAGAGCTAGGCGCGCTCGCTCATTCACAGGTGCCCGAAGCCTGTGTCACCCAATCCAATCAGGGATATAAACGGATTACCCGGGTGAGCTTGAGAGGCGTACGTACGGCATAGAGCGTGGAGCGCGGCGCGCATCGTATTATACGTATATACGACTAGATAGAAACTCACATGCTACCCACTTTCAGCTGCTACAGCTCGGGCACTGTGCAAACACAATGCCCCTGAAATTTGCTGGGAGAGGCTGGTGTTCTCTCTCTCTCCTCCTCCTCTACAAACCTACAGCCCCGTGTCAGATGCACACGGTTGCTTTTGCATTAGACTAATCGTTGCCCCTGCTTTCTTAAAATGCAGATGGCAATCTGCGACTCGAGTTGCGCGGCAGTAGCTCGAATTCGTGCGGATAAATGCAAAGTAAATCCCTACCTCCGGAGAAAGACTCGGCTTTAAATTTCCGAAAAAAATTCGTTTCTAATCTAAATAATGGGTACGCGGGAAAAGATATTTCGCTGACGCAGCAAAATTATTGGGATATATTTAGCTAAAATTTTTTCCTGTGGCGGCAAAATATCTTTTTCTTATCCAGCTGTTAACTTTCGTTGGAATCGTCTCTAAGATTTTTTTCAGAGTAAAGAATCGCTGCTCGATACGTTATAATTGTTCTCAGTTTCGTACGCCTTTTATAATTATTAATTCATCCAGTAAAATTATTCAAATTTATATCGAAAATTTTGTGTTCAAAGTAATTGTATCGAACGTCGGTTAACGCGTTTGAAAAGTTGTCATCTCGTTGTGCGTTGTGCCTTTCACGCGTGTTTACATTGCCGCTCAACCGCTCGGTCGAGTCATAATAGTCGGTTCGGTATACACGTTACAATCGCCGTAGCGCTGAGCAATCGTCACAGAGAGATCGCGTCGGCCACAGCAAGTGGTTCTCGTGACAAAAAGTGTAAAATGGCCGCTATGAGTGACATCGAGGAACTATCGAGTAGTTTGAGGAGCTTGATAGAAAGTGTCGATTGGGAGGTCAAAGAAGAACGGTCGCGATTTTTCCGTGAACTTTCAACTTTAATTTGGGACCGCGAGAACGGTGGGTGGAACGATCTCGATCGTATAAACCTGCGAGATTTTTTCGCAGATGTCGTCATTTCCGACAGTGAATTATCCACCATCGAACAACTCCTCTTCGACGCTTTGAAATGCGGGGAGGCAGGAAAAAATTTCATCAAATTCGTGGCTAGCACCGGCTACAGAGACGAGACCCAGTACGACGAGAACGATGTGGTCGATGAGATACGCGAAACACCGCTGCTCGAAGAGTATCGGCCCGACGGTACCAGCCGAGTTGATATTATCGACGAGCTGTTTAAAATCTACGACGATTACTCGGTGAATTACGTCGAGCCCGAGCCCGGGGAAGGCTACTCGCATCTCCACGTGGCCGTACAGTACAATCGCATCGAGATCGCGCGACAGATCCTCGAGCAACGCGAGGATCCCAATATCAGCACGTACTATGACGAAGCTCCGCTACACATAGCCGTGTGCGAAGGCCTCAGAGAAATGGCCGAACTGTTGCTGAGACACGGAGCCTGTCCAAATTGGAAAAACCTCGAGAAATCGACTCCTCTGCACTTGATCTGCGAAAAGCAGGACGCGGACTGGGCGAGGATGCTGTTCCGGATATGCCGAGAGACAGGGACGGAGGTAGATATCGACGCCCAGGACTTCCGGGAGTACACGCCGCTGATGGTGGCTCTGGAAGAGGGCGAGAGGGAGCTGGTCGAGCTGCTTTTGCAACAGGGCGCCGATCCAAATCTGCCCGACAACGAGAAGCGGACCCCTCTGCACGAGATCTGCCGCTACAGGGACCTGGACTGGGCGAGCTGGTTCTTCGAGATCTGCGCCAAGAAGAGTCTTCGGGTCGCGATCGACGTCGAGGACGAGGAGGGCTGCACGCCGCTGATCGTCGCTCTGAAGCTCCGCAAGTCGCAGCTGGCTGTACTTCTGCTCTGTATGGGTGCCAGCCCGGATCTGTCCGACAGCGATGGAGCGACGGCGAGCGCTCTGCACACCGTCTGCCATTATCGCGACGACGACGAGGCGGTCGAGGCGGCGCAGATGTTGTTCGCGGCCCGGGCGAGACTCGGCTTGCCGCCGCCGCTGATCGACGCCCCGGACAAGCGGGGCAACAGGCCGCTGCACTTGGCCGCGATGCGGGGCAACAGGACGAAGCTGGTCGATTACCTGCTGCTGGGCCGAGGCGCCTCGGCGATCCTGGCCAACTCCGCGGGGCGGACGTTTCTGCATCTGATCGGCAGGGGCCAAGGCAACGTCGACGCGGCGCGGCGGCTATTCGAGCTCCACGGGGGTGAAGGACGCGCACTGCTGCCGGAGGTCGTCGATGCTCGGGACGCGGCCAACGACACGCCGTTGCACTTGGCCGCGCGCAACCGCAGCTCGGAGGCGATCGAGCTGCTGCTGCGATACGGCGCCGATCCGAATGCAGTCAACGCCAGAGGACTGACGCCTCTGCACGAGATTCTTCTCGAACGAACTGGAGACTTCGACTGCGACGAAGACGACGACGACGACTACTACGACTACGTCATGAAAGACGACGACGACATGATAGACGACGATACCAAATGCCTGGCCGAGAAGTTCATCGAGATCGTCGAGATGATGAGAAAAACGGTGCAGGTCGATGTTCAGGACGAGAACGGCGACGCGCCGTTGCACCTGGCGCTGCGCACAGGCAAGAAGAAGGCAGCCGAGCTACTGCTGCGCCGAGGCGCCAACCCGAATTTGGCGAACGCGACGGGAGAGACCGCCATGTTCCTAGTTTGCAATCTTCCGATGCCGAACGAGGCAGCGGCGCTCGAGCTGGCCACGCTGGTGTTCGAGTTCAGCCAGGAGCGCTTCAAGCCGCTGCAGCTCAACGTCCGGGACAGGAGAGGCCTGACGGCGCTGCACTGTCCTCTGGGTCGCGGCGAGAAACGACTGGTCCGATTGCTGCTGGACGGAGGCATCGATCCGAATTTGGCCACGGAGAGCGGAAACGCTCTGCATCACGCGGTCTTTCAAAATTGCGACGTCGACATGGTCAAGATGATTTTCGAGCGCTGCCAAGCGAGAAACCTGCCGCTGGACATCAACGCCCGGGACTCTAATGGCTCGACACCGTTGCTCGTGGCCTTGCACGGGAACAGGGACGAGCTGTTCCAGTTCCTGCTGCGAAGCGGCGCCGATCCCAACAAAGCCAACCACCGGGGAGAGACTTGCGTGCATCACGCGTGCAAGTTCGACCACCGACCGCAACTCTGTGAGCGGGCCCGAGCGTTGTTCGCGATCTGCCGCAAGATAAATCAGCCGGTGCTGATCGACGCCGAGGACAACGAGGGCCGGACGCCGCTACAATGGGCCGTGGCGAGGCACTCGCCGACGATGGTCGATCTGCTCGTGGATCAGGGCGCCGATCTCACGAGCTTCCTCTTCCCGACCAGGAGCTACTTGAACGCGAGCTCGCGAGAGGCCAGGTGCGCGGAGAAAAAATTCATCCTGGCCGCCGGTACGCTGGCGACGCTCGAGCGTCTGCAGGCGAGAGGATACGAGCCGGATCGAGCCGACGTCCTGGAGATCAAGAAATATTTCACCGACTGGCATTTGTTGGAGGACACGCCGGATCGCGAATACAAATGGTACGACGACGAGGAGTTCGCGACGGCAGCAAAACAGATGAAGATCGACTCGAGCGCGTCGCTCTACGACCTGATCAAAACACCAGTCAACGATAAGAAATTGCCACTCAAGTCGATGGAGTTCTACGAGTTCGCTTGTAAATTGGACTGGCTCAAGCTGCCCGATCGGCTCTGGGACGTTTGCGCTCGGCACCTGTGCCAGAGACTGCCGAGAACATTTTTCGAGCAATGGTCCGGGTAATGTTTCTCCGAGCCGATACTTGCACCGCCTGCCAATTCTTTGCTATTGATATGATCCTCGATGGATCGATGAACCGAGATTTACGCGATATATTTGCTTGGCGGCTTGTTTGAATTCCAAAGCTCGTGATGTCTATTGCATCTCGTGTAACCATTACTATTAGAATAACGAAAAATTGTATACGCGTTAGGACAAATGCCTATCCGTATACGTACGGATGATTGAAAAAAAAAGGCATTGATATAAACTTGAGCTCCGATGCATTCGTAATTGGCATTGAAATAATATTAATAATAACAATTGGACAAATGAATTTTACAATCAAGTATGTAAATACAAAATGACTACGCGTGATATTTCTTTATTTATAATGTAATTCTACAGCTGCTAGTTCATTGGTAAATAAAGCTTGCTTTTGAAAAATATGATGTTTTTTAAGTACATAATTGAACCTAAACAAATTTGAACATCTTGTCAAGATTATTGAAGATTATTGAAAAACAAATGCTTAAAAACGTATGATTAAATTTTTTTCTCTCAACGAGCCCACCACTGCAACGAGATGAACATGTCTTTAAAATTACGTCACGCAATACACCCGAACTGTTTTGAAATATGTGGAGCTTTTTTTAGGACATAATGAACAATCGTTTATAAGGGAAAGGAGTACGAATGTCCGGCTGCTCGTTCCAGATACTTTCATAAGTGTATTTTCCTTCTCTCGGACGACTCGCGCCGTGATATACCCGAAGCACCGAGACTCCAATCAATTTGAGAAATAGCAAACAATAGGTTTACTCGATGTACGGGGCGGGTGATAGATGCGCTATATATATATATGGTGTAGTAGCGCTATAGGGCCATGTGTGTGTGTGTGTGTGAGTTCCTAGCACATGCCCGTGCCACCTTTCCTCTATTCAATTTGCCCTCGATCATGCTTTACAGGGCTTCGAGGCATTCAGGCATCTCTTTCTCTCTCTCTCAGGCGGCGTATGTATGATGTTGATGCGGCAGTTTACCTTGTGTGTGTGTGTCTACGCGAGGAACTCTTTGGTGCGCTCCATTATGTCGAGAGAGAGAGAAAAAAGCGTATTCCGGTATATTTCGCGCGCGCATATCTCGACGACGACGATGCGCCAAGACAGCTCCGCCCGACGTTGATAATGTCGCACTATACGCGTCGTTTTGTATATGCGATGCGCATATTATGTCGTTGTCAATAACAGCTCGACTGGAGCGCGGCGTGTGCGAGCCGCGACCATATTTCATTGTAATGGAATAACTGGCGCCCCCAACCGGTATAATGCCTTGTGCTCTCTCCGTGTGTGTGTCGTGTTTATCTTTTTTTTTTCTCTCTCTTTCTCTCTTCTCACTTTTCATTCGGATCGCGAACGCGCGACGCGACTTGTTGTGTAGCATCATTGTTCAATTTTAATAACGATTTTGCTCGCGCGCGTCCGGAAAAATGAGCTTTGTGTGTGTGTGATACGATAGATGAGGTAGTAGTCACGCAGTTACATGGAAAAAAAGTCGCGAGTGATATTTCACAATACATTCATTCCTTTTTTTCTGAATTTTTCCTATAAATTCATTATCTTTGCCCCCCACCGAGTCGGTGAATTATGTAATAGTCCGCATTCAGCAGTGAATGTAATCCCTTTATCAGAGAACCATATTCTATTCAAAAAAGAGGTCACTTTTAACTTATATTTCGTGCTTAATATTTACTCGACCGTACGCGAAAAAAAGCTCTCGATACCAAATTTATATTTGCTCGTTGTGTGTCGTGTACGTGTACGTATACGTCAGGGGGCAGCGCAAGTCTCCGGTACAAAAGTAGCACCATTAATGGCTTTATTTATTTACTCGTGTACGCGTTATTTATTCGCCTGTACACGATTGATTCTCCGCGAGAGTCAAATGATCCGAAAATTTGACAAGCGAAAAAGTTTCGGCGTCTATTCGAGCGCTGATCGACGCGCAGAGTAAGAGTCAACAACAGCACATATATTTATTCATCCATACGTATATTTATTTATCATTCAAATGCTATGCAAATTTATGTTTTATCTCCGGGTACGCGCTTAATTTTTGACCCACGATTGAGAGAATATAAAAGCGTACCAGCAACTCTAATAGAATTGCGGTTGCTGAAAGCTCGAGCGCGAATACACTCGCCGTATTTTTTTTTTTTTTTTTTCTAAGTTAAGTAAAATCTCCCGAGGACTCAAAGAAAAGGGGGGTAATTTCAACAAAAAGCGAGAACGAAATTCGAGCCGCGCGGCGTAGAGAAAGTGATAACGCGTCATATTATGCATGAAAAAGTAAAAAGGGAAAGAGAGAGAGAGAGAAGAAGAAGAAGAAGAATGAACTGAAGATCGGTGTAAGAATAGCATTATTCCGAGGGTCGTCGAGTGGTTGGCTCGAGTCATCTTTTTTTGGCGCTCCAGATACGCTTCTCTCTCTCCTTCTTCGCTCGCTCGTTCTTCTTCTTTTGCAGCGAGCTCTATTTAAAGTATGTATATATAGAGGATCTCCCCGCGCACACAACACACGGTACACGCAGTATGCATGCTTAAACAAGTGCAAACAAAGTTCGCGAAGTGGGTAGTGGCTCCCGCTCTCTGTGTAATATATTACGAGTTTATAAAAAGGAAGGAGGAGAGAGAGAGAGAGAGAGAGAGAGAGAGAGAGTAAAAAAAGGAAAAAATTCAAAAGGAAGCGTCTTAAAAGATGATAGTGGTAGTCTATTTACATGTTGCTCTTTTCTGGGGCACAAGTTTTCAGTCGAGTAACAGCAGCAGCAGCAGCTCGTTGGAATAAGACTACATATACACGGCCTCTGCGCTCTGAAATTCTCGATGAAAGGAAGAGAGAGAGAGAGACTTTACCGAGCAACATGCGTTAGACATTAGGAGATTCGGTGCGCGCAGTCATTGATCTCTCTCCCTCGAATGGAAGCAGCTCGTCAAATAGTCGAGCCTTACTCCATTAGGCGTATATATACCTAGATGCGTACATGTATGTATATGTATGTGTATCGAAGCTGGTCGATCCACTCGATGCGTACATATGTATGTATGTACAGTCGAAGGCCCTCAAAAGCACTCGGCCAATATAACCGCACCAAACACACACACACATCTACATAGTGCAGTGCAGTGCGCTCGGTTGTATCTACAGGCATGCCCGGACAGTTCTATAATACAAATTCCCGAGTTCGCATGCTATCGGTAGTTTCCTGCGTTACAAACACACACACACACACACACACATACATACGTACGTACGTACGTACATGGTATGTATTGTCGTCACGAGTCAAGATAAGAGACAGCGAGCGAGCGAGAGAATATACCGAGGACTTTGAGACCGCCTTGAAAGCCAAGAAGAAAAACAAGCAGCAGCAAAGTAGTGCGAGATTAAATGAAAAAAGTTCCACTACTGCTGAAAGCGTATTGCATATCCGCTAACACACACAGCTACCAGAGATCGTTTATTCGCTTTGTCTCATGCATCTTTTATGGGAGTCGCCGTGCGCGGGAGCTAAGTAATCGCTCGATGGCTCTCTCTTTTTTTTTTCACGCGTATACCCCAACCTACCTTTTACTCTCGGTGCATTTGAATGAACCAATATCACCTCGTAGAGAAGGAAGAGGAGGAGGAGGACTGAATAAAAACGAGGATGTGAAAATTGGATACATTTTAATTGTTTCGCTCGACTGTCTGCCCGAACGTACGCTCGTACTACTTGAAAATTCTCGGCAGGTCTATTTATCGATCGAGTGAAAAGTAGACTCGTTTGCTCTTTCTACGATTTTGTCAAATCACTCTGGTTTTCATCGCTTGGTATACACGTGTATTATACACAAAGGAACGAAGAAGAAGTAACGTTTTAGGGAAATTAATTCTGATATTCAATACAGCGCGATCGTGTGTGTGCGTATCTGTGTGTGCTAACAGCTGGCGAACTCGATACCGTAATTCATTACATAATGCCATATACGCGCGGCATAATAACAGGCGTGACCAAAGCTTAGGTTAATGAAAGCAATTAAGATAGATCTGCGCGAGCCATAAATAAACGCGTATACACGTACGTATACGCACGTACAGAGAGAGAGAGACGGAGACAGAGACACACGGTATACACTCAAGGCCCTTATCAAATCTAACGAGCGCGACACGTTTAGCCACAGAAGCCCATTACATATACTTGAGTCCGTCGGGTAATCGAAACCTGCGCGTCGCTCTGTATATGTGTGCTGGAAGCGTCTCGATCGCGTACACAAACACGTCTTGCCTCGTAGTAATTAATCGTTTGAGCTTTATACTTAACCTCTCTGTGTATACTCGATGTTTTTTCCAGTTTAATTATTTTAGAGGCTGAGAGTAAAGCGTTTGTCTACAGTGTTAGAAATATTTACATTAAAATCAATGCTAAAGTAGAGGAAACTTTATTCTTCCGCGTAGATGAATTCAATTTCGTGTACAATCATTAAAATTACTGTGATTTGAATTAAACTAATTATCGTTGACTTTGTAATCAATGAACCGTGCTTTGACTAGACAATTATACTATTATTTTCACTTAGCCACTTGCAGATTTACAGATTAAAGGTAGTTGGCCATCTAGTGGTAGAAGCTGAAAGTGGTTTTATCGTATTTATTTTGAATTTTCTACATTTCAATTGTGAAATAGTAAAGTATCTTGTATAATTAACAAATAATTTGTGCCCACACGACTCTTAAATACTTTCGGCTACCGTTCGCATTCAAGTCGCGAGTTTTTCGCAAGCTCGCCATCTAGTGACTTTTTTACAAATCATACATTGTGTGTTGCTCTCCGAGACAACACTGGGATACATAACAATTTATTACTACTACTCTAAAACTAGCTCATTACTGGAGCGTAAAATTATTATCCCGCTAATATCCAATGAAATCACATATCTTTTTTAAAACTTTTAAACTATTCGTACATATTTATCAAAATTTTAAAAATGAGAAATGTAATTTTCATCTAATCATTGCGAAAAATTAATGACTCTCTAACAATACTCATATTGTCTATTAGAGGTAGTGGTAAGAAAAGTAGGTAAGGGATCAACGTTCGATGATGGTAATAATTTAAAAAAAAAATTTTGGAAATAAAGCAAATGGTTGGGAGATCTTATTGGCCGAACGATATTAAAAACTTTGCACAAAGAGGTTCAACCGAGCTTCATTAGGCATCGCGCCTAGAGGGTGACTGGCGCAGTCAAATAAACTTCCGGACCACGACCAAAGTTTCAATAGACCGAAGAGAGAGAGAGAGAGAGAGAACGTCTTTGGTTGCACACGGCAACATCTATATATAAAGGCAAATATCACTAGGTTATATATCAAGTTTCGAGAATACAATAATACGAAAAGTTGAGCAAAGCAATGAGGCCTCTCTATGCCTTATGAATGCCACTTTGATTGAGAATTTCAAAGCTGAAGCTGCAGCTCTCAGTGCCAATTGGATATACTACGCGCGTACTCGCTCGCGCGCAGTATCAAAAGAAGAAGCGAAAAAAAAATAAAAAATAAATACGACGAGGCAGTTTAATGGATTCTCAGCGCGCGCGAGGATGTTTGCTTGCCATCCGTAGGCGTATATAATACGCACGCATCCAGGATACGAAGAGCGCGCCCCGCGTTTGCCGTTTGAGGCGCGCGCAAATAAATGATTTGCACTCGTGCTTGGCATGCCTCGCAGCAGCTGCAACTACTACTGCTACTCGTATAATAGTTAATCGCGAGCTCTTATTTAAAGCTCGCGCGCAGCTAATCGTATTTTTGAACTTGCAGGTCACGAATTCGCCCGACACCCGCCCCCTGCTGCTAACGCTAGCGCAATAGCAGCGCCGAGCATCCTCTCTCTGATCTCGAACTAGCTTTATGATTTATTAACCCGAATGACAACTGTCGCAAATGACGCCGCATTGCAGCAGCAGCGATGTATATATTTTCGTGACTCGCATGTATATAGGCAAAATTGAAGAGCTCGTCGTCCGTCGGTTGTATATACTACTACGTATATAACGAAGACACGATCACTCGAGTGGCGCTCGAAGTAATAATGGCCGAAGCGAGCGGGGCTGATAAAACTCCCGCCCCGAGGTCCGGAGAAATCCGTCGTAGACGTCCGTTATTTTATTATATACCATCCGCACAGTAACCGCAACTTAATTTCTGGAAGCTCTGCAAAAGCTTTCAACCTCCTGCCAAGAGAGTTTTTATACTGCGCCCGCGCGCCGTCTCCCATTGAGTATCGATGTACTTGCGGACCTTGGACAAACACCTATGCGGGGTTTTATTTTATCGCAATCTCTAGAAGCTTTTTCCCTTTTATAAAAAAGAAGAGAGAGCTGAGAATCGTTGAAAGAGCTCCCGCCTTAGTGCAGCTCGAGATTTTTTTTTTATCTCCGCCCAGCTCTCGAGACTGTTTGAACAGTTAATTTTTAAGTATTGGGCAGTATAATTTTGCGCGCGAAGCATAATGGTTATGCGTCTCAATAAAGAGGAGGCAAAAACGATTCGTTTAAAGACGTCGTCTTCGCTGGAAGAAGAAGAAGGAGAAGAAAAAAAAACTCCGCTAATAAATGAGTCATTTTTTATCATATTCGTGTAGAATTAAAATTCAGTCTCCTTCAGAAATAGTGCCCTTTTAATTATTTTTAATTAAAAAATCTCTTTCTCTCGTCCGCTCGTACACGTTTCTACTGCCGCCGTCGCTGTCGCCGCTGCTGCTTGTTGCTGCTGGTTCAACAGTTCACCGCATCCTCGCATCGGTTCATTTTTCTGCCTGAGCCAGTAACACGGGCACGAGAGAATGAGAAGATGGAAAAAAGTTTCTGGCACGTCCTCCTCCTTGGGAGGAGTGTATAGCTTCTTCTTTTTTTTTTTTTTCTTCAAGTCGCGAAAATTTCCGCGCGAGCTTCGTGTATAAGACGGATATAAAAATCAAAGCTTTCATTAAAATTTTATTTACCTCTTATTTTACCGGCACGCGTATTTTTAAAAATTTAATATCGGACACTTTTTTGACCTAACATGACTCGAAATGATCGATTCCAGAAACTAAAAATACATTTTTTCGTGAAATTTTCAAAACGTCAGACTCCTCCGCATCGATCGAACGAGATGCACTCTCTTCGACCAATAATACGCAGACGATGATTTTACATTTAGAGGAGAATCCTTTCAGAACGAAAGAAATTTCATCGAGTTTATGATAATATCACGAGGCGAATTCTATTCAAGAGCTAGCTGCCCCCGCGAAGAATACCGAGCATTCTGAGGCATCTTACCCAAGAATTTAAATACCCCGGATTATTTTCGGACCGAAACTGCGAGTAACGGCGAAGTTGAAATACGGTATAATTTATAACTTCGCGAGGAGAAAAGTCATACGTTGTGTGTACGTATAGGCTTTACTGTCTCGGGGTCGGCTAGTAAATATGTTTATTTTACCCGGCCGCGTCAGGACGTAAGGAGCAATTTATACGTCAACTCATGAGCCAACTTAAGCGCGCGAAACTTTGCGTCGTGCTTCGCGTCGTGCCGTTGATTCCTAATCTGGCAGTGTATATATACTTGGCCGTCGTCATATTTTATGTTTGTCAAATTTACGGAGTTTTAAAACACACACACACAGAAACGTTTGATAAAAGTGGCAGTTAAAAAGGATCTAAGCCCCGCTGACTTTACGGTCATTCGCGCCATTAAGATCGATCTGATAAATCAATTAACATATGAAAGGCTTTCCACGACGAGCTATATGATACTGCTCTTATACTCGAAAAAGAAACACTATATACGATATGCTCGAAAATTAAATCTCCATTTCCATGAATAGTGCACATAAATATCGAGTTTTCGCGACGACGACGACGAAGAGAGCTATCTCAACGATCTCCGATATAATCTAATCAGCGCTTCGCCTATACGCTCGTATATATTATTATACCTCGTATATACAGCTCGGTGGTGGTTTTTGCCCCGCGACACATTCGAAAGTCCTCCAAGTATCATTAATTCCAGGTGTCCTGACCATTAGTTCTCGCTCGCGCATAAAACGAAATATAGCACGAGCTGCGCGGAAATAGCCCGTTTCGAAGATATTTAATCCGAGCCCGATAATTAAAGGCCATTATTTCGTTTATAAATCCTACCATATTCTTATGACGGATCTATATCTCGATTATTTTTCTAACGAGTCGCACTCGTGAATAATAACGTGGATACATACCGATGCACGGAGTATCCGCGTGTCTTCGATGATGACGATGCGATGCCAGAGCAGCAACCGCCGCTTGAGAAAAATATTTAAACGCGGCAAAAACTCGATGAAAATTTCTTGCGATTCTCAGCTGTCGGCGCGAATGAAATATAAAGTTCTCTGCGCGGAAAAGTCGGCCTTAATGCTTCACTCTCTCTCTCTTGCTCTCTTCTTTCTCTCTCTCTCTCTCTCTCATTCGAAAAAAAAAGAGAAACTTTCTAGTCATATAACCCAGTTCTCCCTCTTTCCCTCTGGTCGTCGTCGTCGTAGTCTATACGGCGCGGTGAGCGCCGAGCGCCGAGCGCGATGTGATTCAAAATGTGCGCGGGCGCGCGTGCACTCGCATTATAAGAACTTGAAGCTCTCTCTCTCTCTCTCTCTTGTTTCGCGTAACTCCGGCAAAAACTTACTGTAGAGAGATGGATGGTATATGCTTGCGCACAGAGAGAGAGAAAAAAAAATACTCCTCTCTTTTCTAGCTGTATGCAGCTGTGCAGCAGCAGCAGCTACCCCAGCGCAGTCACGATGTATATACATTTATATAAAAGACAAATGCTGGGGAAATGGTGTTTACGAATGTAAGAACTCGCCTCGAGCGTCTTTTCGCCACTTGGGATTTTTTTCAAATTTGAGCTTTTACTTATGTACTTACATATGCAGATGACGACATTTAGGTGTATACCATACACGTACGTACGTCTCTGCTGGCTGCTGCGGCTGCTGTTGCTGGCAGCTATACAGAAATGCATGTGCCATGCAAGCACGTGCTTTCTCTCTCTCGGGCTCTTTTTCTCTTTCTCGCAGTATGCGCCGACTAACTAGGACTACTGTGTTCGCGAGAGACCTACTGCTATAGCTGTACGAGGCGCATACATTATTATGATTATAAAGCTCATTACGCGTACTTTTCGCCCAACTTCTTAGTAAACACACACACACACACGAACTTCCTCTATTCACGTCTTTCTTTACATGTGCAGCGGTATTATGTATACGAGCTGCTTTGATCAATGTCTGCGAGTCGAGTGGTTTGTTGTTGTTGTTTTTTCCCTCGTTTTGAATTACTGCAATTACTTTTCTTTTTGCTAGAAATCGTCGAATTCCGCTTCTTTCGCTCGGACACCACTCGGGATAAAGTATGCCAGAGAGAGAACTCGATTACCTTTGAAGTAAAAAACTCCCTGCCGAGAGAGAGAAAGAGAGAAAATGTCGTGGGCACGAGAGAGGCAGAATTGACTCATCAAGTATTGATGGCCACCAACTGGCAGAACTTGATTGATCGAGTCGAAGAATTTTAGCTCGCGGGAGAGAGAGCTGCGAATGCAGAGGAGGAGGCCTACTATACTGCACTATGTACATCGCGAGGCTCTCTTTTACCGAGAAATCCTCGCGGAGCTCGAGACGTCGTCGCGCGCGGCGAAGTATAGTGGTGGTAGGCCTAATCGATTTGTACGCACATTATATGGTATATACGCGGGCTGTGTGCGCGCCCTTCCGTCGATGCGAATTTTCTTCGGCGCGCGGAATCGATCGCGCATGACTTCTTGGGAAAAGTATGTCATGCACCCCCGTACTTATACCACGCGTATACAGTAATACAGTAATACAGTAATTCACCGCGTCGAGGCTCGAGAGTCAGCTCGACTCGTTGAGCTGCTCGTGCAGTGTGTCCGTATATATATGTATCAGAGCGAGACTAAAATTCACGTATCGCGTATGAAATCTTATATATCTCGGTGTAATAAGTGTAACCCCTAAAGAGCGAGCAAACACTCTTATCTCTAAGGATGGAGCATGTGAACTCGCGAACGAGATTTTCGTCCCGGAATTACCATGGTTTATTTTCATAGGAGCTGCGCACGTGCAAGATGACTCGCAGTAAAATTATACTTATAAAAATCTTTAAATATACACTTTCCTATATAGATGTGAGTCAAGGACGTAACTTGGAGAGATCGTATTCATTCGATGCGAAATGGATATAGGTACAAATTAAGAATTCAACCGCGGAGTATGTATCTCTCATAAATATTCAATCGCGAGAAGTATAATACAAGGTAAAGTGAAAAATAGCGAAGATGCTGCTGCGGTCGATCTCGTGGTAAAACGGGAAATTCTCTCATGGAAACTAATACGATTCTCAGCTTGCAATTTATACGTTAGACACCTGGGCTATTGTATATAGGCCGATGCTGACCCCGAACGAACGTACGAACGAACGTGTGTTTTTTCTTGCGCGCATCATGCAGTTAAAGCTCCGAGGTACTTTCCGCTACTTTTTTTTTTTATCCGAGCTGCGCGCACACGATACCCGGGGGAATTTGATTTTCGAGGAGCTAGTATCCTTATTTTTATGTACGTTTCGGCTATTCGTCTTGTGTGGCAGCGTTGTTAAAATTACGAGCCCGCAATTCGACTCGGCGGCCCCTATACGTTCATTTACGATCAGGGCTAACTCTACGTACGGCGTATTACTTTTCGAGAGCTTACATCGTTAAGAGAGAGAGAGGTAGAAATCGAAGCCACGACGTAAAAGTCATTATAGATACGCGTGCGAGATATCACATATTCTCAACCTCGAAAATTCGCAACTCTGTATTCTCTCGATTTAATCACCGTGAATCGCAAATCCGAATGGACTTTGTTACACGAGTCCGCCGCGCGCTGCTCTATTCGATTCCACCGACGACAATGGCCCCGACGACGACGACGAGCTGGGCTAGAACCTGCGACCCAGCTGCGATGATCGTCCAAGCGTATACACGCGGCAGGTCTACAATGGTCTATATATACGGCGACACACAATGCGCGGCGCAGTTCTTGTCCGAGAGAGGTCCGAGACACGTATAATACACACGCCGCGTCCGATACACTTTTGAGCAGACACACAATCGCGATACGATCTCGGAGAATATAATAATACGAAGCGACGAGCCGACAATCCGTTTTTTTACGCACGCGCGTACACTCGTGTAAAACACAACAGTTTTCCCGGGCCAAGGCACACAACTCGAATTCGCGCGAATCTTCTTTCTTTTCTTTTTTTCGATCGAAGCAGCTCCTATGCAGTCCTCGCCAAGACTCGCTTTCCAATGCACGGCATTGTCCCAAGATCCGAACACGCTTCAGTCTCTCTACGGAATCCCGAAGCTCCGGCCAGAAATCACTGCCACGTGACTGTCTCGACTCTATACTTATTCGGACTTAGTTTTCGCGCGCTGTTCTCGAACTGCTCCGTTGAATCGGTATAGGTACAACTATTGCCACGGTTAGTCGAGCGCCGTCCGCTGGCCCGGGGACAACGAACCGATTGTCAATTATTCGACGTCTCTTTAGCCTGGGAACGGCCCAACGACTATTTGGCTATCCCACACGCCCGTAACGACTCTATTATATAACTTTCTCGTGTACCGCGTATATCACGATTTAAGCGATTCTCTTTTTCTTGCCTCGTTTTCTTGCCACGATATCCACGTGTAAACACACGAGGCGACCTTCTCTCGCCTTGGCGCGCGAAATTTCGTTGTGACCGTAAAATTGAGTTTTATACCGACACACACACACACGAGTTTACACGGATTTCACGCAGTGTAAACTGCAATTTTTATCGCGCACGTGCGAGGCAGAGTCGGTGCGGTGCATTGCCTCGCTCCGACAACGTTAAGGATTTATCCTCGCCGACTGAAAAGTTGTGTATAGCCTTCGATCTGCTTGGCTGTTAAAATTTTCAAGCGATGCGCATCCTCTTATATACATGATGCTGAATGTTGTGCGGTTCAAAAATTGCTGCCAATTTTATTTCTAATGAAAAAATATTTCCATCAACGCTTCGGCGCGATATCATCCGACCTCGATTAAAATCATAAGGTATAGAAAATCAGAATACCAAGGGGTCGATCGGGAGGGAATCCAGTCCATCTGCTGGTATGATATACGCGCCAGACTCTATAAATTATATTCACGCCGGAATCGAACGCGATCATGTCGAGGTATTTCGAATGCGGCAGCCCCTGCGCGCGCGAAAATATTTCTAATATAGGTTGGCGCGTGATTAGATTAATACTCGGCTTCCGTGCGTCAATCGGTAGTACGAGGTGTGTGCAGCGCACGTACCACACACGGACACGTGCTAGTAGGGGTGCCATCGCTGCGTGTGACCCAATTTTCAAGTGCGGTTATATATTTTGCGAAATCGACGCGCTTCGTAAAATTTCATATTTAATTCCCGAAAACGGGGTAGCCAAAAAACAACTTTGTATTAGACACGCACTCAATCGGAGGAGGAGTATAAGCAGCATCACCAACAATGTTGAAAATAATACGAGCATCGCGAGGTACACACAGCACACGCTAGGGAATATGCACACGTATATAGTTTTAGTTATATAGCGTATAACGAAAGCTCGATCGGACTAAATTGCTCTCGAAAGCTGGGCTACAGCCGCAGAGAGAAATGCCACGGGTAACATCTCTGAACTCTGCTGCTAGCTCTGCTCTCCGTATATAAGCTCGGATCCCCTTCGCGTACACATCGGAATCCGGCTGCATCGAGGCGCGTATAGGTCACGCGTATAGATAGAGGGTGAAACCACATATACGCGGGTGTACGCGTGGGACTTGTCAATTAACGTTATAAGTAAGCCGGTGTATGCAAAATGTAGGCGACGGTTAAAGGATGATCCTTAATGCACATCGTGTGATTTGTAATGTGGGTAAATAAAAAATAAGAGACAGTTGCTCGTTAGCAAGGACTAAATATACGCAAGTTTCCTTATTATTAAAAAGGCCAAGTGGTCGTCGTCTAGCTCGGCTTACAATCTTCTCTCTCTCGCAATTCTCTCAATACGATACAGTGCACAGACGACGGAGCCTCGAAAGAACAAAAGGCGGGGGGGAGGTTGGGCCCGACTCTCGTCTTTCTCCCTCGCGCAGCTTCTTATTGTTTTGCCCAAGAGAGAGAGAGAGATGTTTGAGTCTATATAGAGGTCGGCACTGGAGCTGTTGCCATTGTGTCGAGATTTTTTTTTCTCTCGTGTCTTGCCTTGCCCGCGCTGACGTAAATGCGGATGATCTTGATTTATATGCGTCGCGCAAGCGAGCGAGCAAGTACACGAAGCAAATTTTTTTCGGGTTCCAAGACGAGAATCTCAGCAGCGCAGGGAACTTTTAATATCGCAAAGATTGATCGCGTACCCATGAGCTGTTGTGAATTAATTCCTGCCGCGCGTATTATTTTCGGAACGGATGTATAGGATACGAAAATACGGTGCATGTAACGAGGGCAACTTAATAATAATATTGAAATAGCCACGATCGCGAGGACGAGACGTACACACACACATACAGAGTTTATGATTGAATAACTGATCGTGTTTCAATAGACTTTGTGCCCTTATTGCAAAAAAAAATAGATCGAGTGAAGATTTCGAGTCCTATGTTTGCATGTATACGATATGTTTGTTGTATGCAGGAAACACGAAGTACACTTCGAAGTTTCTATGAATTACTTACGATTTACATCATACACGTTCCTAATGTAATATTATAGATTTGCATTGAGGTGCATATCTGCGATGATAAATTAATTATACGCTTGCGGCTCTAGTGCATTTAAATGGTATATGACACTCGGTCGAGCACCGGGTTATGAATATTTAAATGCATTACTTATTGATGCATGAAAATAAAAATAGAACGTTTTTTTGTGTTTTTTTTCTCTCTCTCTCTCTCTTTGCAGAACAACACATGACTTCTTTATTATGTACATTCGTAGTTTACTATCTAGTAAATTTAATCGAAATTCGTTTTATTTCGGAGCAATGCGTTATTCAAACGTAAGAATATGTAATTATTCGTACAATTAGTTTCGCTTTGATTTTCTCGTAAAACCACGACATCAAAATGTTAAATCTCGTACGATGTCTGAGGTGCAGAAAACGGACTGATACCTTGTTTCGAACGAGCGCGGATGTATATAATGATTAGTGAGCGCGCGGCGTTTCATGTTCGAAGCGAAACTGCTGCTCGTTTTAATGATACAATGGGGCGAGCCCATGAATAAACTACGAGCTTTAGCGGCAGAAAAAAAGAACACGCTTACTCCGAGGAGCAGCACGGCATACGTGTGTGTGTGTTCGAGCCGACTCATGAAAAATTAATTTTTTTTTTCCAACATCTACATCTACGGCATTGTTTTTTTTCAAATTAAAAGTATACCCTTGTATCGAGCGCGAAGTAAATATTTTAAATCGCTTATGAGTGGCTTAAACATTGTGACTAGTTTATAAACAATAAGATTCATTTGACAAAAAATAAATATAACGACGTTTCTTAAATAATTTATTAATTGAGCACAGTTATATGCTTAATATACTTATAATGCCAGAATTTAGCTGTATATTTATCGAAGCAAGTTGCTAATTTCGAAATCGTTACGCTTGCAGGTATCAAAACTGATGCAGCACAGGGACAGGCCGTTTCGATGCGATCGGAATCCAGGAGTGCTCGCACGAGTCGGCCAGGGTGTGAATCTCGCCGTGGAGAGGTTCGTGACCGTGGCCGAGACCATAGCCGACGACAATCCCGACGTCAAGCAGGACATGTACGAGGCCTGCAAGGAAGCAAGGGTCGCTGGTATGATCACTTTAACTTTATTTAAAATAAAAAGCATGTCGAGTCGAGTTGAATAAAATTAAGCTTATTCTTATCCCTTGAACTTTACTTATTTACTCACTTACTTTTTTCATGAACGGGTAGTGAAAATTGATGTGTTGGCCATCTAGCGGTAACACGTCTAACGTCGTTTACATCAATAACTTCGGTGATTGGGATCTCGATAAACAGAAAAAAAAGCGAAGCTTGCTTTTTCGCAAAAACTTGTGCGTTAATAAATCAAAATTTTTTCGGTTAACTCAAAATACAGAAAAAAAAACCATCAGTGTTAAAATTACAGGCAGGGCCGTGATTCATGATACGGCTCGTAAAAAGATACGCGTATACACACACGCAGCCCGAGGAGTCATAATATGGGTTAGAGAATATTCATTGTCCATATGAATAAGCACAGAAGCTTTCAAATAAAGCTTTATGATCTCGTAATTCATGCCCCCGTACCTAAGCGAACGCTTGTGTGCCTGTTTTACAATAAACGTAATATCGCGCTTGCGAATCCCTCGCCCCGTTGTTTTAAATCTTCAACCCCCCGAACGAGCCGGAACGCAGATGGTCGCGTCTAGATAATAAAAGTTTCTCGTTCTATATACGTTTTTGCGTAATAGGTCGTATTTTTACGCGTGATTGAGTCGAGCTTAATTTTGAGAAGCTCTTTTTTTCGAGCCCCGAATATTACTCCAAAATGTAAAGCGACTTATTTCTTGAGTAATGTAGCGGTTTGAAAGTGTTGTACGTGGGTAAAATATGCTGATAATTTATCATGCGTGTACCCGCAAAATCTAAATTTTTAAATTACACCTGGTATGTAACATCTGGCCATTATTTATTTCTCGAGCGAGTTTCAAATCATAAATTAAATTCAAACCACTGAATGAGTTGGTGAATTATGTTTAATGAAGAGATATAAACGTTTTATATCTATCATTGATGTGACGCAAAAATTTTAAATCAATACTTCTGCATAATTTTTTAAATTTAACTAAAATTTAAAGATCGTAGAAAAGAAAAGAAGAGTAAAATTTGATTAATAAAGAATAAATTGATTCAGAGGCGGCTTCAGTAGGTCTCTCATTACTGCAAATGCAAATACATCAACCCTTTCAGACTCGAAAATAAGCAAATATTCTTCTTCTTCTTCCTCTTCCTCTTGTTTCTCGTTGACTTCTGCAGTGCAGCTGCCAATAATGCGTAAAACGAAAGAGGCGTTCGCGCTCGGCGCTCTGTATTCGCTTGATTGTCCATGCACAATTTGGCTCAAAGTTACTCTCGCGCGCGCAAACTGAATTTACCCCGCCGGCGAAGTAAATGCAACAGCTGTGTACTGCACCTTGGAAGGAACTTTGCGCTTGGCGCGCAGCCGTCAGCGGCAGCAGCAGCAGCAGTAACAGCAGCGGTATATCGTATTTAATAAAAATGAAAGTTTCGAATTCCGCGGACTTTATATTTTTTTCTGCACCGAGTGTAGTAACCTCCGACTTCTCCAAGATTTTTAAAACTCGTTCAACGATTCTCCATTTCTTTGACCTCTTCATTTGCGACGAATCGCGAATTAAGAGAGGTAAAGTGCGAAATAATACCTATCATCTCTTTTCTCACGCACTTCCTGTCTTATTAGAGTTGTCCGTCGTACAATATAAAATTGCTTTAACGAATCGTATAAAAGTGTATTTATTTTATTGAAGTTCGTTAATTAAATTTATTTATCCGCGAGCCGTAATTTAAAACTCTTAATGAATTTTTACTTTGACGCCGCATCTTAATACAATTTGCTCTGCAGTACGTATACGCGTATACGGCTTTAATGTCTAAACCGCATACAATTTAACGCTCGATAAAGTTACACTCTCGGCTACATCTCGACTTATCGGCAACAGTACATAGGCAACAACGAAAAAAAAAAAAGAGAAACGAATAGAAAAAAAATGTTCTAAGCAGCGCTGCTGCTGCTGGCAAATACAAACTTTTAAATCAAATTATGTACTACTACTACACTATCGACATCTCTCCAACTCGGCAAATATATATCGATTCGACGAGTGTTCGGGTACAGGCCCTGCATCTAAACTACTTGTGACGCTTCCGTGTATATACGCGCTACAATCACAGTTATAGCGATGTAACTACGCGACAATCGCAGCATAGGACGATTTGGCCGGAATTATAATCCTGGGCGCAGGGCGAGAAAGAAGGAATCAAGGCACACGCGCGCAGGGCTGGGCTGAAACACTCAAACTTTTTAATTTCTTCCACTTTGTAATCACTCTTGGGCGAATTACCCACCCCGGAAAGTTTATAATAGCATTTAGTCGCGTAAAATAAAGGCATCGAGTTAACAGGCATATACGCGCGACGCGCAGAGGCTTTTTGTACCCTATACTCTACTCTCTCTCTCTCTGTCTCTTTGCCGCGAGAAAGTTTCGCGCGAAATATATATATGTACAGGAATCCAGCGCTAGGCTAGAGCTAGAAAGTTTAAAACCTAATCCGTGGAGCGTGTAGATAGTGTCCTCTCTCTACGCGCACACACGCATCTTAGGTGACGTTGAGAGAGGTCACTGGTCGCCCATGGCACCCGCACCACTGCTGCTCTCTGATACAAGCCCCGGCGTAATATGCTCGTCTAGAGTGCAATAACGCCCCCGCACACACGTACACACGTACGCACGAGACGACGACGAGAGACGACGACGAGGCCTTTCGCGTAATTAACCGAAATGGCCATTCTCGTATATATACATACGCGTGTGTCGCTGCTGCAGACCGTGTGTAGTACGTGCGGGACGTGTGAATGCATTAAGAGGATAACAAAGGTGCACTGCTCGGCGTAATATATATACATATACAGCATCTATGCACTGTACGTGCGAGCGTGTTTGTTGCAGCTAAACGCGTGCGGATTTATCGATTGCTGCTGCTGCTGCTGCTGCTGCTGCTGCTGCTGTGCGGCGCAATGTGTTGGGCGCGGGAAAAACTATATACGTGTACACAGTGAAAAGCTAGCGCGAGGAAAAATTAGCAGCACCGGTGTGGTGCGGCGGTGGTGGTGCGACGCTTGCGAGCCACGAGAGCTGCGTGACTCGATTTCTAAAAAGCTTCCGCAGTCTAATTACCGGGCAATTTTCACTTTCAAATTATTAAAGGGTAATTATAGGCACTTGGTGTATATATATGGAAACCTCTATGTATACGCTTCGAAAGCTGCTGCTGCCGCTGTGGCTGCGCGCGGATGGGTGATTCTGCGACGCGCCTCGATATTCGCAGCTGCATAAGTTTGTAACCGTCAATCATTCGATCAATGGATCACTAACAAGCTCAACTTTGCACCCCTTCTCCCCCCTTAATTATTATATATTTTTCGAGTCATTTAAAGCTGAAGAAGAAGAAGAAGAAGAAGGAAAAAAAAAGTTATTTCCCGTGCGCTATTAGGGGTGCCACACGCGCGCGCCTCGGTTAAGCCGCGCGGCGCACAGAGAGCTCGGGCGAACTTTCTCGCGGGTGGCTAGCTCTCTAGCAGCGCATTATACTTCTTAGAAAATTGTTAAATCTCTTTTTCTTTTTCATTCGAAAATAAGACGGAGAGAAAAAAACGAGGAACGTCAAGCGCT
Source organism: Trichogramma pretiosum (assembly GCF_000599845.2). Lineage (NCBI taxonomy): Eukaryota > Metazoa > Arthropoda > Insecta > Hymenoptera > Trichogrammatidae > Trichogramma > Trichogramma pretiosum. The sequence goes on from NW_019641630.1 coordinate 607,116, forward strand.
TTGTATGTTTTTCTCTCAGTCACCCTCATCGCTTCTTCTCCTTCCTACTTACTTCTTCCCTTTTTTTTTTTTTTTAGTATTTTTTTTATAGAGAGAGAGAAGAAACCCAGCTCTCACACTCGCGCACAATTGGACGGAAACCTTCAAAAGTCTACGTGAAAAAAATATATAAAAAAAATGAAGAAGAAGAAGAAAGTTCTGAATAAGGGAAAAAAGCTCATAGACGACGCGCACCTTTCAAAGGATCGCACGGCGCGCAGCTCGATTTCCCCTTTGTCTTTTTTATATTTATACTCTTTGCATCTCATTATAATTTTTTTTGAAAGCGATCCTCGAAGGAATTTCTCACTCGCTCGCTCGCACGTCGTCGGCGCATTACACATACATACGTTTATATATATCGAGTGCGCACCGCTTGATATTATACGCCAACCCGAACGCGACGACGTGGCGCGCGCAAACGTTTATCGCGCGCGAAAGGACTGCCAAACGCAAATAATATACGTATAATGGAGGTCGTTCTTTTTGCGAAAAGTGAAGAGCGGGTTTTCCGCGCGTTGAAAGCGCGCCGCGCTTGCAGCTGTAATTATATTAATGAAAAATTAGAGCAGCGCGTAATGTGGGGCAACTGCTGCCGCCGCTGCTACTGTCGGTTCCTTTTCGTTTAATAATTGTGCAGCAACGGCAGCAACCTCTCGGTGACGCAACGCGCGTCAAAATAATCAAAAGCTCCGACGTTTGCGCCGCTGAACGGGTAAAAATTATTCTACTTTATTTGGTCTTTCAATGAAAATAATTAACTTTGTCGCTGCCCGCGTGCCCCCCACGTGTTCTCTCTCTCTTGTGCATTTGTATGAAAACCGGTGCGCGCGTGGCATTAATATGCATGGCGAAATTGCTCGTGCCAAAATTCGTATATACTCGCTGCCTCGCCGATGCCAGCGGCAGCAAAGTCGGTAATTCGTAGTAGCGAATATCATAGATCAATTATATCATTTTTATCGAGTCCCGCACATCTTGCTGCGCAGCTCGTAGATTTCGAATTTGAATCTCGAGCCGTTTAATTAACGCTCAAATTTAATTTTTAATGGACCTTTGATATCCGAGATTAAATAAGAACGTCTTTTATTTTTGTTTATACGTATTATATACGTATCGCGCGGCTCTTTTTTACGAATAAATGTTTTCATAAAAATTTTATACGGGCTCTCCTTTCCCTTTGTGTGTACATTACATCAGCTTCCAGCAGCAGCAGCAGCAGCGTATATATACCAGCATCAAAGGAGCAATATCGCAAAAGTGTCAATGAATATTACATTACTTTCATAATGAACGTTTTTAATAAATACATGCTGCGCGAAATTTTCCCCAAGAAGCGAGTAAAAGCTCGACTTTGAAAATATACACTCACACACACACGGAGCGAGTATAATAACGATCGTTTTCGACGACGTAGTCAGTCTCGTATATATGCAGGTGTAGCAGCAGCAGCAGCTTTGGCCCTCTGTCTCTTTCTCTCTATATTACTGTATCTATCCAGGCGTGCATGAATCTGATAGTACGTAGTTCATCTCTTGGACTACATGCAGTATAGCTGCTAGTCGTCGTCGAAGCTAACATCACACACACGAGGGCCGTCTAGTATTTCATAATCTACATTTTATCCCACGTGTGAGCTATACCGTACGCTCGAAAGATTTGCTCGCAGCTGCACACTAGATATATATGCAGCGTTATATATGCGCTGCACACTCGCTGTCTATGTCTGTGTGTGTGTGTGTGTGTACTTTGAACCGGCGAATGACGAATTGAAAGACACCCCCAGTGCCGTTTTCGCCGCGGTGCAGTAGCGGCAAAAAAAAAATCAGTCTCTATATATAAAATGTGACGCGCGCTGCAAAAAATGGTTCGAGTTCGCTTTTTGCGCGCTGCACCGAGCGACGACAACTGCCTGATGCACTACTACTACTATCGGTCTATCGGGTATTACACACGCACGCACACACATCTACAAGTATAAAGTGAATTTTTTGCGATGCGATACTGCTGCTGCTGTCGTTTTTTTTCTTTTTATTCTATCTGTTTTATTCCGATAGGTGACGAAGGATATGCCACGGCCCAGGATGTGTTGATTGAAACTTTGATTGAGACATAGCGCCTGGGGATATGTACTCGCGTCTCTAGAATTTATTTCGCAAGAGGCAATTTCCAAAAAGTACAGAGTTGAGCGTTTTGGGGTCACAGAAATGTCTGTGTGTGTGTATGTGTACCAACGACAAAATCTGGATGACGCGCAGCGTGGGTGGAGGAAAATAGCTTTTTCGCGGAGCAGATCGTCTCTCGACAAAAATTGTATTTTCGCTAGCGCGGGAATTACATAAGGACGTTACGACGAATGAAAATGGAAAATATGCAAGCTCCTCGTCGGTGCGCTGTTTTTTGCATCGAGTTCGGGTGGCTTCCGCGCGCCCGTAAATATTCTCGCGCGTCGCACACGTGTAATCGCAAAGATACATAAATACATCCCTCGTGCAGCCATCCCCCATCGCGTACACACACGAGTGAGAAAACATTTCTTTACATCATTTTTTGAATACGTAAACGCGTAAGCGCGCGAAGCGTTATAACGTTAAAAGAAAAAAAGAAGAATTTCGAGGCCTCGTTTAATGGCACTCGCAGCAATCCCTGAATGCAGCTGAGAGAGAGAGAGAGAGAGGCCGCAGAAAGAAAAAAAAAGAAAGCGAAAAAATGAACGAAATGGCTCCGCGGCGGCATGCGACACACACACACACGCACGCGCATGTGACACGTACATGAAAGAATTGCAAACGAAATGGGTTAACAGACTGTGAGTAAGCAATTTCATACACTCCAATATGCCACCGCTGCTGCTGCTGCTGCTGCTCCTCGTCGTCGTCGCAGTCGTCGCAGTGTGCGCGAGCTTGCAGTATATATGCGTGTATAGTACTGTACTATACTGGCGCGAGAGCTTGCACATGTGCGCGCGATGGCTTTTGCGCGCGGCTCCGTGTATTCGTACCCCAATTAACTGACGTATAACGTACACACACAGACACCGTCGCTGCCGCTGTTTACACATTATCTATATATCAGCAGGGCAATATTTTCCTCGTTTTCAGCAGCAAATTCGCAGCGAAAATTACTATTTCATAAAGTTGCTTTTCGAGTCGTTCGTCTTTTTTTCTTTTTTTTTTTTGGAGTGCCCTTGATTGATTCGATATTTATCCTATCATCGCGTTGCCGTGAAAAAAAAATCAACGACCGCACGAACGAGTGATTTTTGAATAATTTGCCGAGCGTATAGTATAGTACATCACCGCGCTACGTGATGCGCCCGCCCCCCGTATGGGATTCGAAATTCCCAGCGTCCAGCGCAGCCGAGTATTTGCCGCTAGTATAGCCAGCGCGCGCGCTAAAAAATTGAATTACAAAATCCAACGGACCGGGGAGAGGACGAATAAGTTCATTGCCGCGTGAACGGAAAAAGAAACGACGACGACAAAATAAACTAGAAAATTCGGGACGGAATATAGATTCGCTTCCCCCGTTTTTTATATTCATTCATTTTGTCAAACATATTTATTTTCGGTGGCCCGAGCGTTACAAGAGGTTTACGTACACAAACGCATTATTTCTATTTGTTTTAGCCTCGACGCAAGCGCGTGTGTATGTATATACGTTGTATATGTTTTGCGGGAAGCGGAGCTTTTGTCTCAATATGCAAAAACCCGCTTACGTATGGATGTTCGAATTTACGTAAGTGAAAATTTGAATAAATGCACTACGTGCCACGCGCGAGAGTTTATACGTACACATACACGCGCAAGCAACAACAAAGTCGCGTTTGTCAATAAATAATGCGCCGCAACGCTTCCTTCTCCCCCCCCCCCCCCNNNCCCCCCCCCCCCCCTTATATAGTGTATAGCCCTATGTGCTTGCAAGCTGCAACGTAACTAATATGCTTATTGGTTTTTAAACGAGAGAAACGGTGTGTGCCGGCGTTATATTTTTAGCGGATGTGCTGCACTGCACACACACACGTTCTGGGTATTGTGTATATCGGAAAAACAGGCGAACGTTTTCTATTCATCTTCCGCCGTGTGTGTGTGTCTTTTTTTTCGTGCACGTATAGGTACGTATTTTGTTATCTATATGGGATGCGGAACGCATTGATTATATCCATCGCGATGTAGCAGTTATTGCACGTCCCTTGGAATATGTTTTTAGATAAATAAGAGTCTCGCGCGAGTTTTTTAAGATACATATACTCCAAAGTCGGTCAAAGGGCTTTCGCTTTAATCATCGTAAAATTAGCATATTTTTTTTTTTACGGATGGAATAATTCTCGTCAAAAAAAAAAAGTATCGCGCGGTAAATCACAATTTCGATTTCGCGAAACGAGGATAACGCCGAAGAATATTTATTAAAAAATTTGCAAGCTTCGTCGATAAATTTCATCGGATGAAGTTCGCTGCTGCTGCTGCAACTGCTGCTGTGGCTGCTGCTGCTGCTATTTTTGTCCTCCTGTTGGGTATTAGCAGCAGGAGAGGGAAGTAATGACGATATAATGCAAAGGGCATTAATCATAATTTGTGTTAGGATTCTCGGTACAGCGAGTGACCGGAAGGCGTATTCCGTATTACCCTCCCGCGATCAATTGATTGGTTGCTTATTGATTTTTCACTACTGATCTACTTTCCGAGTTATCTCGGTAAACTCGTTCGTTATTAATTTTAAATTGGACATGTATTTCGAGTTGATTTACCAATTAATTTGCCAAAGTTGCGATCGCAAGTGAATTAATTGAGATTTTCCGTTCGGCGGGCCGTAATTTAGGCGAAAAGCATGTTTACGCACCGTACGACAATAATATTATGTATCTATTTACAGAAGGTGTTCCATTTTGATTGTGGCCAGCTGTCATTCATTTTTTCCTTATATAGTAACTTCCAGACTTTTTTCTGCTTGAGAGTTCGTAATACGCCATCTAGGAATAAATTTAAAACTAAAAATAATTACAAGAACCAAGTATTATTTGTTTTGAAAAAAATATTTCATAGAATTTATCAAATTTTGATGTAATGTCTTACGAATATTTCTTTTCGAATTTTATTTTACATATGTTTATAATTTTTGTATGAATAAATTCAAGTTAATAATCACCTTCCATAGATATTTTTTATTGACACAACACAACATAAACATTTTACACGAAAAATCTCGAGCAAAGTAATTTATTCATAAAAACATAAAAAAAACACAAAACTTCAGATAAAATAAAAGTTGCCCGTAAACCATAACCTTCGAGACGAAAAATTTCTATTATTCAGACTTCTTTGAACTTGCCACTTTCATGCTTTTATCCTTGTGAAAAGATGCTTCAACTTAGTTTTGCAGCGACAAGTTTGCTTTTCTAATTTACGCGATCGTATTCGCATTATCAAAGGAGACAAAAAAAATTATTGATACTGCGTGGCTAAGAGCCAAAAAGCTAAGCGCATGAACTTCTTCTCTATATGGTTTATTTACACAATGTTCGTTGAAGATTGGAGAAATTTTCCGAAAAATTTGGAACGAAAAATTTCACCAAATATGAAAAAAAATATTTGAGAGGCCTGGTAACTCCGTATACCTGTTCATTTTTCAGACTCATTCCAAGTTGAAAAAAGTCGTATCTATTACTGAGAATTGCGCGAGAGTATGGAGTACGCCAAACATGCTATAGGGGTGGTGCGGCATATACATGTGTACGAGATCGATTTATTTACACGATGTTTTTTATGTGAACTGTCAGGAGTTTTTGAGTACTTAGTTTTAAAAGGCCGAAAAAATTGCTCGAAGTCATCTTCGTCAAGTTAGGATTTTTAATTGCTTCGAATTCTCGTTTGAAAAATGTATAAACAGATAATCGGTAACTTAATTGTAAACAATACAATCATAAACGATTTTGACATTGTCCCTTGACACACTGATCATATTTGTCGTAAAAACAAATTAGTTTGTATGTTGTCTTTCATAATTGTACAAGCCATAATATCAAAACGTAAATTTTACTCAATTAATTTCCGTCACACTAAGAAGGCTACATCGTTAAATTTAGGCACAAAAATGGATAAAAGTGAGAAAAAATCCGAGGAAGTTGTCTCAAAAGATAATTTAAATAAACATGACATGGCATTTTTTCTAATCCGCCGCTGCATACTGATACGAATGGTGAACTGCTCAATTTAATATCGAAAATCAACCTTGTCATAAAACTTTCTCACAAATAATGAATTAATAAACGGGTCTGAGAAAGAGGTTACTGGGTCCAAAAACGTTTACCTTAATAATTCACGCGACTCACTAATTCAAACGCGTGTCAATGCAAAATTAATAATTATCATTAATTCAAGCGCGTATCACCGACACTTTCTCTCGGCAAACTGTTTTAGCACTTTTTGCCTTACACTTTTTTTGCGCGCGCGAGCAGGTCGAGCAGGTGTCGTGGCACTCTCCGAACAAGACTCCGCGCTAATAACCGAATCGATCGTATTTCACCACGTGTTTCTTCTCTCGTTCCTTTTTTTTGCAACCCATATAGAGAGAGAGAGAGAGTATGAAAAAAGCTCGGGGAGATCAGACTTGTCGATAGTCTGAGAAAGAGCTATATTTAACCGACTGGCCTGTACTTTTTCTGCCCGAAGACCGGGTCAAGTCAGTTTATATATCATTTTTTTTGGTTGCGTCTAAGTGGCTATACGTTCCGTAAAGGGAAAAAAATTCGATTTTTTCTCAAACATCGTCGCCACGAAAATTTAATCCATATTCTATTTACGATCGGCACAGACGTTGGTCGGTTAAACGCTATCGAATTACTTTTACAAAATTTCGCATTATTTCACGCGCACTTGGCGAGCTCGCACAATACATACCCACACACACACACAGACACATAGCTATTCGAACACGGGTAAATCTCATGGCTTTGCCGAGCACAGAGCGCAGAGGATAATGAGCGCGCGCCAGGGAGAGCCGCGAGAGGATTATTCATGGATGCGTTCAACCACAATGCTCGAAGATTCGCAGAAACTCCCTGACAGTTCCGCGCACAGAGCAATTAACGAATAAACTTTCGGCTGGTATATACATACACGTACATAAGCGCAGGCTCGAGACTTGGAATTAAAATGTATTTTCTAATATAATGACTACTGCACACAGAGTGCATTACTTTCATCAAAGTTAGCGGCGGCAGCAGCGGCGGCTGTGTAAGTCGCTGGATCGATTCGCAATGCAACGCCCTTAAAACTATGTTATACTTACTTATATAGATACGCGCGTGTATGTAAAACAGAGTATAACTGCCGCCGGGTCGAAATTCAGGAACGTTGACTCTTGTGATTATTATTATCATAATCATAATCATCGTTATCCGCAGCCGCGGGGTGAAATAACTTTGAGAAGGAAGGACCGACGGGTACATATAGCCATGGGCTCTCTAGCTAGCTGCTTTGGGTCAGCGTCTTCTCTCTCTCTCTCTCTCTCTCTTTCGTCGCAACCGACCGGCTCGCAAAGTCGTTCATTTTAATTAGTTCGAGCAAGATGAGTCCAAAAGCTCAAAACTGTTGCTTTGATGCCGCTGCTGCTGCTGCCCTTCGTTCCACCCAGTGCATGTATACACGAATACTCGACTACTCGCAGCAGTGGAGTAATTTTAGTGTCGACGTCCTCGTAGCTAAAGGTTGTCGTACAAAGGGTATCACGAATGCTTTGTTCAATTTTGTGTAATGCAGCCGTGTGCAGCTCTCTCGGTAAAAGGAAAGTAAAGGAAAGAAGACAAAAAAAAAATTTATCGCGGATTTCCCGTGGAAAATAACGCACAAAGATTTTTATTTCTTCCAATGCGCCGACTGCTTGTTCATCCATTATAATCGACGTGTACTGCGAGTGAAAAATAAAGAGCGAAAAATAGGGTCATTTATCTTTTAAAAGGAAAAAATCTTTTTGCGCTAATATTTTCCCGTTTAACTATATGTTTTACGCGTTCATTAATTACCAAGGCGTGTATAGGTAACTCCACTACCAGAACATTGAACGTAGTGGATCTTACTGTCAAAGATCGTTTGTAAATACGAGCACACTAGCTGATTGAAGAATCGAAGCTGTGCAAAAAAGGGAGCTTAGGTCAAGGTATCGATAACCAAGTGCACATGCACGCCAACTGCAGCTTCTGCATGCGTTACATTACGCGTCGTATCTCGCCTGCATGCACACTCTAAATGCTTTAAACGGAGGCGGCGGCGTCGCGCGAAGCCTCTCTCATTCTCTTATATGCACCTGCACACATGTGTGTATGCCTGCAGCAGCAGCAGCCACCACCGCTAAGTGCGCGCATTTAAATGCAACGTCTGTGCGGAGCACGTATTATAATAACTTTTGCTATGTGCAGCTTCACGTGAATATTGCGGCTATGCACACGTACACACACACACACTTTGTGCGCTATAAGTAGGCATGCTGGTCTATCCGTGTGTGTGTAAGTGTATATCGCTCGTTCGTGTCCGTCTCGGCGAGCGCTTATATGCATATATACTTATGCTGCACTTATAATAAGCTTTGGTTGTATCAAGGTGACTCGATAAATTACTCAAAGGAGCCGTGCATAAATATCGATGATGTGCGACGCCTCGTTATAATTCAGTCATCGAAAAGCCACACACACACTTATTGGCCGTTATAATTATTTTTCCGCGCATTGATTTTTCGATATTTTATTTCCGCGTGTATAAAATTATTGACGCGCGCCGATCGGAGAACGGCGTGTTTAATATTTTATTATATTGTACGCGATCGCGACGACAAAAACAGTGTGATCCTGATTGAGCGGTGGTGTGCCGCGGTGTCTGTCAAATTTTGCCCCGAGCAGATCTGACCTCCTTTTCGATCGCGATAGACTGAAGAGCGACTCGAATAAGAATTGAATTGATAATCGATTTGTCCCGTCCAAACAAAGACGTTTATCGGTAATCGCGTTTGACGTTATTTATACAAAAAACGTGCTTTTTGAGGTATCTTTAACATTTTTGTAAGTTGACGAATCTTGAAAAAAAATTTTTTTTGAACATCAATAATTTTCAACGAGAAACTTTGGTAGAAATATTTAACATTAATAATGGTCTTAAATTATCAACCAATGACCTTTTGAAATGTTTTAAATTACGAAATCTGTTTCAACAAAATAAAACCAGTTTTAAATATCTTTAAATATTATGATACCATTTCAAGTATTCACCACTAGATGGCGAGCCCCTTTATCTGTAAATCTGCAAGCAAAAAAGTCAAAATAATTGTATAAGTGATGGCCGGGTAAAAAAGAAAATTTTACACAGGTTACTCTCTTATTTCTGAAGTAGGAAATCAATCAAAACGTAACGCGGAAAAACTTAGTGCGTTAAAAAATAGACCTGAAGTATTGAAAAAAAACGTTAAAATTTTGGTCCTTAATTTTTAGACGTCCACAAGAAACTTTTTTGTTCAATAAAAAACAAACAATAAAATGTTAAACATTTTTACCAGGGGTATTGCAATCAATAATAATGATACGAACACGCACTGACATTCAAATGTTTCTCAACTAGACTTTATGTTTCTACAACATCTTTCTCTATTACAAATCACTTCCATGAAAAATGAAGTTGTTTGATTTTACAAGGGCAAAATAGCTATATCGCAAGAGACTTAAGTAATTTTAATGGAACTAATGAGCGGCAATTCAACCTCGTTATAAGAGAGCAGGATATTTTTCATTGCTTTTATTGCCGGAGAAGTCCGAGAAAAGTTTGGGTACTTTTTTTGAAAATCAGTAAGAAGTTTTATTCATCTTCCCTTCGCTTTTCCAAAAAATACAGCTGCAATTTTCCACGTTAATAGCTCATTTACTTGAACCTGGGTTATAGGCAATAAAATATTCATGAGCTTAGGTATAGAGTCAACCATTTCCTTTTTCCGCGCTCTCGTAATATCGCTCTACTATTTTTAATGAGAATTTCAAATGACTCGATTATTGTTTGATGTTGTTCGCGCATAGAATTTAAACACGCGCGAAATTAAAATGAAATCAATCGTGCTTGCGAAAGGTCCCAGAAAAGCGAAATTAATTGTTTATCATTATTCATGAACTTTTCATATGCGACATTATACATTGTATTTATTCAAATGTATTAAATATCAAAGAATACAACGATATTCAGTTCGAAAACAGAAAATAATGAAGTAGGTCACAATTCCTGAAATTTTAGTATGAGAATTTGCAAAATTTAGGAAAAAAATTTTAATTCATATTAGAGGCTACAAGAGTCTTAAAAAATGTACAAAAATAATGATGTTATTGCTCTTCTCAATCGAATGCATCGGTAGCAAATAGCTTTGGTAAATAAAATCGAGTCAATGAAAGTTCGAAAGCGATATTTTATAGAAGCAATGCGCGAGCAACAAAACGAGCAAGATAAGATTTACCTTGAAAAATCTAAAGGACAACTCGTACGCCAGAATGGGTTTCCCAAACTCGACTTCTGAAAATAAGAAAGAAAACTTTGCATGCAAATTTGTTATTTTTACTTTATTCATCGGGGGATTTGGTCTGGCTGTACGGGGATTTGCGTTCGAGCATTATTAGCTAAGAAAACGTTGAACGCGAAGCAAGAGAAATAAAAAAAAAAGAGCGAGTCGGGGATATCAAGGTAGCAAGGTGAAACAAAGGATACGAAACTCGCGCTTTCGGTGATTGGCGTGTAATCGATATTTCTGAAAATACTTTCGTTGCGAGAGATCTAATATGCAATGGATGAATGTTTCATCGATTGATATACGGCCATTAGGCACGCGATTTTTCCTAACGTAATAATAGCTGCGCAAGCACCCACGTCGAATTGCAGCGAGCCTATAGGCATATAACGATTATATTACACGAAATGCTATATATAAAGTCGTAATGATAAGGATATTTTATAACGTTTTGTTTTCTCTCTTTCTCTCTTGGAATAGGCTCGACCATCGAGAAATTATGCGAGTGCGCGATCGACGAGACCCTGATGGATCGGGAGGCGGTGGTGCGCGCGGCCAAGGGCCTGCTCGGGGCGGTGACGCGGGTGCTGCTGCTGGCCGACATCACGGTCGTCAAGCAGCTGCTCATGGCCAAGGACAAGGTGGCGCGCAGCCTGGGCCGCCTCGAGAGCGTGTCCAACTTCACGGAGTTCGTCAAGGCCTTCAGCCAGTTCGGCGCCGAAATGGTGGAGCTCGCGCACATGACCGGTGATCGGCAGGTAAGCGTTGTACTACACGGCTTGTTTCGATAATTTTTCAATTCTACAATCGATGAAAATTATTTCTTCTCTTTTATTTTTTTTAAGATCATAACACAAAACTCACAATTTGATGAAGATTCAATGTAAAATCAGACATTAATATTTAAGTAATCGAGACTGCATTTCATTTGAGGTACTTTAACAGGAAATCTTCGTCAAAAATAAATGTATCAGTACTGATGATTTTTTTAAAAAGTCACATAGGGTAGTCAGACCAATCAATGACCGGGTACCAGTGAATGACCATTTTGGAAAATATCATATGAAAAACAATTAAAAATATATTTGTATGGACGTTATTCAATTCTTTAGTGCAGGATGCATCTTGTTTTCTATGTTCGATCATAATTTAATAAGGAAAAATGATAATTATTGCACATCTACAAGTGGTCATTTTACTGGTCGAAAGCGGTCAATCACAGGTATAAGTACCCTACATAAAGCGAAAATAAACAAAAAGGTTTCATTTCTACAATCAAATTTCAATATTCTGATTGTAAATGAATGTTTTTAAACTGCTTTAGTTTTAGCGTTACTCGTATAAAAAATGTATGAGAAATTCAAATAAAATTAAAGACAACCTCCGCCACTAGATGGCGAGTACCTCTGTATCTGTAAATCTGCAAGTGGCAAAATCAAAATAATTGTATAAGTCAGAGATTATTTTAATGCTTTGACAATAATTGCTTCATCGTGTGGCCTATTATCTGACTCAAGTCTCACTCATGCAACAAATCCAAACAGCCATGACGAACATTTTTGCTAAGCAAACAATTTTGTCAGACCCCGATAGTTTTCTATTTCTCTTTGTGCTGTTGTCTATCATACGAAGGAAATACATATTAATTTTAATGTAAATATTTTTATCATTTCATACATTCAACGACTTGATTAATTTTCAAACAAACCACAAATTATAACATCGCGTGATAAACCGTTCGTTTCTGCTCGCGCGGGCAAAAAAGTGCACACGATCGTAATAGCGCACGTAACGTCAATCATAAGATGAATAAATTGCGCTTTATATCACGACTATATGCACTCCCCCGCCTTGTTACAGAACGATCTGAAAGACGAGAGGCGCAGGGCGCAGATGGCTGCAGCGCGCCAAGTGCTCGAGCGCAGCACGATGATGCTCCTGACGTCGAGCAAGGCCTGCTTGAGGCATCCGGATTGCCCGTCGGCCAAGGAGAACAGGGACACGGTCTTCTGCCAGATGAGGCGAGCCATGGATCTCATTCATTACGTCGTTAAGGACGGCGTGCTCGAGAGCAGCGAATCGACTTACTCTAATTCACAAGTGCGTATATATATAATACGTAGGCATTCGTTCGGTATGATTATTATATTTTCTCTCTCTCTCTTTCTCGACTTTTTTATTTCAAGCGATGGAAATAAAGCGAGAAAGAAAAAAATTAATGAACGCGAAATATATTCGTTGCATGGAAATGAGCTTTCGGAAAGCTCGTGGATTATATGTTCGGTTGATTACCGGGGGCGCCGGTTAAGGCGAAAATCTGATGAGTTTCGAGAGAACTTTTTATCATCGAGTCGAATAAAATAAGAAAATTGAAGCTCTCCTTTCCTCAAAAAAATGACATATTCACTGGGTAGCAACCGTCATCGAATACGTAATTTGATTTTGACGATTTTTTTCGCTACAATGCTCTTGTCACGTGTACGATTAGTACGTGTAAAATTCATTAATAATAACACGATTCTAGAACATGAATTTATAATGTCGTAACGTCGCGTATCGACACGCTTTGACGCATAAATCAAAGAAACGCGACACCAAAACGTACACGGCAGCGCTGAACGAAATTAATTTGGGAACAGAAACAGAGACGCGCGATTATTATTCATAACGATTATTCATTAAATTCAATTAGGAACGTCAGAGGGACAAAATAAACTGTCTCGGTGAATTATGCGATTTCGAGTGGCGAGCGCGCGCGGTACTTTATATTCCTGAAAAGAATCTCTCTTAATTGGATTATGCGTCGAGTCGAATTTTTCGACTATATACTTCCGTTGGAAAGCTGAGAAAGACCCAGTATTAAAAAACTTTATTACTCGATACGTAAGGAGCTTTTCTCGCTCTTCGAGTTCGAGGCACCGGCTTTAATCCTGTATGCTTTTTTTTCTAAAAAACGCGTCGACGTGCGCAAACAACAAAAGCACAGCGACGAATCTATCCTCGACTCATTCTCATTCTCTCTTATTTCCCCCCACAACAACAGAGTCCGCAACAGGAGGACTGGGACAGCAGCACGGTGTTCGCCTCGCTCAAGCAGTTCGAGCGGCTGGTCGAGTCGACGCGGGTGACGCTGCTGAGCGCGGGCTGCCGCGACGCCCTGACCACGGCGCTGGACGTGGTGATCGAGCGCACCCAGGACTTCACCGACAGCGCCTACACGAGCCACGAGCACCGCGAGAACATACTGCTGCTCTGCGACCGGGCCAAGCTCGAGCTCAACGCCCTGCTCAGGGTCGGCAATAGCATAGTGAGGCTGCTCTCTTTTTTTTTTATCTTTCTCTTCTCTGTAAAACTAAAATTTTATTTCGAGCTCGGGAGAGAGAAAAACAATTTCATTTGCTCTGGATATAGAGAGCGAAATGGTAGGGAAAATCGCAGAGAGGGCTTAGCTAGAGAGAGAGACGTTTGTAACTCGAATGCAAAAATGCTACTGCTGCTGCAGCAGTGGCAAGCGCCTCGAGCTCGACTTTCCAAGATGCTTTCGATGTTCCTTTCTTGAAAGCTCGAGCTTCAAATCCTCGAATATATGTGCTCGCGAGCTCGCAGTATATGCATAAAATAAATGTTCAAACTTTTCATCTCTCTCCCTCTCTCTCGACCCGATGAAAAAGTTTTTTTGGATCTTCTCTGCAGAATTTCGACACGTCGAGCAGCGCGTCGCCCAACACGGAACTGGACCAGGCGATACTGGGCGTGCTGCGGGCCACCCGCGATCTGCGCCAGCAGCTCTGCCAGACGACCATGGAGCAGGCCGGCGATCTCGGCCAGGTCACCAAGGCCGGCCAGGAGCTCGCCCTGACGATTCGCAACGTCGCCCTCGCGACGGACATCGAGAGGCTGCAGGAGAGCAGCGATCGGTTTCACGAGTACTTGGAGCACATACTCGAGGTAAGTCGACGATGTAATTTGCACCACGCGTAACTCGACAAAAACGAATGGAAATTCGATAAGAGAGGCACTTTTGCCCAACTATATAACCCGATCAATGACGTTATCATCGATTACATACAGGTTTGCAAACTTCTGCGACACGTCGCTTTATCGGAATCGCTTCAAGTTTCGGCCAAGTTTACGGAAATTAATTTGAGAATATATGGACCACAAGTAGTGACGGCGGCGCACACGTTATCGAGGCATCCGACCAGCAAAATCGCCATGGAAAACTTGGAAGGTCAGTTCATATATATATTCGAATATGTAGGCCGATTTTGACGTGAAAACGATCCATTAATAGTTACTTCTTAGTTAGTGCTTGCGGCTGGAGGACTAATAATTCAAATTGAAACTCGTTTTTCTTTTGCAGTATTCGCGGACATGTGGCAGTGGTTGATGTCGGACGTGACGACGGTAGCTAAAGACGTTTTAGAATTATGTCAAAATCGACCAGAAAAACAAGTCTACATGTCTCTTCCAAGACCAGGAGTAAGATTTTAACACTTTTATTCCAATCGTTCGGAATTGGCTTTGTTGCTCTAACGGAACGATATTTTTTGTCGTCGCAGAAACACGGCACGACGAGCAAGCCGCTGAAGCCCGTGAGGCTCGACAGCGAGGAGCAAGCGAAAATCGCGAAATCCGGCCTCGAGATGAAGCGCATTACAACGGAGATGGACGCCGAGACGGAGAAGTGGCAGGGCAACGGCACCCAGCCCGAGCACGAGAACAACGACATCGTGAAGCGCGCCAAGAACATGTCCTCGATGGCCTTCTCCATGTATCAGTTCACGCGGGGCGAGGGCGCCCTCAAGACCACCCAAGACTTATTCACCCAGGCCGAGTACTTCGCCGAGGAAGCCAACAGATTGTACAAAGTTGTGAGACAATTCAGCTATCAGGTAAGTCGGACCGGATCGCCACAATTCGTATAAACTTTTTCTTTACATTTAAAACCTGGAAATGTTCTGAATCATCTTACCAACTGTTACTATCTATACTGCCATCTTGTTTTCTATAACAATTCTATTATATTGGAAACTTAAATCCAATTATTCGTCCTGTTAAATATACCTTAAATATATACATACCTTACATACCTTATAACTGTTGGAACTATTTACGTTAAAAGTTTTTGTTTTATTCATTATTTTTAACTGCTCATTAATTTGTAACATTTTGCGCACAAGCTACATCCAACACTATCGATACCGTTGAGGCGATTGAACGAACCTATTCAAGTACGAGTATTCTCAAGAGAAATATTTAAAAAAGCTTTTCCGCAGCAATAACTCTATGTTTAAAAGCCAAAAAATGAAACAAATGACAAATGTATCGCAAGTCTAAACTCAAATACTCTGGAATGGCAACTTTTGTTTCTTAGTCGTTGGATACTAGTATCGCTTAGTTACTGACTCAAAAAGTTGCTTTTCTTCGCGGGTTTTTCAATCGCCTCGTTCTACTCTATTCTCTGATATTTTCTTTATCTTTGTATATCGACTTTCTTGTTTATTTTTCCTTCCCTCTCTTACTCAATATTACACGCTGAATATACTATTTTATATATTGACACCTTAAGGGCACCATAATAGACATAATATCAATATTTTTTTCAATGAACAATGTACACTGTGTAAAATAAGAAAACACTATATAAATTGTAACGAATCACAAAGCTGCTGTTCAATCGATTCTAAAGCGAACTTTTGGATGAAGCTCATGCGCAAATAACTTAGCATTTAGACACAGTTGAGATATTAACATGTTTGCTGCCCTTACTTACTTAAAAGCCATCCTAGTTAGGAGAACTTAAACATTAAAAAAAAAATAGTTTATTATCCAAAACTATTAAATTATATCACAAAACACTCCGATCTGCGATCGAGTGCTAACCTGTAAATTATTCTGTATTATAACGCCCTTTCGATTGACCCTCGCTCTTGAATGCCTCCATCCAGGTAACTTTATCTATCTTTACTTTAGACCCATTTATTGTATTACAATTTTTATCTTTAACATTTCATTTTGCCTGATCGATAACAGTCATAAATATGCTCATCGAACGTCTAGTAACTATTCTTTAGCATTACAAAAAAAATAGGTCTATTATGTGTAAATAACTGTATTTAGTTGCAACTAATTATGTGTTTACAATTTCATGCCTATGACGACAGCAGGTTGTCATTTTATTTAGGACTAAAACGATAGAAAATTTTTTCTTGAAATTTTTGAGTTTATGCAAAAGGTGAAGCTCAAATGCTCAAAAATTATTGTGTTACAGCGAATATTGCCAATGAACGTTGAGCATTGCCTTGTTGATCTTATATGTTTGTAAATTATTTCGACGGCTCAACTTATTTGTGTGTGTGCATCATAAGTATTGGAGTTTTATCATTAAATTAAAAAAAAAAAAACTTATTCTGTGTACGATAGTAAGATGTGTTTTAGATTGCTACAGGAATGCTTCCGTCTGTGGACGACGTCTATGTGCATTGTGGTTCCCCTCCTTCTGATAACAGTGGGACTTCACTAAATTATATATAAAAATACGTCCCCAAGTTTTTGCCAGTTTCCTAAAGTACTCGAAAGTCTTGCCATTAATTTTTTTTTCAATTCGAAACATGCATTGGTTTCATATTTAAAAGCACAAGGTACTTTTATATCGTTACGATTTTAGACTGCTCACCGGCAGTTATATTAGCTTGTTACGAGTTTCAAAAATATTTTCGCGAAGCTGGCAAAAACAGCAAGGTCTGTACTGTTTCACTTTCACTCGCATTTTCACTTTCAATTGTTATTCTATCTATCGTAACTTTTATATATATACGTATAATGATTTTTCGTTGATAATATACATTTGAAATGAAAAGCATCATGTCAAATTAGGACTATAAATATCTAGATATCAAATATTTATAAATACATATTATGTATAATATTTAAATTTTATTATTCACAAGAGTATCGCAAGTATTATCGATATTGATTGTAATCTGGCCTCTTGTGGGATGATATATTTACATTTGTACAAGCTCAAAATTATCGATAATACTTAAAAATACTCTCTTAGTTTATTACACTACTGTAAATTTGCGATCGCAAAGCTTAGATGATCATGATTTGGCATCTTATAAATAGAATTATGATAAATATAAAAGCATACAATGCAAATAAATTCAAAGCAAAAGCAATCGCGATAATACTGTATAAATTCGCTAAACAAATGCATCGATCGAACGTGATATCTTCAAAAATTTATAAAACCTCAACCCAATACTAACTTTCTTCTTTGATTCACGTAATTTGATGCATTCGTTAAGCGTGCTAATCCATTTCAATGATAATTTATCAAATTTTCTCGTGTGTGTCATGGGCGCAGGTACCGGGTGGGCCACACAAAAAGGAACTACTGGAGAATCTCGACCGCGTCCCGACCTACGTGCAGCAGCTGCAGTTCACCGTGAAAAATCCCACGGTCGGCAAGGCAGCGACTTTCGTCAAGGTCGACAACGTCATACAAGAGACGAAAAATCTGATGAACGTCATATCGAAGGTCGTCACCACCTGTTTCGTCTGCGCCACAAAGGTAAATTCGGTCTCGATCTCGTGTTCTGTCTTGATTACCGTTTTTTTTTTGGAAAAACATTTTTTTGGCATTTTTCATTTCTATTGCTACTGGACGCAATAAGCTATGATAGAATAGATTTTTTAGATACCGAAAGGTCCATATGGTCACGAAAGATGGCAGAATGAAAAATGACATTTTTCGTGACAGTATTTTTTAAGCTACTGTTAAATTAGTTTTACAGTATTGATCGAAAGAAAAAAAAAAGAAAAAAAAATTTGCACCACACAACTTTGTTTTTGATTTACATTTGCCATTCATATGCGCCAGCACGACGTCAGCATGCCCCTGTACGTGGAGCACTCGCAGCCGCCAGCCGTACCCGGCCAGGGCGAAGAAGACTGTCTGTATCCCATTAGTCCTCAGATGTTACCCCACGCCAAGCCCTACGTCCAGCCGTATCCCCTAACACTCGCACAGCTTTACACCATCACTAAGGCCGAGCTGCCCAATCCTCTGCCTCTGCTGCAAGAGATCCTGGCGCAGATCACCAACGACCAATCCCTCTTTCATCGATTGCAACAGACCGCCGCTGCACCACCGGCCCCCGTTCATTACCATTGCAATCATTACCATTTGTCCGAGGAGAATCCCGCCGCGCTAACCATTCCAGCTTTGAGAGAGAGCACCTCGCGCAAGCAGGAGCTGCAGCGGCGGGCGCGGCAGCAGCTTCTACGTCGACAGATGATGCACGGCAGCAGCAGCTTCAGCCTGCCGAGATGACGATTGCCCACGACTCTGTGTTCATTTACTTTAGCCATTGTTCTTTATACACACACAGCGCGCTTTAATCACTTCTCTTTCTGCTTCTACTACGTCAACTACTACTTCTTCTTCTTCTGCTACTACTACTACTACTACTACTTCTAAACTTCTGACTTTGAATCTTTTCGCAAGAGGTTCGCTTTTTCTTTTTCACTATCTAAGCCTTATTGTGCTTGTAACTACTTAGCTGCTTGTAAGATTTTTATCGATTTCAGAACTCCATTTAACATTCCCTGTATTTCCCTCTCTTTGGGTTGCCGTTTTGACAGTCGCGGGAACTATTTTTGGAGAAATCTTAAACGGTCAAAGGTAGATAAAAAGTAGATAGATTCGATGGAAATTTTTTGTGTTTTGGATTTCGTTTGTGTGTATTATAAATTATTACTGCGTGGACGATTTTTGTAAGAACGATTTTAACGATTAATTTTACAACATAATGTTTGGTTTTTCAGTATCAGCCATTGTCGATAATTGATAATTGAGGTTTGCTTTAGATATTTTATGAAAATATTTTGAATCGTAATATCGGTGCGAAGAAGAATACGAATTTTTTTTCAGTGATATTTACTTTTAGAAAATAATTACAACACGATGATTATTTTATTTTTGAAGATTTTTCGGAATACTTGAAAAAAGTGAATATCAAGGTAGCTTTTTTTTTTAAACTAAATCATTTTCAAAGGAAAAAATAATAATAAAAAGATTGCCACAAATCCTCCTGAAAAATGAAGCTTCCAACCGCACGACATATGGCCAAGCGAACGTTTTGGGACTGCAGAAGACAGAGCTGCTGTAGAAAATTTTATGAAATATGAAATTTTTCATGCTTCTTCACGTATTTTTTTTAAATCAATTTAATTGAATCATAATTTTTTACGTTAATAAAATGATTTTAAAATTTAATTTTTACATATTTTTCGGCACATACAGAAATATATATGCTTATACTAATAGCAAAGTATACCAATGTTTACTATATGCGGTATAAATAACAACAATTTCTCAACCAGTTGAAATATTTTAGCGACAATATTATTCGATATATATATAGTAAGCAGCTCACCTACCCAGCGCTAGAGCTATTATTTATTATCAAAACCGTATTTATAACACAATGAGAATAAAAAATTTGGCTAGCACATATAACTCGAGCTCATTCACGATCTCGATATGGTCTCCAAAAAAGGATATCGATAATTAAAGACGGAATCCCTTCCGCTCTCTTCTTCTTCTTTTTACAGTACAATCTGGATTTCCGAGGTCTGTCGGCGCGCGGGGCCGGCGGTTCGCCGTACCGGGGCGGAGACGGCTCGGGGGCTGACGGCGACGGAAGCGGTGCGGGCGGCGACGGCAGCAAGGTGGGCTCCGCTCCCGGCAGCGATCCGTCTGTCTGACAGTTCGGGATGGCCCGACGGGCCAAGGGGGACGCTCGCCGCACGCGGGTTTCCTTTCTGCTTTTCTAGGCTGCTCGCGTTTCCTGCTCCACGTTGCTTGATAATAATAACGACGTCGCACGCACCGACACCGGCTCGTCGCGAGATCAACACGCAAAAGCACACACTCGTTATTATTATATACACGTTTGTTGGCCTATCTTATTTATCGAGGCCTGTGTCTCCACCGCCGTGTGCGAGACACAATGCCAAAGTAATGGAGGCCGATATCGTTTATATTTGCTCGAAGCAAACGTTGTGTGTTGCTGCTACTCGCTGTTTCTCTGCGGCAACCGCGCGCGTTGATTTAATGCATTTGGCAAATGTATAGCGGCATATCGTGGAGCATGAAACGGTGCCTTCTGGAAGGTCACTCGATTGCGGCATCAGGGCGGTCAAGGGAGTACTTTGTGGCAAGGTCGAATTTTGTCGCAAGAATCTCGAAATTAGTTGACTTGCGATTTATGAATTATAATAGCTGCGGATTTGAAACAGGGAAGCGACATCGAACGCTGACGATTTTGCCATTCGCATAATAATGATTCTGTCACAAAGAGATGCTTATATAGCGAGTTCCAATAAAGTGAATGGCGATGTACCACGTTTCAGGTTCGATATCGTTATCTTTCCCCGAAACAATTGTAAATACAGTAAGCGTCTCAGGGAAAAGAGAACACTCTCGTATATAGTTACTACATAATGCTAAGATCACTGTGTACCGTTGAAACACGATTCATTTGCTGACGATTTTCTGCGACTCGCAGTTTTTTCATATAAGTAATTAAAAAAAATAAAAAACCGATTTTTTAAGTGATTCGACTGATTACGCGAAAGCCTCGATACACCGAGTTTTCGTGGTGATGCTCTATAGTTAAAAAAATTCGTCCGAAACTTGATAAATGAATTTGATAGAACAATGAAAATTGCAGCTCAACACTACCATAAACGAAACGTTTGAAATTATAACGGTATAAAGTTGCTTTATTATTAAGCTAACGTCGCTACGAGAGGGACTAGAATTCAGGGAAAATCGTCGACAAATTGATCAGTAACCAAACAAACAAAAAAATCGAGCTTCTATCGTGCAACCTACTCTTTCATTTGTATGATGAAACCATTGATTACTATTGATCGAAAGGAACGTCCACAAATGTTTTATAAATATTAATGTATAAACTCCACGTTATAGAATAATTTTTATGACAAATATTGTAAATAATAGATATATATAATGTACAATTTAAGTATTATACATGGTAAATCAAAACAATATGTAAAATAAAAAAACACAAAACAGTGAACTGAATAAACTTTTACGAATTAAGGGGCGATGAGATGAAAGTGAGCGGTGTAAAAATCCAACATTTGAAGAAATTATTAAATTTAGTCGTATTCGAACAACTTTACAGAACTGAAGTAAAATAATTTATTTAATTAACTTGCTATTACATGCGGAAAGTTTTTAATGACAAAAAATTGATTTATTTGTATCATACTAAAATTTATTTCTATAAGAACAAAAATTATTTGGTTCTCACATCATAAAATAAGTCATTTTTGTGTTGGCTTCATATTAATTGTT